>NC_138873.1:95726461-96306710 GCF_965194805.1 Balaenoptera borealis
GAGAAATTCTTACAAAATTCGTTCAGGGGCTGTGATGCCACCTGGATTGACCATATCTAGACCCACAGCTGATTGAGACATATGGGTGGACACTCTTGGGGCTGAGAGGTTTGGTGAGGTTGGGTGAGCTAACGCAGACCCTTTAAATTAATACGGCGTGGTACCCATCCCATGGGTCCCAAATCTCCAGGTTCAAGGGCATCGTCCTACATTGAAAACATGCATGAGAAACCCCGAAGATGGCACACCGTGTGATCGGGAAAGGTTTCTAAAACGCACCTCATTTCTCATCTCCTTGTGCTCCGGCTCGCCATTCCAGCCGCTTTACTAGCAATCTCTCTCCTTGGAGAATCAGCACCTTTATCCTCCTGTTCCGTACAGGTTGCAATTTGTCCTGAGGATGAACGGGAAGAGGGGCAACCAATGAGAGACTAGCTCTAGGTGTTGGGACAGGCACAGGTCACTCTGTTTTCCCATCAGGAAGAAGAATTAACCACAGGCTCAGCCTGCCGCCAGGAACCAGAATACGGCCTGAAGCAATCCTGCGCTTTTGCGGCCAGCTCCCAAGAAAGCGAGTTGAATAATGGAGCTCAGGGGCACTGCAATTCACAAACCTGCAGACTTACAAATGATAACTCTCGTCCACAAATATATTGAGGGAAGGCAACGAAGAGGATTTGAAAGCAAGGCAGAATTGCAGGAAACAGATTTCAGGAGGTACATTCGAATCGCCTTTAAAGCACAGGAAAAGCGGCAAAACCTCGACAATGATGCCCTTGGCCAAAAAGGGCGTATGCGTTTTTTCCTGAATATATTCAGGAAAAATCGCATACGCCCTTTTTGGCCAACCAAGCAACCTGGAAAGGCAAATCAGCGCTACAAAGAAGTCTCGCTTCCCATTGGTCAAAAGGGCCATGCTGAATAAAGTGTCAAAACCAGAAATGCAGGACAGGCCATGGAGAAATGGGAGCCTTGCTACGCTGATGGGCGGGACGTAAATTGCCAACAGCCACTCTGGAGAAGTGTACGGTGTGTCCTGAAACATCTAAAAAACTCAGCTTAGAGAGCTTGGGCACTTCCACTCATGGGCGTATAAACTGGGAAAACTAAAAATCAGCAAGACACAGGCACCCCAAATTTTGGGCTACTCTGTTGACAAAAACCTCCACTTCATTACACCTTAAATATCCGAGGAAAGAGAAGAATGCATAAAGAAGTTGTGGTCCTTATGTACAATGGAATATCACTCAGCCATGAAATCAATGTCATAAGGCTAGTAGCAGCATGATGATTGGATTTAGCTATGACGATTCTAAGTGAAATAAATCACACAGAAAAAGACACTTATCATAAGATATCACTTATAGAGGGAATGTAAAAACCGCTACCCTTGAACTGCATTACAAAATAGAACAGAGTCACACGTTTAGAAAACACACTATGGCTGCTTAACGGGAAAGGTGAGGTGGGGTGATGCATAAATCAAGGGTTTCAAATTAGCTCAGATACCGTTCCATAAACCCAATATGTAATAGACAAAACCTACTCCTTGCTCAGTGAACTGGACTCAACACCCCCTATTCACCGCCCAAGAATATATCTCACTAGTAAGAATCTTCAAACCTATGTATTGATATCTCTCTGTAAGTGAGTCAAGTGGGTGTAAAGCGGCATAAACACAGCAGTGAAAAGCAGCTAAACCCCATTATAAAAATCAATTACTTTTCAAAACCCGTGAAACAAAGACAGTGAAAGAGAGAGAAATTCTTACAAAATTCGTTCAGGGGCTGTGATGCCACCTGGATTGACCATATCTAGACCCACAGCTGATTGAGACATATGGGTGGACACTCTTGGGGCTGAGAGGTTTGGTGAGGTTGGGTGAGCTAATGCAGACCCTTTAAATTAATACGGCGTGGTACCCATCCCATGGGTCCCAAATCTCCAGGTTCAAGGGCATCGTCCTACATTGAAAACATGCATGAGAAACCCCGAAGATGGCACACCGTGTGATCGGGAAAGGTTTCTAAAACGCACCTCATTTCTCATCTGCTTGTGCTCCGGTTCGCCATTCCAGCCGCTTTACTAGCAATCTCTCTCCTTGGAGAATCAGCACCTTTATCCTCCTGTTCCGTACAGGTTGCAATTTGTCCTGAGGATGAACGGGAAGAGGGGCAACCAATGAGAGACTAGCTCTAGGTGTTGGGACAGGCACAGGTCACTCTGTTTTCCCATCAGGAAGAAGAATTAACCACAGGCTCAGCCTGCCGCCAGGAACCAGAATACGGCCTGAAGCAATCCTGCGCTTTTGCGGCCAGCTCCCAAGAAAGCGAGTTGAATAATGGAGCTCAGGGGCACTGCAATTCACAAACCTGCAGACTTAGAAATGATAACTCTCGTCCACAAATATATTGAGGGAAGGCAACGAAGAGGATTTGAAAGCAAGGCAGAATTGCAGGAAACAGATTTCAGGAGGTAGATTCGAATCGCCTTTAAAGCACAGGAAAAGCGGCAAAACCTCGACCATGATGCCCTTGGCCAAAAAGGGCGTATGCGTTTTTTCCTGAATATATTCAGGAAAAAACGCATACGCCCTTTTTGGCCAACCAAGCAACCTGGAAAGGCAAATCAGCGCTACAAAGAAGTCTCACTTCCCATCGGTCAAAAGGGTCATGCTGAATAAAGGGTCAAAACCAGAAATGCAGGACAGGCCATGGAGAAATGGGAGCCTTGCTACCCTGAAGGCCGGGACGTAAATTGCCAACAGCCACTCTGGAGAAGTGTACGGTGTGTCCTGAAACATCTAAAAAACTCAGCTTAGAGAGCTTGGGCACTTCCACTCATGGGCGTATAAATTGGGAAAACTAAAAATCAGCAAGACACAGGCACCCCAAAGTTTTGGGCTACTCTGTTGACAAGAACCTCCACTTCGTTACACCTTAAATATCCGAGGAAAGAGAAGAATGGATAAAGAAGTTGTGGTCCTTATGTACAATGGAATATCACTCAGCCATGAAATCAATGTCATAAGGCTAGTAGCAGCATGATGAGTGGATTTAGGTATGACGATTCTAAGTGAAATAAGTCCCACAGAAAAAGACACTTATCATGAGATATCACTTATAGAGGGAATGTAAAAACCGCTACCCTTGAACTGAATTACAAAACAGAACGGAGTCACACATTTAGAAAACACACTATGGCTGCTTAACGGGAAAGGTGAGGTGGGGTGATGCATAAAACAAGGGTTTCAAATTAGCTCAGATACCGTTCCATGAACCCAATATGTAATAGACAAGACCTACTCCTTGCTCAGTGAACTGGACTCAACACCCCCTATTCACCGCCCAAGAATATATCTGACTAGTAAGAATCTTCAAACCTATGTATTGATATCTCTCTGTAAGTGAGTCAAGTGGGTGTAAAGCGGCATAAACACAGCAGTGGAAAGCAGCCAAACCCCATTATAAAAATCAATTACTTTTCAAAACCCGTGAAACAAAGACAGTGAAAGAGAGAGGAATTCTTACAAAATTCGTTCAGGGGCTGTGATGCCACCTGGATTGACCATATCTAGACCCACAGCTGATTGAGACATATGGGTGGACACTCTTGGGGCTGAGAGGTTTGGTGAGGTTGGGTGAGCTAACGCAGACCCTTTAAATTAATACGGCGTGGTACCCATCCCATGGGTCCCAAATCTCCAGGTTCAAGGGCATCGTCCTACATTGAAAACATGCATGAGAAACCCCGAAGATGGCACACCGTGTGATGGGGAAAGGTTTCTAAAACGCACCTCATTTCTCATCTCCTTGTGCTCCGGTTCGACATTCCAGCCGCTTTACTAGCAATCTCTCTCCTTGGAGAATCAGCACCTTTATCCTCCTGTTCCGTACAGGTTGCAATTTGTCCTGAGGATGAACGGGAAGAGGGGCAACCAATGAGAGACTAGCTCTAGGTGTTGGGACAGGCACACGTCACTCTGTTTTCCCATCAGGAAGAAGAATTAACCACAGGCTCAGCCTGCCGCCAGGAACCAGAATACGGCCTGAAGCAATCCTGCGCTTTTGCGGCCAGCTCCCAAGAAAGCGAGTTGAATAATGGAGCTCAGGGGCACTGCAATTCACAAACCTGCAGACTTAGAAATGATAACTCTCGTCCACAAATATATTGAGGGAAGGCAACGAAGAGGATTTGAAAGCAAGGCAGAATTGCAGGAAACAGATTTCAGGAGGTAGATTCGAATCGCCTTTAAAGCACAGGAAAAGCGGCAAAACCTCGACAGTGATGCCCTTGGCCAAAAAGGGCGTATGCGTTTTTTCCTGAATATATTCAGGAAAAAACGCATACGCCCTTTTTGGCCAACCAAGCAACCTGGAAAGGCAAATCAGCGCTACAAAGAAGTCTCGCTTCCCATCGGTCAAAAGGGTCATGCTGAATAAAGAGTCAAAACCAGAAATGCAGGACAGGCCATGGAGAAATGGGAGCCTTGCTACGCTGATGGGCGGGACGTAAATTGCCAACAGCCACTCTGGAGAAGTGTACGGTGTGTCCTGAAACATCTAAAAAACTCAGCTTAGAGAGCTTGGGCACTTCCACTCATGGGCGTATAAATTGGGAAAACTAAAAATCAGCAAGACACAGGCACCCCAAATTTTGGGCTACTCTGTTGACAAAAACCTCCACTTCAATACACCTTAAATATCCGAGGAAAGAGAAGAATGGATAAAGAAGTTGTGGTCCTTATGTACAATGGAATATCACTCAGCCATGAAATCAATGTCATAAGGCTAGTAGCAGCATGATGAGTGGATTTAGGTATGACGATTCTAAGTGAAATAAGTCACACAGAAAAGGACACTTATCATGAGATATCACTTATAGAGGGAATGTAAAAACCGCTACCCTTGAACTGCATTACAAAATAGAACAGAGTCACACGTTTAGAAAACACACTATGGCTGCTTAACGGGAAAGGTGAGGTGGGGTGATGCATAAATCAAGGGTTTCAAATTAGCTCAGATACCGTTCCATAAACCCAATATGTAATAGACAAGACCTACTCCTTGCTCAGTGAACTGGACTCAACACCCCCTATTCACCGCCCAAGAATATATCTCACTAGTAAGAATCTTCAAACCTATGTATTGATATCTCTCTGTAAGTGAGTCAAGTGGGTGTAAAGCGGCATAAACACAGCAGTGAAAAGCAGCTAAACCCCATTATAAAAATCAATTACTTTTCAAAACCCGTGAAACAAAGACAGTGAAAGAGAGAGAAATTCTTACAAAATTCGTTCAGGGGCTGTGATGCCACCTGGATTGACCATATCTAGACCCACAGCTGATTGAGACATATGGGTGGACACTCTTGGGGCTGAGAGGTTTGGTGAGGTTGGGTGAGCTAACGCAGACCCTTTAAATTAATACGGCGTGGTACCCATCCCATGGGTCCCAAATCTCCAGGTTCAAGGGCATCGTCCTACATTGAAAACATGCATGAGAAACCCCGAAGATGGCACACCGTGTGATGGGGAAAGGTTTCTAAAACGCACCTCATTTCTCATCTGCTTGTGCTCCGGTTCGCCATTCCAGCCGCTTTACTAGCAATCTCTCTCCTTGGAGAATCAGCACCTTTATCCTCCTGTTCCGTACAGGTTGCAATTTGTCCTGAGGATGAACGGGAAGAGGGGCAACCAATGAGAGACTAGCTCTAGGTGTTGGGACAGGCACAGGTCACTCTGTTTTCCCATCAGGAAGAAGAATTAACCACAGGCTCAGCCTTCCGCCAGGAACCAGAATACGGCCTGAAGCAATCCTGCGCTTTTGCGGCCAGCTCCCAAGAAAGCGAGTTGAATAATGGAGCTCAGGGGCACTGCAATTCACAAACCTGCAGACTTAGAAATGATAACTCTCGTCCACAAATATATTGAGGGAAGGCAACGAAGAGGATTTGAAAGCAAGGCAGAATTGCAGGAAACAGATTTCAGGAGGTAGATTCGAATCGCCTTTAAAGCACAGGAAAAGCGGCAAAACCTCGACAGTGATGCACTTGGCCAAAAAGGGCGTATGCGTTTTTTCCTGAATATATTCAGGAAAAATCGCATACGCCCTTTTTGGCCAACCAAGCAACCTGGAAAGGCAAATCAGCGCTACAAAGAAGTCTCGCTTCCTATTGGTCAAAAGGGCCATGCTGAATAAAGTGTCAAAACCAGAAATGCAGGACAGGCCATGGAGAAATGGGAGCCTTGCTACGCTGATGGGCGGGACGTAAATTGCCAACAGCCACTCTGGAGAAGTGTACGGTGTGTCCTGAAACATCTAAAAAACTCAGCTTAGAGAGCTTGGGCACTTCCACTCATGGGCGTATAAATTGGGAAAACTAAAAATCAGCAAGACACAGGCACCCCAAATTTTGGGCTACTCTGTTGACAAAAACCTCCACTTCATTACACCTTAAATATCCGAGGAAAGAGAAGAATGGATAAAGAAGTTGTGGTCCTTATGTGCAATGGAATATCACTCAGCCATGAAATCAATGTCATAAGGCTAGTAGCAGCATGATGAGTGGATTTAGGTATGACGATTCTAAGTGAAATAAATCACACAGAAAAAGACACTTATCATAAGATATCACTTATAGAGGGAATGTAAAAACCGCTACCCTTGAACTGCATTACAAAATAGAACAGAGTCACACGTTTAGAAAACACACTATGGCTGCTTAACGGGAAAGGTGAGGTGGGGTGATGCATAAATCAAGGGTTTCAAATTAGCTCAGATACCGTTCCATAAACCCAATATGTAATAGACAAGACCTACTCCTTGCTCAGTGAACTGGACTCAACACCCCCTATTCACCGCCCAAGAATATATCTCACTAGTAAGAATCTTCAAACCTATGTATTGATATCTCTCTGTAAGTGAGTCAAGTGGGTGTAAAGCGGCATAAACACAGCAGTGAAAAGCAGCTAAACCCCATTATAAAAATTACTTTTCAAAACCCGTGAAACAAAGACAGTGAAAGAGAGAGAAATTCTTACAAAATTCGTTCAGGGGCTGTGATGCCACCTGGATTGACCATATCTAGACCCACAGCTGATTGAGACATATGGGTGGACACTCTTGGGGCTGAGAGGTTTGGTGAGGTTGGGTGAGCTAACACAGACCCTTTAAATTAATACGGCGTGGTACCCATCC
This sequence comes from Balaenoptera borealis, assembly GCF_965194805.1. NCBI lineage: Eukaryota > Metazoa > Chordata > Mammalia > Artiodactyla > Balaenopteridae > Balaenoptera > Balaenoptera borealis. Next base: position 95,733,661 of record NC_138873.1, read on the forward strand.
CATGGGTCCCAAATCTCCAGGTTCAAGGGCATCGTCCTACATTGAAAACATGCATGAGAAACCCCGAAGATGGCACACCGTGTGATCGGGAAAGGTTTCTAAAACGCACCTCATTTCTCATCTCCTTGTGCTCCGGTTCGCCATTCCAGCCGCTTTACTAGCAATCTCTCTCCTTGGAGAATCAGCACCTTTATCCTCCTGTTCCGTACAGGTTGCAATTTGTCCTGAGGATGAACGGGAAGAGGGGCAACCAATGAGAGACTAGCTCTAGGTGTTGGGACAGGCACAGGTCACTCTGTTTTCCCATCAGGAAGAAGAATTAACCACAGGCTCAGCCTGCCGCCAGGAACCAGAATACGGCCTGAAGCAATCCTGCGCTTTTGCGGCCAGCTCCCAAGAAAGCGAGTTGAATAATGGAGCTCAGGGGCACTGCAATTCACAAACCTGCAGACTTACAAATGATAACTCTCGTCCACAAATATATTGAGGGAAGGCAACGAAGAGGATTTGAAAGCAAGGCAGAATTGCAGGAAACAGATTTCAGGAGGTAGATTCGAATCGCCTTTAAAGCACAGGAAAAGCGGCAAAACCTCGACAGTGATGCCCTTGGCCAAAAAGGGCGTATGCGTTTTTTCCTGAATATATTCAGGAAAAAACGCATACGCCCTTTTTGGCCAACCAAGCAACCTGGAAAGGCAAATCAGCGCTACAAAGAAGTCTCGCTTCCCATCGGTCAAAAGGGCCATGCTGAATAAAGTGTCAAAACCAGAAATGCAGGACAGGCCATGGAGAAATGGGAGCCTTGCTACACTGATGGGCGGGATGTAAATTGCCAACAGCCACTCTGGAGAAGTGTACGGTGTGTCCTGAAACATCTAAAAAACTCAGCTTAGAGAGCATAGGGCACTTCCACTCATGGGCGTATAAATTGGGAAAACTAAAAATCAGCAAGACACAGGCACCCCAAAGTTTTGGGCTACTCTGTTGACAAGAACCTCCACTTTGTTACACCTTAAATATCCCAGGAAAGAGAAGAATGGATAAAGAAGATGTGGTCCTTATATACAATGGAATATCACTCAGCCATGAAATCAATGTCATAAGGCTAGTAGCAGCATGATGAGTGGATTTAGCTATGACGATTCTAAGTGAAATAAGTCACACAGAAAAAGACACTTATCATGAGATATCACTTATAGAGGGAATGTAAAAACCGCTACCCTTGAACTGAATTACAAAACAGAACGGAGTCACACATTTAGAAAACACACTATGGCTGCTTAACGGGAAAGGTGAGGTGGGGTGATGCATAAAACAAGGGTTTCAAATTAGCTCAGATACCGTTCCATGAACCCAATATGTAATAGACAAGACCTACTCCTTGCTCAGTGAACTGGACTCAACACCCCCTATTCACCGCCCAAGAATATATCTGACTAGTAAGAATCTTAAAACCTATGTATTGATATCTCTCTGTAAGTGAGTCAAGTGGGTGTAAAGCGGCATAAACACAGCAGTGAAAAGCAGCTAAACCCCATTATAAAAATCAATTACTTTTCAAAACCCGTGAAACAAAGACAGTGAAAGAGAGAGAAATTCTTACAAAATTCGTTCAGGGGCTGTGATGCCACCTGGATTGACCATATCTAGACCCACAGCTGATTGAGACATATGGGTGGACACTCTTGGGGCTGAGAGGTTTGGTGAGGTTGGGTGAGCTAACGCAGACCCTTTAAATTAATACGGCGTGGTACCCATCCCATGGGTCCCAAATCTCCAGGTTCAAGGGCATCGTCCTACATTGAAAACATGCATGAGAAACCCCGAAGATGGCACACCGTGTGATCGGGAAAGGTTTCTAAAACGCACCTCATTTCTCATCTCCTTGTGCTCCGGTTCGCCATTCCAGCCGCTTTACTAGCAATCTCTCTCCTTGGAGAATCAGCACCTTTATCCTCCTGTTCCGTACAGGTTGCAATTTGTCCTGAGGATGAACGGGAAGAGGGGCAACCAATGAGAGACTAGCTCTAGGTGTTGGGACAGGCACAGGTCACTCTGTTTTCCCATCAGGAAGAAGAATTAACCACAGGCTCAGCCTGCCGCCAGGAACCAGAATACGGCCTGAAGCAATCCTGCGCTTTTGCGGCCAGCTCCCAAGAAAGCGAGTTGAATAATGGAGCTCAGGGGCACTGCAATTCACAAACCTGCAGACTTAGAAATGATAACTCTCGTCCACAAATATATTGAGGGAAGGCAACGAAGAGGATTTGAAAGCAAGGCAGAATTGCAGGAAACAGATTTCAGGAGGTAGATTCGAATCGCCTTTAAAGCACAGGAAAAGCGGCAAAACCTCGACAATGATGCCCTTGGCCAAAAAGGGCGTATGCGTTTTTTCCTGAATATATTCAGGAAAAAACGCATACGCCCTTTTTGGCCAACCAAGCAACCTGGAAAGGCAAATCAGCGCTACAAAGAAGTCTCGCTTCCCATCGGTCAAAAGGGTCATGCTGAATAAAGGGTCAAAACCAGAAATGCAGGACAGGCCATGGAGAAATGGGAGCCTTGCTACGCTGAAGGGCGGGACGTAAATTGCCAACAGCCACTCTGGAGAAGTGTAAGGTGTGTCCTGAAACATCTAAAAAACTCAGATTAGAGAGCTTGGGCACTTCCACTCATGGGCGTATAAATTGGAAAAACTAAAAATCAGCAAGACACAGGCACCCCAAAGTTTTGGGCTTCTCTGTTGACAAGAACCTCCACTTCGTTACACCTTAAATATCCGAGGAAAGAGAAGAATGGATAAAGAAGTTGTGGTCCTTATGTACAATGGAATATCACTCAGCCATGAAATCAATGTCATAAGGCTAGTAGCAGCATGATGAGTGGATTTAGGTATGACGATTCTAAGTGAAATAAGTCCCACAGAAAAAGACACTTATCATGAGATATCACTTATAGAGGGAATGTAAAAACCGCTACCCTTGAACTGAATTACAAAACAGAACGGAGTCACACATTTAGAAAACACACTATGGCTGCTTAACGGGAAAGGTGAGGTGGGGTGATGCATAAATCAAGGGTTTCAAATTAGCTCAGATACCGTTCCATGAACCCAATATGTAATAGACAAGACCTACTCCTTGCTCAGTGAACTGGACTCAACACCCCCTATTCACCGCCCAAGAATATATCTGACTAGTAAGAATCTTAAAACCTATGTATTGATATCTCTCTGTAAGTGAGTCAAGTGGGTGTAAAGCGGCATAAACACAGCAGTGAAAAGCAGCTAAACCCCATTATAAAAATCAATTACTTTTCAAAACCCGTGAAACAAAGACAGTGAAAGAGAGAGAAATTCTTACAAAATTCGTTCAGGGGCTGTGATGCCACCTGGATTGACCATATCTAGACCCACAGCTGATTGAGACATATGGGTGGACACTCTTGGGGCTGAGAGGTTTGGTGAGGTTGGGTGAGCTAACGCAGACCCTTTAAATTAATACGGCGTGGTACCCATCCCATGGGTCCCAAATCTCCAGGTTCAAGGGCATCGTCCTACATTGAAAACATGCATGAGAAACCCCGAAGATGGCACACCGTGTGATCGGGAAAGGTTTCTAAAACGCACCTCATTTCTCATCTCCTTGTGCTCCGGTTCGCCATTCCAGCCGCTTTACTAGCAATCTCTCTCCTTGGAGAATCAGCACCTTTATCCTCCTGTTCCGTACAGGTTGCAATTTGTCCTGAGGATGAACGGGAAGAGGGGCAACCAATGAGAGACTAGCTCTAGGTGTTGGGACAGGCACAGGTCACTCTGTTTTCCCATCAGGAAGAAGAATTAACCACAGGCTCAGCCTGCCGCCAGGAACCAGAATACGGCCTGAAGCAATCCTGCGCTTTTGCGGCCAGCTCCCAAGAAAGCGAGTTGAAGAATGGAGCTCAGGGGCACTGCAATTCACAAACCTGCAGACTTAGAAATGATAACTCTCGTCCACAAATATATTGAGGGAAGGCAACGAAGAGGATTTGAAAGCAAGGCAGAATTGCAGGAAACAGATTTCAGGAGGTAGATTCGAATCGCCTTTAAAGCACAGGAAAAGCGGCAAAACCTCGACAATGATGCCCTTGGCCAAAAAGGGCGTATGCGTTTTTTCCTGAATATATTCAGGAAAAAACGCATACGCCCTTTTTGGCCAACCAAGCAACCTGGAAAGGCAAATCAGCGCTACAAAGAAGTCTCGCTTCCCATCGGTCAAAAGGGTCATGCTGAATAAAGGGTCAAAACCAGAAATGCAGGACAGGCCATGGAGAAATGGGAGCCTTGCTACGCTGAAGGGCGGGACGTAAATTGCCAACAGCCACTCTGGAGAAGTGTACGGTGTGTCCTGAAACATCTAAAAAACTCAGCTTAGAGAGCTTGGGCACTTCCACTCATGGGCGTATAAATTGGGAAAATTAAAAATCAGCAAGACACAGGCACCCCAAAGTTTTGGGCTACTCTGTTGACAAGAACCTCCACTTCGTTACACCTTAAATATCCGAGGAAAGAGAAGAATGGATAAAGAAGTTGTGGTCCTTATGTACAATGGAATATCACTCAGCCATGAAATCAATGTCATAAGGCTAGTAGCAGCATGATGAGTGGATTTAGGTATGACGATTCTAAGTGAAATAAGTCCCACAGAAAAAGACACTTATCATGAGATATCACTTATAGAGGGAATGTAAAAACCGCTACCCTTGAACTGAATTACAAAACAGAACGGAGTCACACATTTAGAAAACACACTATGGCTGCTTAACGGGAAAGGTGAGGTGGGGTGATGCATAAAACAAGGGTTTCAAATTAGCTCAGATACCGTTCCATGAACCCAATATGTAATAGACAAGACCTACTCCTTGCTCAGTGAACTGGACTCAACACCCCCTATTCACCGCCCAAGAATATATCTGACTAGTAAGAATCTTCAAACCTATGTATTGATATCTCTCTGTAAGTGAGTCAAGTGGGTGTAAAGCGGCATAAACACAGCAGTGAAAAGCAGCTAAACCCCATTATAAAAATCAATTACTTTTCAAAACCCGTGAAACAAAGACAGTGAAAGAGAGAGAAATTCTTACAAAATTCGTTCAGGGGCTGTGATGCCACCTGGATTGACCATATCTAGACCCACAGCTGATTGAGACATATGGGTGGACACTCTTGGGGCTGAGAGGTTTGGTGAGGTTGGGTGAGCTAACGCAGACCCTTTAAATTAATACGGCGTGGTACCCATCCCATGGGTCCCAAATCTCCAGGTTCAAGGGCATCGTCCTACATTGAAAACATGCATGAGAAACCCCGAAGATGGCACACCGTGTGATCGGGAAAGGTTTCTAAAACGCACCTCATTTCTCATCTCCTTGTGCTCCGGCTCGCCATTCCAGCCGCTTTACTAGCAATCTCTCTCCTTGGAGAATCAGCACCTTTATCCTCCTGTTCCGTACAGGTTGCAATTTGTCCTGAGGATGAACGGGAAGAGGGGCAACCAATGAGAGACTAGCTCTAGGTGTTGGGACAGGCACAGGTCACTCTGTTTTCCCATCAGGAAGAAGAATTAACCACAGGCTCAGCCTGCCGCCAGGAACCAGAATACGGCCTGAAGCAATCCTGCGCTTTTGCGGCCAGCTCCCAAGAAAGCGAGTTGAATAATGGAGCTCAGGGGCACTGCAATTCACAAACCTGCAGACTTACAAATGATAACTCTCGTCCACAAATATATTGAGGGAAGGCAACGAAGAGGATTTGAAAGCAAGGCAGAATTGCAGGAAACAGATTTCAGGAGGTACATTCGAATCGCCTTTAAAGCACAGGAAAAGCGGCAAAACCTCGACAATGATGCCCTTGGCCAAAAAGGGCGTATGCGTTTTTTCCTGAATATATTCAGGAAAAATCGCATACGCCCTTTTTGGCCAACCAAGCAACCTGGAAAGGCAAATCAGCGCTACAAAGAAGTCTCGCTTCCCATTGGTCAAAAGGGCCATGCTGAATAAAGTGTCAAAACCAGAAATGCAGGACAGACCATGGAGAAATGGGAGCCTTGCTACGCTGATGGGCGGGACGTAAATTGCCAACAGCCACTCTGGAGAAGTGTACGGTGTGTCCTGAAACATCTAAAAAACTCAGCTTAGAGAGCTTGGGCACTTCCACTCATGGGCGTATAAACTGGGAAAACTAAAAATCAGCAAGACACAGGCACCCCAAATTTTGGGCTACTCTGTTGACAAAAACCTCCACTTCATTACACCTTAAATATCCGAGGAAAGAGAAGAATGCATAAAGAAGTTGTGGTCCTTATGTACAATGGAATATCACTCAGCCATGAAATCAATGTCATAAGGCTAGTAGCAGCATTATGATTGGATTTAGCTATGACGATTCTAAGTGAAATAAATCACACAGAAAAAGACACTTATCATAAGATATCACTTATAGAGGGAATGTAAAAACCGCTACCCTTGAACTGCATTACAAAATAGAACAGAGTCACACGTTTAGAAAACACACTATGGCTGCTTAACGGGAAAGGTGAGGTGGGGTGATGCATAAATCAAGGGTTTCAAATTAGCTCAGATACCGTTCCATAAACCCAATATGTAATAGACAAAACCTACTCCTTGCTCAGTGAACTGGACTCAACACCCCCTATTCACCGCCCAAGAATATATCTCACTAGTAAGAATCTTCAAACCTATGTATTGATATCTCTCTGTAAGTGAGTCAAGTGGGTGTAAAGCGGCATAAACACAGCAGTGAAAAGCAGCTAAACCCCATTATAAAAATCAATTACTTTTCAAAACCCGTGAAACAAAGACAGTGAAAGAGAGAGAAATTCTTACAAAATTCGTTCAGGGGCTGTGATGCCACCTGGATTGACCATATCTAGACCCACAGCTGATTGAGACATATGGGTGGACACTCTTGGGGCTGAGAGGTTTGGTGAGGTTGGGTGAGCTAATGCAGACCCTTTAAATTAATACGGCGTGGTACCCATCCCATGGGTCCCAAATCTCCAGGTTCAAGGGCATCGTCCTACATTGAAAACATGCATGAGAAACCCCGAAGATGGCACACCGTGTGATCGGGAAAGGTTTCTAAAACGCACCTCATTTCTCATCTGCTTGTGCTCCGGTTCGCCATTCCAGCCGCTTTACTAGCAATCTCTCTCCTTGGAGAATCAGCACCTTTATCCTCCTGTTCCGTACAGGTTGCAATTTGTCCTGAGGATGAACGGGAAGAGGGGCAACCAATGAGAGACTAGCTCTAGGTGTTGGGACAGGCACAGGTCACTCTGTTTTCCCATCAGGAAGAAGAATTAACCACAGGCTCAGCCTGCCGCCAGGAACCAGAATACGGCCTGAAGCAATCCTGCGCTTTTGCGGCCAGCTCCCAAGAAAGCGAGTTGAATAATGGAGCTCAGGGGCACTGCAATTCACAAACCTGCAGACTTACAAATGATAACTCTCGTCCACAAATATATTGAGGGAAGGCAACGAAGAGGATTTGAAAGCAAGGCAGAATTGCAGGAAACAGATTTCAGGAGGTACATTCGAATCGCCTTTAAAGCACAGGAAAAGCGGCAAAACCTCGACAGTGATGCACTTGGCCAAAAAGGGCGTATGCGTTTTTTCCTGAATATATTCAGGAAAAATCGCATACGCCCTTTTTGGCCAACCAAGCAACCTGGAAAGGCAAATCAGCGCTACAAAGAAGTCTCGCTTCCCATTGGTCAAAAGGGCCATGCTGAATAAAGTGTCAAAACCAGAAATGCAGGACAGGCCATGGAGAAATGGGAGCCTAGCTACGCTGATGGGCGGGACGTAAATTGCCAACAGCCACTCTGGAGAAGTGTACGGTGTGTCCTGAAACATCTAAAAAACTCAGCTTAGAGAGCTTGGGCACTTCCACTCATGGGCGTATAAATTGGGAAAACTAAAAATCAGCAAGACACAGGCACCCCAAATTTTGGGCTACTCTGTTGACAAAAACCTCCACTTCATTACACCTTAAATATCCGAGGAAAGAGAAGAATGGATAAAGAAGTTGTGGTCCTTATGTACAATGGAATATCACTCAGCCATGAAATCAATGTCATAAGGCTAGTAGCAGCATGATGAGTGGATTTAGGTATGACGATTCTAAGTGAAATAAATCACACAGAAAAAGACACTTATCATAAGATATCACTTATAGAGGGAATGTAAAAACCGCTACCCTTGAACTGCATTACAAAATAGAACAGAGTCACACGTTTAGAAAACACACTATGGCTGCTTAACGGGAAAGGTGAGGTGGGGTGATGCATAAATCAAGGGTTTCAAATTAGCTCAGATACCGTTCCATAAACCCAATATGTAATAGACAAGACCTACTCCTTGCTCAGTGAACTGGACTCAACACCCCCTATTCACCGCCCAAGAATATATCTGACTAGTAAGAATCTTAAAACCTATGTATTGATATCTCTCTGTAAGTGAGTCAAGTGGGTGTAAAGCGGCATAAACACAGCAGTGAAAAGCAGCTAAACCCCATTATAAAAATCAATTACTTTTCAAAACCCGTGAAACAAAGACAGTGAAAGAGAGAGAAATTCTTACAAAATTCGTTCAGGGGCTGTGATGCCACCTGGATTGACCATATCTAGACCCACAGCTGATTGAGACATATGGGTGGACACTCTTGGGGCTGAGAGGTTTGGTGAGGTTGGGTGAGCTAACGCAGACCCTTTAAATTAATACGGCGTGGTACCCATCCCATGGGTCCCAAATCTCCAGGTTCAAGGGCATCGTCCTACATTGAAAACATGCATGAGAAACCCCGAAGATGGCACACCGTGTGATCGGGAAAGGTTTCTAAAACGCACCTCATTTCTCATCTCCTTGTGCTCCGGTTCGCCATTCCAGCCGCTTTACTAGCAATCTCTCTCCTTGGAGAATCAGCACCTTTATCCTCCTGTTCCGTACAGGTTGCAATTTGTCCTGAGGATGAACGGGAAGAGGGGCAACCAATGAGAGACTAGCTCTAGGTGTTGGGACAGGCACAGGTCACTCTGTTTTCCCATCAGGAAGAAGAATTAACCACAGGCTCAGCCTGCCGCCAGGAACCAGAATACGGCCTGAAGCAATCCTGCGCTTTTGCGGCCAGCTCCCAAGAAAGCGAGTTGAATAATGGAGCTCAGGGGCACTGCAATTCACAAACCTGCAGACTTACAAATGATAACTCTCGTCCACAAATATATTGAGGGAAGGCAACGAAGAGGATTTGAAAGCAAGGCAGAATTGCAGGAAACAGATTTCAGGAGGTAGATTCGAATCGCCTTTAAAGCACAGGAAAAGCGGCAAAACCTCGACAATGATGCCCTTGGCCAAAAAGGGCGTATGCGTTTTTTCCTGAATATATTCAGGAAAAAACGCATACGCCCTTTTTGGCCAACCAAGCAACCTGGAAAGGCAAATCAGCGCTACAAAGAAGTCTCGCTTCCCATCGGTCAAAAGGGTCATGCTGAATAAAGGGTCAAAACCAGAAATGCAGGACAGGCCATGGAGAAATGGGAGCCTTGCTACGCTGAAGGGCGGGACGTAAATTGCCAACAGCCACTCTGGAGAAGTGTACGGTGTGTCCTGAAACATCTAAAAAACTCAGCTTAGAGAGCTTGGGCACTTCCACTCATGGGCGTATAAATTGGGAAAACTAAAAATCAGCAAGACACAGGCACCCCAAAGTTTTGGGCTTCTCTGTTGACAAGAACCTCCACTTCGTTACACCTTAAATATCCGAGGAAAGAGAAGAATGGATAAAGAAGTTGTGGTCCTTATGTACAATGGAATATCACTCAGCCATGAAATCAATGTCATAAGGCTAGTAGCAGCATGATGAGTGGATTTAGGTATGACGATTCTAAGTGAAATAAGTCCCACAGAAAAAGACACTTATCATGAGATATCACTTATAGAGGGAATGTAAAAACCGCTACCCTTGAACTGAATTACAAAACAGAACGGAGTCACACATTTAGAAAACACACTATGGCTGCTTAACGGGAAAGGTGAGGTGGGGTGATGCATAAAACAAGGGTTTCAAATTAGCTCAGATACCGTTCCATGAACCCAATATGTAATAGACAAGACCTACTCCTTGCTCAGTGAACTGGACTCAACACCCCCTATTCACCGCCCAAGAATATATCTGACTAGTAAGAATCTTAAAACCTATGTATTGATATCTCTCTGTAAGTGAGTCAAGTGGGTGTAAAGCGGCATAAACACAGCAGTGAAAAGCAGCTAAACCCCATTATAAAAATCAATTACTTTTCAAAACCCGTGAAACAAAGACAGTGAAAGAGAGAGAAATTCTTACAAAATTCGTTCAGGGGCTGTGATGCCACCTGGATTGACCATATCTAGACCCACAGCTGATTGAGACATATGGGTGGACACTCTTGGGGCTGAGAGGTTTGGTGAGGTTGGGTGAGCTAACGCAGACCCTTTAAATTAATACGGCGTGGTACCCATCCCATGGGTCCCAAATCTCCAGGTTCAAGGGCATCGTCCTACATTGAAAACATGCATGAGAAACCCCGAAGATGGCACACCGTGTGATCGGGAAAGGTTTCTAAAACGCACCTCATTTCTCATCTCCTTGTGCTCCGGTTCGCCATTCCAGCCGCTTTACTAGCAATCTCTCTCCTTGGAGAATCAGCACCTTTATCCTCCTGTTCCGTACAGGTTGCAATTTGTCCTGAGGATGAACGGGAAGAGGGGGAACCAATGAGAGACTAGCTCTAGGTGTTGGGACAGGCACAGGTCACTCTGTTTTCCCATCAGGAAGAAGAATTAACCACAGGCTCAGCCTGCCGCCAGGAACCAGAATACGGCCTGAAGCAATCCTGCGCTTTTGCGGCCAGCTCCCAAGAAAGCGACTTGAAGAATGGAGCTCAGGGGCACTGCAATTCACAAACCTGCAGACTTAGAAATGATAACTCTCGTCCACAAATATATTGAGGGAAGGCAACGAAGAGGATTTGAAAGCAAGGCAGAATTGCAGGAAACAGATTTCAGGAGGTACATTCGAATCGCCTTTAAAGCACAGGAAAAGCGGCAAAACCTCGACAATGATGCCCTTGGCCAAAAAGGGCGTATGCGTTTTTTCCTGAATATATTCAGGAAAAAACGCATACGCCCTTTTTGGCCAACCAAGCAACCTGGAAAGGCAAATCAGCGCTACAAAGAAGTCTCGCTTCCCATCGGTCAAAAGGGTCATGCTGAATAAAGGGTCAAAACCAGAAATGCAGGACAGGCCATGGAGAAATGGGAGCCTTGCTACGCTGAAGGGCGGGACGTAAATTGCCAACAGCCACTCTGGAGAAGTGTACGGTGTGTCCTGAAACATCTAAAAAACTCAGCTTAGAGAGCTTGGGCACTTCCACTCATGGGCGTATAAATTGGGAAAACTAAAAATCAGCAAGACACAGGCACCCCAAAGTTTTGGGCTTCTCTGTTGACAAGAACCTCCACTTCGTTACACCTTAAATATCCGAGGAAAGAGAAGAATGGATAAAGAAGTTGTGGTCCTTATGTACAATGGAATATCACTCAGCCATGAAATCAATGTCATAAGGCTAGTAGCAGCATGATGAGTGGATTTAGGTATGACGATTCTAAGTGAAATAAGTCCCACAGAAAAAGACACTTATCATGAGATATCACTTATAGAGGGAATGTAAAAACCGCTACCCTTGAACTGAATTACAAAACAGAACGGAGTCACACATTTAGAAAACACACTATGGCTGCTTAACGGGAAAGGTGAGGTGGGGTGATGCATAAAACAAGGGTTTCAAATTAGCTCAGATACCGTTCCATGAACCCAATATGTAATAGACAAGACCTACTCCTTGCTCAGTGAACTGGACTCAACACCCCCTATTCACCGCCCAAGAATATATCTGACTAGTAAGAATCTTAAAACCTATGTATTGATATCTCTCTGTAAGTGAGTCAAGTGGGTGTAAAGCGGCATAAACACAGCAGTGAAAAGCAGCTAAACCCCATTATAAAAATCAATTACTTTTCAAAACCCGTGAAACAAAGACAGTGAAAGAGAGAGAAATTCTTACAAAATTCGTTCAGGGGCTGTGATGCCACCTGGATTGACCATATCTAGACCCACAGCTGATTGAGACATATGGGTGGACACTCTTGGGGCTGAGAGGTTTGGTGAGGTTGGGTGAGCTAACGCAGACCCTTTAAATTAATACGGCGTGGTACCCATCCCATGGGTCCCAAATCTCCAGGTTCAAGGGCATCGTCCTACATTGAAAACATGCATGAGAAACCCCGAAGATGGCACACCGTGTGATCGGGAAAGGTTTCTAAAACGCACCTCATTTCTCATCTCCTTGTGCTCCGGTTCGCCATTCCAGCCGCTTTACTAGCAATCTCTCTCCTTGGAGAATCAGCACCTTTATCCTCCTGTTCCGTACAGGTTGCAATTTGTCCTGAGGATGAACGGGAAGAGGGGCAACCAATGAGAGACTAGCTCTAGGTGTTGGGACAGGCACAGGTCACTCTGTTTTCCCATCAGGAAGAAGAATTAACCACAGGCTCAGCCTGCCGCCAGGAACCAGAATACGGCCTGAAGCAATCCTGCGCTTTTGCGGCCAGCTCCCAAGAAAGCGAGTTGAAGAATGGAGCTCAGGGGCACTGCAATTCACAAACCTGCAGACTTAGAAATGATAACTCTCGTCCACAAATATATTGAGGGAAGGCAACGAAGAGGATTTGAAAGCAAGGCAGAATTGCAGGAAACAGATTTCAGGAGGTACATTCGAATCGCCTTTAAAGCACAGGAAAAGCGGCAAAACCTCGACAATGATGCCCTTGGCCAAAAAGGGCGTATGCGTTTTTTCCTGAATATATTCAGGAAAAAACGCATACGCCCTTTTTGGCCAACCAAGCAACCTGGAAAGGCAAATCAGCGCTACAAAGAAGTCTCGCTTCCCATCGGTCAAAAGGGTCATGCTGAATAAAGGGTCAAAACCAGAAATGCAGGACAGGCCATGGAGAAATGGGAGCCTTGCTACGCTGAAGGGCGGGACGTAAATTGCCAACAGCCACTCTGGAGAAGTGTAAGGTGTGTCCTGGAACATCTAAAAAACTCAGATTAGAGAGCTTGGGCACTTCCACTCATGGGCGTATAAATTGGAAAAACTAAAAATCAGCAAGACACAGGCACCCCAAAGTTTTGGGCTTCTCTGTTGACAAGAACCTCCACTTCGTTACACCTTAAATATCCGAGGAAAGAGAAGAATGGATAAAGAAGTTGTGGTCCTTATGTACAATGGAATATCACTCAGCCATGAAATCAATGTCATAAGGCTAGTAGCAGCATGATGAGTGGATTTAGGTATGACGATTCTAAGTGAAATAAGTCCCACAGAAAAAGACACTTATCATGAGATATCACTTATAGAGGGAATGTAAAAACCGCTACCCTTGAACTGAATTACAAAACAGAACGGAGTCACACATTTAGAAAACACACTATGGCTGCTTAACGGGAAAGGTGAGGTGGGGTGATGCATAAATCAAGGGTTTCAAATTAGCTCAGATACCGTTCCATGAACCCAATATGTAATAGACAAGACCTACTCCTTGCTCAGTGAACTGGACTCAACACCCCCTATTCACCGCCCAAGAATATATCTGACTAGTAAGAATCTTAAAACCTATGTATTGATATCTCTCTGTAAGTGAGTCAAGTGGGTGTAAAGCGGCATAAACACAGCAGTGAAAAGCAGCTAAACCCCATTATAAAAATCAATTACTTTTCAAAACCCGTGAAACAAAGACAGTGAAAGAGAGAGAAATTCTTACAAAATTCGTTCAGGGGCTGTGATGCCACCTGGATTGACCATATCTAGACCCACAGCTGATTGAGACATATGGGTGGACACTCTTGGGGCTGAGAGGTTTGGTGAGGTTGGGTGAGCTAACGCAGACCCTTTAAATTAATACGGCGTGGTACCCATCCCATGGGTCCCAAATCTCCAGGTTCAAGGGCATCGTCCTACATTGAAAACATGCATGAGAAACCCCGAAGATGGCACACCGTGTGATCGGGAAAGGTTTCTAAAACGCACCTCATTTCTCATCTCCTTGTGCTCCGGTTCGCCATTCCAGCCGCTTTACTAGCAATCTCTCTCCTTGGAGAATCAGCACCTTTATCCTCCTGTTCCGTACAGGTTGCAATTTGTCCTGAGGATGAACGGGAAGAGGGGCAACCAATGAGAGACTAGCTCTAGGTGTTGGGACAGGCACACGTCACTCTGTTTTCCCATCAGGAAGAAGAATTAACCACAGGCTCAGCCTTCCGCCAGGAACCAGAATACGGCCTGAAGCAATCCTGCGATTTTGCGGCCAGCTCCCAAGAAAGCGAGTTGAATAATGGAGCTCAGGGGCACTGCAATTCACAAACCTGCAGACTTAGAAATGATAACTCTCGTCCACAAATATATTGAGGGAAGGCAACGAAGAGGATTTGAAAGCAAGGCAGAATTGCAGGAAACAGATTTCAGGAGGTACATTCGAATCGCCTTTAAAGCACAGGAAAAGCGGCAAAACCTCGACAGTGATGCACTTGGCCAAAAAGGGCGTATGCGTTTTTTCCTGAATATATTCAGGAAAAATCGCATACGCCCTTTTTGGCCAACCAAGCAACCTGGAAAGGCAAATCAGCGCTACAAAGAAGTCTCGCTTCCCATTGGTCAAAAGGGCCACGCTGAATAAAGTGTCAAAACCAGAAATGCAGGACAGGCCATGGAGAAATGGGAGCCTAGCTACGCTGATGGGCGGGACGTAAATTGCCAACAGCCACTCTGGAGAAGTGTACGGTGTGTCCTGAAACATCTAAAAAACTCAGCTTAGAGAGCTTGGGCACTTCCACTCATGGGCGTATAAATTGGGAAAACTAAAAATCAGCAAGACACAGGCACCCCAAATTTTGGGCTACTCTGTTGACAAAAACCTCCACTTCATTACACCTTAAATATCCGAGGAAAGAGAAGAATGGATAAAGAAGTTGTGGTCCTTATGTACAATGGAATATCACTCAGCCATGAAATCAATGTCATAAGGCTAGTAGCAGCATGATGAGTGGATTTAGGTATGACGATTCTAAGTGAAATAAATCACACAGAAAAAGACACTTATCATAAGATATCACTTATAGAGGGAATGTAAAAACCGCTACCCTTGAACTGCATTACAAAATAGAACAGAGTCACACGTTTAGAAAACACACTATGGCTGCTTAACGGGAAAGGTGAGGTGGGGTGATGCATAAATCAAGGGTTTCAAATTAGCTCAGATACCGTTCCATAAACCCAATATGTAATAGACAAGACCTACTCCTTGCTCAGTGAACTGGACTCAACACCCCCTATTCACCGCCCAAGAATATATCTGACTAGTAAGAATCTTAAAACCTATGTATTGATATCTCTCTGTAAGTGAGTCAAGTGGGTGTAAAGCGGCATAAACACAGCAGTGAAAAGCAGCTAAACCCCATTATAAAAATCAATTACTTTTCAAAACCCGTGAAACAAAGACAGTGAAAGAGAGAGAAATTCTTACAAAATTCGTTCAGGGGCTGTGATGCCACCTGGATTGACCATATCTAGACCCACAGCTGATTGAGACATATGGGTGGACACTCTTGGGGCTGAGAGGTTTGGTGAGGTTGGGTGAGCTAACGCAGACCCTTTAAATTAATACGGCGTGGTACCCATCCCATGGGTCCCAAATCTCCAGGTTCAAGGGCATCGTCCTACATTGAAAACATGCATGAGAAACCCCGAAGATGGCACACCGTGTGATCGGGAAAGGTTTCTAAAACGCACCTCATTTCTCATCTCCTTGTGCTCCGGTTCGCCATTCCAGCCGCTTTACTAGCAATCTCTCTCCTTGGAGAATCAGCACCTTTATCCTCCTGTTCCGTACAGGTTGCAATTTGTCCTGAGGATGAACGGGAAGAGGGGCAACCAATGAGAGACTAGCTCTAGGTGTTGGGACAGGCACAGGTCACTCTGTTTTCCCATCAGGAAGAAGAATTAACCACAGGCTCAGCCTGCCGCCAGGAACCAGAATACGGCCTGAAGCAATCCTGCGCTTTTGCGGCCAGCTCCCAAGAAAGCGAGTTGAAGAATGGAGCTCAGGGGCACTGCAATTCACAAACCTGCAGACTTAGAAATGATAACTCTCGTCCACAAATATATTGAGGGAAGGCAACGAAGAGGATTTGAAAGCAAGGCAGAATTGCAGGAAACAGATTTCAGGAGGTAGATTCGAATCGCCTTTAAAGCACAGGAAAAGCGGCAAAACCTCGACAATGATGCCCTTGGCCAAAAAGGGCGTATGCGTTTTTTCCTGAATATATTCAGGAAAAAACGCATACGCCCTTTTTGGCCAACCAAGCAACCTGGAAAGGCAAATCAGCGCTACAAAGAAGTCTCGCTTCCCATCGGTCAAAAGGGTCATGCTGAATAAAGGGTCAAAACCAGAAATGCAGGACAGGCCATGGAGAAATGGGAGCCTTGCTACGCTGAAGGGCGGGACGTAAATTGCCAACAGCCACTCTGGAGAAGTGTACGGTGTGTCCTGAAACATCTAAAAAACTCAGCTTAGAGAGCTTGGGCACTTCCACTCATGGGCGTATAAATTGGGAAAATTAAAAATCAGCAAGACACAGGCACCCCAAAGTTTTGGGCTACTCTGTTGACAAGAACCTCCACTTCGTTACACCTTAAATATCCGAGGAAAGAGAAGAATGGATAAAGAAGTTGTGGTCCTTATGTACAATGGAATATCACTCAGCCATGAAATCAATGTCATAAGGCTAGTAGCAGCATGATGAGTGGATTTAGGTATGACGATTCTAAGTGAAATAAGTCCCACAGAAAAAGACACTTATCATGAGATATCACTTATAGAGGGAATGTAAAAACCGCTACCCTTGAACTGAATTACAAAACAGAACGGAGTCACACATTTAGAAAACACACTATGGCTGCTTAACGGGAAAGGTGAGGTGGGGTGATGCATAAAACAAGGGTTTCAAATTAGCTCAGATACCGTTCCATGAACCCAATATGTAATAGACAAGACCTACTCCTTGCTCAGTGAACTGGACTCAACACCCCCTATTCACCGCCCAAGAATATATCTGACTAGTAAGAATCTTAAAACCTATGTATTGATATCTCTCTGTAAGTGAGTCAAGTGGGTGTAAAGCGGCATAAACACAGCAGTGAAAAGCAGCTAAACCCCATTATAAAAATCAATTACTTTTCAAAACCCGTGAAACAAAGACAGTGAAAGAGAGAGAAATTCTTACAAAATTCGTTCAGGGGCTGTGATGCCACCTGGATTGACCATATCTAGACCCACAGCTGATTGAGACATATGGGTGGACACTCTTGGGGCTGAGAGGTTTGGTGAGGTTGGGTGAGCTAACGCAGACCCTTTAAATTAATACGGCGTGGTACCCATCCCATGGGTCCCAAATCTCCAGGTTCAAGGGCATCGTCCTACATTGAAAACATGCATGAGAAACCCCGAAGATGGCACACCGTGTGATCGGGAAAGGTTTCTAAAACGCACCTCATTTCTCATCTCCTTGTGCTCCGGCTCGCCATTCCAGCCGCTTTACTAGCAATCTCTCTCCTTGGAGAATCAGCACCTTTATCCTCCTGTTCCGTACAGGTTGCAATTTGTCCTGAGGATGAACGGGAAGAGGGGCAACCAATGAGAGACTAGCTCTAGGTGTTGGGACAGGCACAGGTCACTCTGTTTTCCCATCAGGAAGAAGAATTAACCACAGGCTCAGCCTGCCGCCAGGAACCAGAATACGGCCTGAAGCAATCCTGCGCTTTTGCGGCCAGCTCCCAAGAAAGCGAGTTGAATAATGGAGCTCAGGGGCACTGCAATTCACAAACCTGCAGACTTACAAATGATAACTCTCGTCCACAAATATATTGAGGGAAGGCAACGAAGAGGATTTGAAAGCAAGGCAGAATTGCAGGAAACAGATTTCAGGAGGTACATTCGAATCGCCTTTAAAGCACAGGAAAAGCGGCAAAACCTCGACAATGATGCCCTTGGCCAAAAAGGGCGTATGCGTTTTTTCCTGAATATATTCAGGAAAAATCGCATACGCCCTTTTTGGCCAACCAAGCAACCTGGAAAGGCAAATCAGCGCTACAAAGAAGTCTCGCTTCCCATTGGTCAAAAGGGCCATGCTGAATAAAGTGTCAAAACCAGAAATGCAGGACAGGCCATGGAGAAATGGGAGCCTTGCTACGCTGATGGGCGGGACGTAAATTGCCAACAGCCACTCTGGAGAAGTGTACGGTGTGTCCTGAAACATCTAAAAAACTCAGCTTAGAGAGCTTGGGCACTTCCACTCATGGGCGTATAAACTGGGAAAACTAAAAATCAGCAAGACACAGGCACCCCAAATTTTGGGCTACTCTGTTGACAAAAACCTCCACTTCATTACACCTTAAATATCCGAGGAAAGAGAAGAATGCATAAAGAAGTTGTGGTCCTTATGTACAATGGAATATCACTCAGCCATGAAATCAATGTCATAAGGCTAGTAGCAGCATGATGATTGGATTTAGCTATGACGATTCTAAGTGAAATAAATCACACAGAAAAAGACACTTATCATAAGATATCACTTATAGAGGGAATGTAAAAACCGCTACCCTTGAACTGCATTACAAAATAGAACAGAGTCACACGTTTAGAAAACACACTATGGCTGCTTAACGGGAAAGGTGAGGTGGGGTGATGCATAAATCAAGGGTTTCAAATTAGCTCAGATACCGTTCCATAAACCCAATATGTAATAGACAAAACCTACTCCTTGCTCAGTGAACTGGACTCAACACCCCCTATTCACCGCCCAAGAATATATCTCACTAGTAAGAATCTTCAAACCTATGTATTGATATCTCTCTGTAAGTGAGTCAAGTGGGTGTAAAGCGGCATAAACACAGCAGTGAAAAGCAGCTAAACCCCATTATAAAAATCAATTACTTTTCAAAACCCGTGAAACAAAGACAGTGAAAGAGAGAGAAATTCTTACAAAATTCGTTCAGGGGCTGTGATGCCACCTGGATTGACCATATCTAGACCCACAGCTGATTGAGACATATGGGTGGACACTCTTGGGGCTGAGAGGTTTGGTGAGGTTGGGTGAGCTAATGCAGACCCTTTAAATTAATACGGCGTGGTACCCATCCCATGGGTCCCAAATCTCCAGGTTCAAGGGCATCGTCCTACATTGAAAACATGCATGAGAAACCCCGAAGATGGCACACCGTGTGATCGGGAAAGGTTTCTAAAACGCACCTCATTTCTCATCTGCTTGTGCTCCGGTTCGCCATTCCAGCCGCTTTACTAGCAATCTCTCTCCTTGGAGAATCAGCACCTTTATCCTCCTGTTCCGTACAGGTTGCAATTTGTCCTGAGGATGAACGGGAAGAGGGGCAACCAATGAGAGACTAGCTCTAGGTGTTGGGACAGGCACAGGTCACTCTGTTTTCCCATCAGGAAGAAGAATTAACCACAGGCTCAGCCTGCCGCCAGGAACCAGAATACGGCCTGAAGCAATCCTGCGCTTTTGCGGCCAGCTCCCAAGAAAGCGAGTTGAATAATGGAGCTCAGGGGCACTGCAATTCACAAACCTGCAGACTTAGAAATGATAACTCTCGTCCACAAATATATTGAGGGAAGGCAACGAAGAGGATTTGAAAGCAAGGCAGAATTGCAGGAAACAGATTTCAGGAGGTAGATTCGAATCGCCTTTAAAGCACAGGAAAAGCGGCAAAACCTCGACCATGATGCCCTTGGCCAAAAAGGGCGTATGCGTTTTTTCCTGAATATATTCAGGAAAAAACGCATACGCCCTTTTTGGCCAACCAAGCAACCTGGAAAGGCAAATCAGCGCTACAAAGAAGTCTCACTTCCCATCGGTCAAAAGGGTCATGCTGAATAAAGGGTCAAAACCAGAAATGCAGGACAGGCCATGGAGAAATGGGAGCCTTGCTACCCTGAAGGCCGGGACGTAAATTGCCAACAGCCACTCTGGAGAAGTGTACGGTGTGTCCTGAAACATCTAAAAAACTCAGCTTAGAGAGCTTGGGCACTTCCACTCATGGGCGTATAAATTGGGAAAACTAAAAATCAGCAAGACACAGGCACCCCAAAGTTTTGGGCTACTCTGTTGACAAGAACCTCCACTTCGTTACACCTTAAATATCCGAGGAAAGAGAAGAATGGATAAAGAAGTTGTGGTCCTTATGTACAATGGAATATCACTCAGCCATGAAATCAATGTCATAAGGCTAGTAGCAGCATGATGAGTGGATTTAGGTATGACGATTCTAAGTGAAATAAGTCCCACAGAAAAAGACACTTATCATGAGATATCACTTATAGAGGGAATGTAAAAACCGCTACCCTTGAACTGAATTACAAAACAGAACGGAGTCACACATTTAGAAAACACACTATGGCTGCTTAACGGGAAAGGTGAGGTGGGGTGATGCATAAAACAAGGGTTTCAAATTAGCTCAGATACCGTTCCATGAACCCAATATGTAATAGACAAGACCTACTCCTTGCTCAGTGAACTGGACTCAACACCCCCTATTCACCGCCCAAGAATATATCTGACTAGTAAGAATCTTCAAACCTATGTACTGATATCTCTCTGTAAGTGAGTCAAGTGGGTGTAAAGCGGCATAAACACAGCAGTGGAAAGCAGCCAAACCCCATTATAAAAATCAATTACTTTTCAAAACCCGTGAAACAAAGACAGTGAAAGAGAGAGGAATTCTTACAAAATTCGTTCAGGGGCTGTGATGCCACCTGGATTGACCATATCTAGACCCACAGCTGATTGAGACATATGGGTGGACACTCTTGGGGCTGAGAGGTTTGGTGAGGTTGGGTGAGCTAACGCAGACCCTTTAAATTAATACGGCGTGGTACCCATCCCATGGGTCCCAAATCTCCAGGTTCAAGGGCATCGTCCTACATTGAAAACATGCATGAGAAACCCCGAAGATGGCACACCGTGTGATGGGGAAAGGTTTCTAAAACGCACCTCATTTCTCATCTCCTTGTGCTCCGGTTCGACATTCCAGCCGCTTTACTAGCAATCTCTCTCCTTGGAGAATCAGCACCTTTATCCTCCTGTTCCGTACAGGTTGCAATTTGTCCTGAGGATGAACGGGAAGAGGGGCAACCAATGAGAGACTAGCTCTAGGTGTTGGGACAGGCACACGTCACTCTGTTTTCCCATCAGGAAGAAGAATTAACCACAGGCTCAGCCTGCCGCCAGGAACCAGAATACGGCCTGAAGCAATCCTGCGCTTTTGCGGCCAGCTCCCAAGAAAGCGAGTTGAATAATGGAGCTCAGGGGCACTGCAATTCACAAACCTGCAGACTTAGAAATGATAACTCTCGTCCACAAATATATTGAGGGAAGGCAACGAAGAGGATTTGAAAGCAAGGCAGAATTGCAGGAAACAGATTTCAGGAGGTAGATTCGAATCGCCTTTAAAGCACAGGAAAAGCGGCAAAACCTCGACAGTGATGCCCTTGGCCAAAAAGGGCGTATGCGTTTTTTCCTGAATATATTCAGGAAAAAACGCATACGCCCTTTTTGGCCAACCAAGCAACCTGGAAAGGCAAATCAGCGCTACAAAGAAGTCTCGCTTCCCATCGGTCAAAAGGGTCATGCTGAATAAAGAGTCAAAACCAGAAATGCAGGACAGGCCATGGAGAAATGGGAGCCTTGCTACGCTGATGGGCGGGACGTAAATTGCCAACAGCCACTCTGGAGAAGTGTACGCTGTGTCCTGAAACATCTAAAAAACTCAGCTTAGAGAGCTTGGGCACTTCCACTCATGGGCGTATAAATTGGGAAAACTAAAAATCAGCAAGACACAGGCACCCCAAATTTTGGGCTACTCTGTTGACAAAAACCTCCACTTCAATACACCTTAAATATCCGAGGAAAGAGAAGAATGGATAAAGAAGTTGTGGTCCTTATGTACAATGGAATATCACTCAGCCATGAAATCAATGTCATAAGGCTAGTAGCAGCATGATGAGTGGATTTAGGTATGACGATTCTAAGTGAAATAAGTCACACAGAAAAGGACACTTATCATGAGATATCACTTATAGAGGGAATGTAAAAACCGCTACCCTTGAACTGCATTACAAAATAGAACAGAGTCACACGTTTAGAAAACACACTATGGCTGCTTAACGGGAAAGGTGAGGTGGGGTGATGCATAAATCAAGGGTTTCAAATTAGCTCAGATACCGTTCCATAAACCCAATATGTAATAGACAAGACCTACTCCTTGCTCAGTGAACTGGACTCAACACCCCCTATTCACCGCCCAAGAATATATCTCACTAGTAAGAATCTTCAAACCTATGTATTGATATCTCTCTGTAAGTGAGTCAAGTGGGTGTAAAGCGGCATAAACACAGCAGTGAAAAGCAGCTAAACCCCATTATAAAAATCAATTACTTTTCAAAACCCGTGAAACAAAGACAGTGAAAGAGAGAGAAATTCTTACAAAATTCGTTCAGGGGCTGTGATGCCACCTGGATTGACCATATCTAGACCCACAGCTGATTGAGACATATGGGTGGACACTCTTGGGGCTGAGAGGTTTGGTGAGGTTGGGTGAGCTAACGCAGACCCTTTAAATTAATACGGCGTGGTACCCATCCCATGGGTCCCAAATCTCCAGGTTCAAGGGCATCGTCCTACATTGAAAACATGCATGAGAAACCCCGAAGATGGCACACCGTGTGATGGGGAAAGGTTTCTAAAACGCACCTCATTTCTCATCTGCTTGTGCTCCGGTTCGCCATTCCAGCCGCTTTACTAGCAATCTCTCTCCTTGGAGAATCAGCACCTTTATCCTCCTGTTCCGTACAGGTTGCAATTTGTCCTGAGGATGAACGGGAAGAGGGGCAACCAATGAGAGACTAGCTCTAGGTGTTGGGACAGGCACAGGTCACTCTGTTTTCCCATCAGGAAGAAGAATTAACCACAGGCTCAGCCTTCCGCCAGGAACCAGAATACGGCCTGAAGCAATCCTGCGCTTTTGCGGCCAGCTCCCAAGAAAGCGAGTTGAATAATGGAGCTCAGGGGCACTGCAATTCACAAACCTGCAGACTTAGAAATGATAACTCTCGTCCACAAATATATTGAGGGAAGGCAACGAAGAGGATTTGAAAGCAAGGCAGAATTGCAGGAAACAGATTTCAGGAGGTAGATTCGAATCGCCTTTAAAGCACAGGAAAAGCGGCAAAACCTCGACAGTGATGCACTTGGCCAAAAAGGGCGTATGCGTTTTTTCCTGAATATATTCAGGAAAAATCGCATACGCCCTTTTTGGCCAACCAAGCAACCTGGAAAGGCAAATCAGCGCTACAAAGAAGTCTCGCTTCCTATTGGTCAAAAGGGCCATGCTGAATAAAGTGTCAAAACCAGAAATGCAGGACAGGCCATGGAGAAATGGGAGCCTTGCTACGCTGATGGGCGGGACGTAAATTGCCAACAGCCACTCTGGAGAAGTGTACGGTGTGTCCTGAAACATCTAAAAAACTCAGCTTAGAGAGCTTGGGCACTTCCACTCATGGGCGTATAAATTGGGAAAACTAAAAATCAGCAAGACACAGGCACCCCAAATTTTGGGCTACTCTGTTGACAAAAACCTCCACTTCATTACACCTTAAATATCCGAGGAAAGAGAAGAATGGATAAAGAAGTTGTGGTCCTTATGTGCAATGGAATATCACTCAGCCATGAAATCAATGTCATAAGGCTAGTAGCAGCATGATGAGTGGATTTAGGTATGACGATTCTAAGTGAAATAAATCACACAGAAAAAGACACTTATCATAAGATATCACTTATAGAGGGAATGTAAAAACCGCTACCCTTGAACTGCATTACAAAATAGAACAGAGTCACACGTTTAGAAAACACACTATGGCTGCTTAACGGGAAAGGTGAGGTGGGGTGATGCATAAATCAAGGGTTTCAAATTAGCTCAGATACCGTTCCATAAACCCAATATGTAATAGACAAGACCTACTCCTTGCTCAGTGAACTGGACTCAACACCCCCTATTCACCGCCCAAGAATATATCTCACTAGTAAGAATCTTCAAACCTATGTATTGATATCTCTCTGTAAGTGAGTCAAGTGGGTGTAAAGCGGCATAAACACAGCAGTGAAAAGCAGCTAAACCCCATTATAAAAATTACTTTTCAAAACCCGTGAAACAAAGACAGTGAAAGAGAGAGAAATTCTTACAAAATTCGTTCAGGGGCTGTGATGCCACCTGGATTGACCATATCTAGACCCACAGCTGATTGAGACATATGGGTGGACACTCTTGGGGCTGAGAGGTTTGGTGAGGTTGGGTGAGCTAACACAGACCCTTTAAATTAATACGGCGTGGTACCCATCCCATGGGTCCCAAATCTCCAGGTTCAAGGGCATCGTCCTACATTGAAAACATGCATGAGAAACCCCGAAGATGGCACACCGTGTGATCGGGAAAGGTTTCTAAAACGCACCTCATTTCTCATCTCCTTGTGCTCCGGTTCGCCATTCCAGCCGCTTTACTAGCAATCTCTCTCCTTGGAGAATCAGCACCTTTATCCTCCTGTTCCGTACAGGTTGCAATTTGTCCTGAGGATGAACGGGAAGAGGGGCAACCAATGAGAGACTAGCTCTAGGTGTTGGGACAGGCACAGGTCACTCTGTTTTCCCATCAGGAAGAAGAATTAACCACAGGCTCAGCCTGCCGCCAGGAACCAGAATACGGCCTGAAGCAATCCTGCGCTTTTGCGGCCAGCTCCCAAGAAAGCGAGTTGAATAATGGAGCTCAGGGGCACTGCAATTCACAAACCTGCAGACTTACAAATGATAACTCTCGTCCACAAATATATTGAGGGAAGGCAACGAAGAGGATTTGAAAGCAAGGCAGAATTGCAGGAAACAGATTTCAGGAGGTAGATTCGAATCGCCTTTAAAGCACAGGAAAAGCGGCAAAACCTCGACAGTGATGCCCTTGGCCAAAAAGGGCGTATGCGTTTTTTCCTGAATATATTCAGGAAAAAACGCATACGCCCTTTTTGGCCAACCAAGCAACCTGGAAAGGCAAATCAGCGCTACAAAGAAGTCTCGCTTCCCATCGGTCAAAAGGGCCATGCTGAATAAAGTGTCAAAACCAGAAATGCAGGACAGGCCATGGAGAAATGGGAGCCTTGCTACACTGATGGGCGGGATGTAAATTGCCAACAGCCACTCTGGAGAAGTGTACGGTGTGTCCTGAAACATCTAAAAAACTCAGCTTAGAGAGCATAGGGCACTTCCACTCATGGGCGTATAAATTGGGAAAACTAAAAATCAGCAAGACACAGGCACCCCAAAGTTTTGGGCTACTCTGTTGACAAGAACCTCCACTTTGTTACACCTTAAATATCCCAGGAAAGAGAAGAATGGATAAAGAAGATGTGGTCCTTATATACAATGGAATATCACTCAGCCATGAAATCAATGTCATAAGGCTAGTAGCAGCATGATGAGTGGATTTAGCTATGACGATTCTAAGTGAAATAAGTCACACAGAAAAAGACACTTATCATGAGATATCACTTATAGAGGGAATGTAAAAACCGCTACCCTTGAACTGAATTACAAAACAGAACGGAGTCACACATTTAGAAAACACACTATGGCTGCTTAACGGGAAAGGTGAGGTGGGGTGATGCATAAAACAAGGGTTTCAAATTAGCTCAGATACCGTTCCATGAACCCAATATGTAATAGACAAGACCTACTCCTTGCTCAGTGAACTGGACTCAACACCCCCTATTCACCGCCCAAGAATATATCTGACTAGTAAGAATCTTAAAACCTATGTATTGATATCTCTCTGTAAGTGAGTCAAGTGGGTGTAAAGCGGCATAAACACAGCAGTGAAAAGCAGCTAAACCCCATTATAAAAATCAATTACTTTTCAAAACCCGTGAAACAAAGACAGTGAAAGAGAGAGAAATTCTTACAAAATTCGTTCAGGGGCTGTGATGCCACCTGGATTGACCATATCTAGACCCACAGCTGATTGAGACATATGGGTGGACACTCTTGGGGCTGAGAGGTTTGGTGAGGTTGGGTGAGCTAACGCAGACCCTTTAAATTAATACGGCGTGGTACCCATCCCATGGGTCCCAAATCTCCAGGTTCAAGGGCATCGTCCTACATTGAAAACATGCATGAGAAACCCCGAAGATGGCA
The DNA here is from genome assembly GCF_965194805.1 of Balaenoptera borealis. NCBI lineage: Eukaryota > Metazoa > Chordata > Mammalia > Artiodactyla > Balaenopteridae > Balaenoptera > Balaenoptera borealis. Next base: position 95,760,113 of record NC_138873.1, read on the forward strand.
CACCGTGTGATCGGGAAAGGTTTCTAAAACGCACCTCATTTCTCATCTCCTTGTGCTCCGGTTCGCCATTCCAGCCGCTTTACTAGCAATCTCTCTCCTTGGAGAATCAGCACCTTTATCCTCCTGTTCCGTACAGGTTGCAATTTGTCCTGAGGATGAACGGGAAGAGGGGCAACCAATGAGAGACTAGCTCTAGGTGTTGGGACAGGCACAGGTCACTCTGTTTTCCCATCAGGAAGAAGAATTAACCACAGGCTCAGCCTGCCGCCAGGAACCAGAATACGGCCTGAAGCAATCCTGCGCTTTTGCGGCCAGCTCCCAAGAAAGCGAGTTGAATAATGGAGCTCAGGGGCACTGCAATTCACAAACCTGCAGACTTAGAAATGATAACTCTCGTCCACAAATATATTGAGGGAAGGCAACGAAGAGGATTTGAAAGCAAGGCAGAATTGCAGGAAACAGATTTCAGGAGGTAGATTCGAATCGCCTTTAAAGCACAGGAAAAGCGGCAAAACCTCGACAATGATGCCCTTGGCCAAAAAGGGCGTATGCGTTTTTTCCTGAATATATTCAGGAAAAAACGCATACGCCCTTTTTGGCCAACCAAGCAACCTGGAAAGGCAAATCAGCGCTACAAAGAAGTCTCGCTTCCCATCGGTCAAAAGGGTCATGCTGAATAAAGGGTCAAAACCAGAAATGCAGGACAGGCCATGGAGAAATGGGAGCCTTGCTACGCTGAAGGGCGGGACGTAAATTGCCAACAGCCACTCTGGAGAAGTGTAAGGTGTGTCCTGAAACATCTAAAAAACTCAGATTAGAGAGCTTGGGCACTTCCACTCATGGGCGTATAAATTGGAAAAACTAAAAATCAGCAAGACACAGGCACCCCAAAGTTTTGGGCTTCTCTGTTGACAAGAACCTCCACTTCGTTACACCTTAAATATCCGAGGAAAGAGAAGAATGGATAAAGAAGTTGTGGTCCTTATGTACAATGGAATATCACTCAGCCATGAAATCAATGTCATAAGGCTAGTAGCAGCATGATGAGTGGATTTAGGTATGACGATTCTAAGTGAAATAAGTCCCACAGAAAAAGACACTTATCATGAGATATCACTTATAGAGGGAATGTAAAAACCGCTACCCTTGAACTGAATTACAAAACAGAACGGAGTCACACATTTAGAAAACACACTATGGCTGCTTAACGGGAAAGGTGAGGTGGGGTGATGCATAAATCAAGGGTTTCAAATTAGCTCAGATACCGTTCCATGAACCCAATATGTAATAGACAAGACCTACTCCTTGCTCAGTGAACTGGACTCAACACCCCCTATTCACCGCCCAAGAATATATCTGACTAGTAAGAATCTTAAAACCTATGTATTGATATCTCTCTGTAAGTGAGTCAAGTGGGTGTAAAGCGGCATAAACACAGCAGTGAAAAGCAGCTAAACCCCATTATAAAAATCAATTACTTTTCAAAACCCGTGAAACAAAGACAGTGAAAGAGAGAGAAATTCTTACAAAATTCGTTCAGGGGCTGTGATGCCACCTGGATTGACCATATCTAGACCCACAGCTGATTGAGACATATGGGTGGACACTCTTGGGGCTGAGAGGTTTGGTGAGGTTGGGTGAGCTAACGCAGACCCTTTAAATTAATACGGCGTGGTACCCATCCCATGGGTCCCAAATCTCCAGGTTCAAGGGCATCGTCCTACATTGAAAACATGCATGAGAAACCCCGAAGATGGCACACCGTGTGATCGGGAAAGGTTTCTAAAACGCACCTCATTTCTCATCTCCTTGTGCTCCGGTTCGCCATTCCAGCCGCTTTACTAGCAATCTCTCTCCTTGGAGAATCAGCACCTTTATCCTCCTGTTCCGTACAGGTTGCAATTTGTCCTGAGGATGAACGGGAAGAGGGGCAACCAATGAGAGACTAGCTCTAGGTGTTGGGACAGGCACACGTCACTCTGTTTTCCCATCAGGAAGAAGAATTAACCACAGGCTCAGCCTTCCGCCAGGAACCAGAATACGGCCTGAAGCAATCCTGCGATTTTGCGGCCAGCTCCCAAGAAAGCGAGTTGAATAATGGAGCTCAGGGGCACTGCAATTCACAAACCTGCAGACTTAGAAATGATAACTCTCGTCCACAAATATATTGAGGGAAGGCAACGAAGAGGATTTGAAAGCAAGGCAGAATTGCAGGAAACAGATTTCAGGAGGTACATTCGAATCGCCTTTAAAGCACAGGAAAAGCGGCAAAACCTCGACAGTGATGCACTTGGCCAAAAAGGGCGTATGCGTTTTTTCCTGAATATATTCAGGAAAAATCGCATACGCCCTTTTTGGCCAACCAAGCAACCTGGAAAGGCAAATCAGCGCTACAAAGAAGTCTCGCTTCCCATTGGTCAAAAGGGCCACGCTGAATAAAGTGTCAAAACCAGAAATGCAGGACAGGCCATGGAGAAATGGGAGCCTAGCTACGCTGATGGGCGGGACGTAAATTGCCAACAGCCACTCTGGAGAAGTGTACGGTGTGTCCTGAAACATCTAAAAAACTCAGCTTAGAGAGCTTGGGCACTTCCACTCATGGGCGTATAAATTGGGAAAACTAAAAATCAGCAAGACACAGGCACCCCAAATTTTGGGCTACTCTGTTGACAAAAACCTCCACTTCATTACACCTTAAATATCCGAGGAAAGAGAAGAATGGATAAAGAAGTTGTGGTCCTTATGTACAATGGAATATCACTCAGCCATGAAATCAATGTCATAAGGCTAGTAGCAGCATGATGAGTGGATTTAGGTATGACGATTCTAAGTGAAATAAATCACACAGAAAAAGACACTTATCATAAGATATCACTTATAGAGGGAATGTAAAAACCGCTACCCTTGAACTGCATTACAAAATAGAACAGAGTCACACGTTTAGAAAACACACTATGGCTGCTTAACGGGAAAGGTGAGGTGGGGTGATGCATAAATCAAGGGTTTCAAATTAGCTCAGATACCGTTCCATAAACCCAATATGTAATAGACAAGACCTACTCCTTGCTCAGTGAACTGGACTCAACACCCCCTATTCACCGCCCAAGAATATATCTGACTAGTAAGAATCTTAAAACCTATGTATTGATATCTCTCTGTAAGTGAGTCAAGTGGGTGTAAAGCGGCATAAACACAGCAGTGAAAAGCAGCTAAACCCCATTATAAAAATCAATTACTTTTCAAAACCCGTGAAACAAAGACAGTGAAAGAGAGAGAAATTCTTACAAAATTCGTTCAGGGGCTGTGATGCCACCTGGATTGACCATATCTAGACCCACAGCTGATTGAGACATATGGGTGGACACTCTTGGGGCTGAGAGGTTTGGTGAGGTTGGGTGAGCTAACGCAGACCCTTTAAATTAATACGGCGTGGTACCCATCCCATGGGTCCCAAATCTCCAGGTTCAAGGGCATCGTCCTACATTGAAAACATGCATGAGAAACCCCGAAGATGGCACACCGTGTGATCGGGAAAGGTTTCTAAAACGCACCTCATTTCTCATCTGCTTGTGCTCCGGTTCGCCATTCCAGCCGCTTTACTAGCAATCTCTCTCCTTGGAGAATCAGCACCTTTATCCTCCTGTTCCGTACAGGTTGCAATTTGTCCTGAGGATGAACGGGAAGAGGGGCAACCAATGAGAGACTAGCTCTAGGTGTTGGGACAGGCACAGGTCACTCTGTTTTCCCATCAGGAAGAAGAATTAACCACAGGCTCAGCCTGCCGCCAGGAACCAGAATACGGCCTGAAGCAATCCTGCGCTTTTGCGGCCAGCTCCCAAGAAAGCGAGTTGAAGAATGGAGCTCAGGGGCACTGCAATTCACAAACCTGCAGACTTAGAAATGATAACTCTCGTCCACAAATATATTGAGGGAAGGCAACGAAGAGGATTTGAAAGCAAGGCAGAATTGCAGGAAACAGATTTCAGGAGGTAGATTCGAATCGCCTTTAAAGCACAGGAAAAGCGGCAAAACCTCGACAATGATGCCCTTGGCCAAAAAGGGCGTATGCGTTTTTTCCTGAATATATTCAGGAAAAAACGCATACGCCCTTTTTGGCCAACCAAGCAACCTGGAAAGGCAAATCAGCGCTACAAAGAAGTCTCGCTTCCCATCGGTCAAAAGGGTCATGCTGAATAAAGGGTCAAAACCAGAAATGCAGGACAGGCCATGGAGAAATGGGAGCCTTGCTACGCTGAAGGGCGGGACGTAAATTGCCAACAGCCACTCTGGAGAAGTGTACGGTGTGTCCTGAAACATCTAAAAAACTCAGCTTAGAGAGCTTGGGCACTTCCACTCATGGGCGTATAAATTGGGAAAATTAAAAATCAGCAAGACACAGGCACCCCAAAGTTTTGGGCTACTCTGTTGACAAGAACCTCCACTTCGTTACACCTTAAATATCCGAGGAAAGAGAAGAATGGATAAAGAAGTTGTGGTCCTTATGTACAATGGAATATCACTCAGCCATGAAATCAATGTCATAAGGCTAGTAGCAGCATGATGAGTGGATTTAGGTATGACGATTCTAAGTGAAATAAGTCCCACAGAAAAAGACACTTATCATGAGATATCACTTATAGAGGGAATGTAAAAACCGCTACCCTTGAACTGAATTACAAAACAGAACGGAGTCACACATTTAGAAAACACACTATGGCTGCTTAACGGGAAAGGTGAGGTGGGGTGATGCATAAAACAAGGGTTTCAAATTAGCTCAGATACCGTTCCATGAACCCAATATGTAATAGACAAGACCTACTCCTTGCTCAGTGAACTGGACTCAACACCCCCTATTCACCGCCCAAGAATATATCTGACTAGTAAGAATCTTAAAACCTATGTATTGATATCTCTCTGTAAGTGAGTCAAGTGGGTGTAAAGCGGCATAAACACAGCAGTGAAAAGCAGCTAAACCCCATTATAAAAATCAATTACTTTTCAAAACCCGTGAAACAAAGACAGTGAAAGAGAGAGAAATTCTTACAAAATTCGTTCAGGGGCTGTGATGCCACCTGGATTGACCATATCTAGACCCACAGCTGATTGAGACATATGGGTGGACACTCTTGGGGCTGAGAGGTTTGGTGAGGTTGGGTGAGCTAACGCAGACCCTTTAAATTAATACGGCGTGGTACCCATCCCATGGGTCCCAAATCTCCAGGTTCAAGGGCATCGTCCTACATTGAAAACATGCATGAGAAACCCCGAAGATGGCACACCGTGTGATCGGGAAAGGTTTCTAAAACGCACCTCATTTCTCATCTCCTTGTGCTCCGGCTCGCCATTCCAGCCGCTTTACTAGCAATCTCTCTCCTTGGAGAATCAGCACCTTTATCCTCCTGTTCCGTACAGGTTGCAATTTGTCCTGAGGATGAACGGGAAGAGGGGCAACCAATGAGAGACTAGCTCTAGGTGTTGGGACAGGCACAGGTCACTCTGTTTTCCCATCAGGAAGAAGAATTAACCACAGGCTCAGCCTGCCGCCAGGAACCAGAATACGGCCTGAAGCAATCCTGCGCTTTTGCGGCCAGCTCCCAAGAAAGCGAGTTGAATAATGGAGCTCAGGGGCACTGCAATTCACAAACCTGCAGACTTACAAATGATAACTCTCGTCCACAAATATATTGAGGGAAGGCAACGAAGAGGATTTGAAAGCAAGGCAGAATTGCAGGAAACAGATTTCAGGAGGTACATTCGAATCGCCTTTAAAGCACAGGAAAAGCGGCAAAACCTCGACAATGATGCCCTTGGCCAAAAAGGGCGTATGCGTTTTTTCCTGAATATATTCAGGAAAAATCGCATACGCCCTTTTTGGCCAACCAAGCAACCTGGAAAGGCAAATCAGCGCTACAAAGAAGTCTCGCTTCCCATTGGTCAAAAGGGCCATGCTGAATAAAGTGTCAAAACCAGAAATGCAGGACAGGCCATGGAGAAATGGGAGCCTTGCTACGCTGATGGGCGGGACGTAAATTGCCAACAGCCACTCTGGAGAAGTGTACGGTGTGTCCTGAAACATCTAAAAAACTCAGCTTAGAGAGCTTGGGCACTTCCACTCATGGGCGTATAAACTGGGAAAACTAAAAATCAGCAAGACACAGGCACCCCAAATTTTGGGCTACTCTGTTGACAAAAACCTCCACTTCATTACACCTTAAATATCCGAGGAAAGAGAAGAATGCATAAAGAAGTTGTGGTCCTTATGTACAATGGAATATCACTCAGCCATGAAATCAATGTCATAAGGCTAGTAGCAGCATTATGATTGGATTTAGCTATGACGATTCTAAGTGAAATAAATCACACAGAAAAAGACACTTATCATAAGATATCACTTATAGAGGGAATGTAAAAACCGCTACCCTTGAACTGCATTACAAAATAGAACAGAGTCACACGTTTAGAAAACACACTATGGCTGCTTAACGGGAAAGGTGAGGTGGGGTGATGCATAAATCAAGGGTTTCAAATTAGCTCAGATACCGTTCCATAAACCCAATATGTAATAGACAAAACCTACTCCTTGCTCAGTGAACTGGACTCAACACCCCCTATTCACCGCCCAAGAATATATCTGACTAGTAAGAATCTTCAAACCTATGTATTGATATCTCTCTGTAAGTGAGTCAAGTGGGTGTAAAGCGGCATAAACACAGCAGTGAAAAGCAGCTAAACCCCATTATAAAAATCAATTACTTTTCAAAACCCGTGAAACAAAGACAGTGAAAGAGAGAGAAATTCTTACAAAATTCGTTCAGGGGCTGTGATGCCACCTGGATTGACCATATCTAGACCCACAGCTGATTGAGACATATGGGTGGACACTCTTGGGGCTGAGAGGTTTGGTGAGGTTGGGTGAGCTAATGCAGACCCTTTAAATTAATACGGCGTGGTACCCATCCCATGGGTCCCAAATCTCCAGGTTCAAGGGCATCGTCCTACATTGAAAACATGCATGAGAAACCCCGAAGATGGCACACCGTGTGATCGGGAAAGGTTTCTAAAACGCACCTCATTTCTCATCTGCTTGTGCTCCGGTTCGCCATTCCAGCCGCTTTACTAGCAATCTCTCTCCTTGGAGAATCAGCACCTTTATCCTCCTGTTCCGTACAGGTTGCAATTTGTCCTGAGGATGAACGGGAAGAGGGGCAACCAATGAGAGACTAGCTCTAGGTGTTGGGACAGGCACAGGTCACTCTGTTTTCCCATCAGGAAGAAGAATTAACCACAGGCTCAGCCTGCCGCCAGGAACCAGAATACGGCCTGAAGCAATCCTGCGCTTTTGCGGCCAGCTCCCAAGAAAGCGAGTTGAATAATGGAGCTCAGGGGCACTGCAATTCACAAACCTGCAGACTTACAAATGATAACTCTCGTCCACAAATATATTGAGGGAAGGCAACGAAGAGGATTTGAAAGCAAGGCAGAATTGCAGGAAACAGATTTCAGGAGGTACATTCGAATCGCCTTTAAAGCACAGGAAAAGCGGCAAAACCTCGACAGTGATGCACTTGGCCAAAAAGGGCGTATGCGTTTTTTCCTGAATATATTCAGGAAAAATCGCATACGCCCTTTTTGGCCAACCAAGCAACCTGGAAAGGCAAATCAGCGCTACAAAGAAGTCTCGCTTCCCATTGGTCAAAAGGGCCATGCTGAATAAAGTGTCAAAACCAGAAATGCAGGACAGGCCATGGAGAAATGGGAGCCTAGCTACGCTGATGGGCGGGACGTAAATTGCCAACAGCCACTCTGGAGAAGTGTACGGTGTGTCCTGAAACATCTAAAAAACTCAGCTTAGAGAGCTTGGGCACTTCCACTCATGGGCGTATAAATTGGGAAAACTAAAAATCAGCAAGACACAGGCACCCCAAATTTTGGGCTACTCTGTTGACAAAAACCTCCACTTCATTACACCTTAAATATCCGAGGAAAGAGAAGAATGGATAAAGAAGTTGTGGTCCTTATGTACAATGGAATATCACTCAGCCATGAAATCAATGTCATAAGGCTAGTAGCAGCATGATGAGTGGATTTAGGTATGACGATTCTAAGTGAAATAAATCACACAGAAAAAGACACTTATCATAAGATATCACTTATAGAGGGAATGTAAAAACCGCTACCCTTGAACTGCATTACAAAATAGAACAGAGTCACACGTTTAGAAAACACACTATGGCTGCTTAACGGGAAAGGTGAGGTGGGGTGATGCATAAATCAAGGGTTTCAAATTAGCTCAGATACCGTTCCATAAACCCAATATGTAATAGACAAGACCTACTCCTTGCTCAGTGAACTGGACTCAACACCCCCTATTCACCGCCCAAGAATATATCTGACTAGTAAGAATCTTAAAACCTATGTATTGATATCTCTCTGTAAGTGAGTCAAGTGGGTGTAAAGCGGCATAAACACAGCAGTGAAAAGCAGCTAAACCCCATTATAAAAATCAATTACTTTTCAAAACCCGTGAAACAAAGACAGTGAAAGAGAGAGAAATTCTTACAAAATTCGTTCAGGGGCTGTGATGCCACCTGGATTGACCATATCTAGACCCACAGCTGATTGAGACATATGGGTGGACACTCTTGGGGCTGAGAGGTTTGGTGAGGTTGGGTGAGCTAACGCAGACCCTTTAAATTAATACGGCGTGGTACCCATCCCATGGGTCCCAAATCTCCAGGTTCAAGGGCATCGTCCTACATTGAAAACATGCATGAGAAACCCCGAAGATGGCACACCGTGTGATCGGGAAAGGTTTCTAAAACGCACCTCATTTCTCATCTCCTTGTGCTCCGGTTCGCCATTCCAGCCGCTTTACTAGCAATCTCTCTCCTTGGAGAATCAGCACCTTTATCCTCCTGTTCCGTACAGGTTGCAATTTGTCCTGAGGATGAACGGGAAGAGGGGCAACCAATGAGAGACTAGCTCTAGGTGTTGGGACAGGCACAGGTCACTCTGTTTTCCCATCAGGAAGAAGAATTAACCACAGGCTCAGCCTGCCGCCAGGAACCAGAATACGGCCTGAAGCAATCCTGCGCTTTTGCGGCCAGCTCCCAAGAAAGCGAGTTGAATAATGGAGCTCAGGGGCACTGCAATTCACAAACCTGCAGACTTACAAATGATAACTCTCGTCCACAAATATATTGAGGGAAGGCAACGAAGAGGATTTGAAAGCAAGGCAGAATTGCAGGAAACAGATTTCAGGAGGTAGATTCGAATCGCCTTTAAAGCACAGGAAAAGCGGCAAAACCTCGACAATGATGCCCTTGGCCAAAAAGGGCGTATGCGTTTTTTCCTGAATATATTCAGGAAAAAACGCATACGCCCTTTTTGGCCAACCAAGCAACCTGGAAAGGCAAATCAGCGCTACAAAGAAGTCTCGCTTCCCATCGGTCAAAAGGGTCATGCTGAATAAAGGGTCAAAACCAGAAATGCAGGACAGGCCATGGAGAAATGGGAGCCTTGCTACGCTGAAGGGCGGGACGTAAATTGCCAACAGCCACTCTGGAGAAGTGTACGGTGTGTCCTGAAACATCTAAAAAACTCAGCTTAGAGAGCTTGGGCACTTCCACTCATGGGCGTATAAATTGGGAAAACTAAAAATCAGCAAGACACAGGCACCCCAAAGTTTTGGGCTTCTCTGTTGACAAGAACCTCCACTTCGTTACACCTTAAATATCCGAGGAAAGAGAAGAATGGATAAAGAAGTTGTGGTCCTTATGTACAATGGAATATCACTCAGCCATGAAATCAATGTCATAAGGCTAGTAGCAGCATGATGAGTGGATTTAGGTATGACGATTCTAAGTGAAATAAGTCCCACAGAAAAAGACACTTATCATGAGATATCACTTATAGAGGGAATGTAAAAACCGCTACCCTTGAACTGAATTACAAAACAGAACGGAGTCACACATTTAGAAAACACACTATGGCTGCTTAACGGGAAAGGTGAGGTGGGGTGATGCATAAAACAAGGGTTTCAAATTAGCTCAGATACCGTTCCATGAACCCAATATGTAATAGACAAGACCTACTCCTTGCTCAGTGAACTGGACTCAACACCCCCTATTCACCGCCCAAGAATATATCTGACTAGTAAGAATCTTAAAACCTATGTATTGATATCTCTCTGTAAGTGAGTCAAGTGGGTGTAAAGCGGCATAAACACAGCAGTGAAAAGCAGCTAAACCCCATTATAAAAATCAATTACTTTTCAAAACCCGTGAAACAAAGACAGTGAAAGAGAGAGAAATTCTTACAAAATTCGTTCAGGGGCTGTGATGCCACCTGGATTGACCATATCTAGACCCACAGCTGATTGAGACATATGGGTGGACACTCTTGGGGCTGAGAGGTTTGGTGAGGTTGGGTGAGCTAACGCAGACCCTTTAAATTAATACGGCGTGGTACCCATCCCATGGGTCCCAAATCTCCAGGTTCAAGGGCATCGTCCTACATTGAAAACATGCATGAGAAACCCCGAAGATGGCACACCGTGTGATCGGGAAAGGTTTCTAAAACGCACCTCATTTCTCATCTCCTTGTGCTCCGGTTCGCCATTCCAGCCGCTTTACTAGCAATCTCTCTCCTTGGAGAATCAGCACCTTTATCCTCCTGTTCCGTACAGGTTGCAATTTGTCCTGAGGATGAACGGGAAGAGGGGCAACCAATGAGAGACTAGCTCTAGGTGTTGGGACAGGCACAGGTCACTCTGTTTTCCCATCAGGAAGAAGAATTAACCACAGGCTCAGCCTGCCGCCAGGAACCAGAATACGGCCTGAAGCAATCCTGCGCTTTTGCGGCCAGCTCCCAAGAAAGCGACTTGAAGAATGGAGCTCAGGGGCACTGCAATTCACAAACCTGCAGACTTAGAAATGATAACTCTCGTCCACAAATATATTGAGGGAAGGCAACGAAGAGGATTTGAAAGCAAGGCAGAATTGCAGGAAACAGATTTCAGGAGGTACATTCGAATCGCCTTTAAAGCACAGGAAAAGCGGCAAAACCTCGACAATGATGCCCTTGGCCAAAAAGGGCGTATGCGTTTTTTCCTGAATATATTCAGGAAAAACGCATACGCCCTTTTTGGCCAACCAAGCAACCTGGAAAGGCAAATCAGCGCTACAAAGAAGTCTCGCTTCCCATCGGTCAAAAGGGTCATGCTGAATAAAGGGTCAAAACCAGAAATGCAGGACAGGCCATGGAGAAATGGGAGCCTTGCTACGCTGAAGGGCGGGACGTAAATTGCCAACAGCCACTTGGAGAAGTGTACGGTGTGTCCTGAAACATCTAAAAAACTCAGCTTAGAGAGCTTGGGCACTTCCACTCATGGGCGTATAAATTGGGAAAACTAAAAATCAGCAAGACACAGGCACCCCAAAGTTTTGGGCTTCTCTGTTGACAAGAACCTCCACTTCGTTACACCTTAAATATCCGAGGAAAGAGAAGAATGGATAAAGAAGTTGTGGTCCTTATGTACAATGGAATATCACTCAGCCATGAAATCAATGTCATAAGGCTAGTAGCAGCATGATGAGTGGATTTAGGTATGACGATTCTAAGTGAAATAAGTCCCACAGAAAAAGACACTTATCATGAGATATCACTTATAGAGGGAATGTAAAAACCGCTACCCTTGAACTGAATTACAAAACAGAACGGAGTCACACATTTAGAAAACACACTATGGCTGCTTAACGGGAAAGGTGAGGTGGGGTGATGCATAAAACAAGGGTTTCAAATTAGCTCAGATACCGTTCCATGAACCCAATATGTAATAGACAAGACCTACTCCTTGCTCAGTGAACTGGACTCAACACCCCCTATTCACCGCCCAAGAATATATCTGACTAGTAAGAATCTTAAAACCTATGTATTGATATCTCTCTGTAAGTGAGTCAAGTGGGTGTAAAGCGGCATAAACACAGCAGTGAAAAGCAGCTAAACCCCATTATAAAAATCAATTACTTTTCAAAACCCGTGAAACAAAGACAGTGAAAGAGAGAGAAATTCTTACAAAATTCGTTCAGGGGCTGTGATGCCACCTGGATTGACCATATCTAGACCCACAGCTGATTGAGACATATGGGTGGACACTCTTGGGGCTGAGAGGTTTGGTGAGGTTGGGTGAGCTAACGCAGACCCTTTAAATTAATACGGCGTGGTACCCATCCCATGGGTCCCAAATCTCCAGGTTCAAGGGCATCGTCCTACATTGAAAACATGCATGAGAAACCCCGAAGATGGCACACCGTGTGATCGGGAAAGGTTTCTAAAACGCACCTCATTTCTCATCTCCTTGTGCTCCGGTTCGCCATTCCAGCCGCTTTACTAGCAATCTCTCTCCTTGGAGAATCAGCACCTTTATCCTCCTGTTCCGTACAGGTTGCAATTTGTCCTGAGGATGAACGGGAAGAGGGGCAACCAATGAGAGACTAGCTCTAGGTGTTGGGACAGGCACAGGTCACTCTGTTTTCCCATCAGGAAGAAGAATTAACCACAGGCTCAGCCTGCCGCCAGGAACCAGAATACGGCCTGAAGCAATCCTGCGCTTTTGCGGCCAGCTCCCAAGAAAGCGAGTTGAATAATGGAGCTCAGGGGCACTGCAATTCACAAACCTGCAGACTTACAAATGATAACTCTCGTCCACAAATATATTGAGGGAAGGCAACGAAGAGGATTTGAAAGCAAGGCAGAATTGCAGGAAACAGATTTCAGGAGGTACATTCGAATCGCCTTTAAAGCACAGGAAAAGCGGCAAAACCTCGACAATGATGCCCTTGGCCAAAAAGGGCGTATGCGTTTTTTCCTGAATATATTCAGGAAAAAACGCATACGCCCTTTTTGGCCAACCAAGCAACCTGGAAAGGCAAATCAGCGCTACAAAGAAGTCTCGCTTCCCATCGGTCAAAAGGGTCATGCTGAATAAAGGGTCAAAACCAGAAATGCAGGACAGGCCATGGAGAAATGGGAGCCTTGCTACGCTGAAGGGCGGGACGTAAATTGCCAACAGCCACTCTGGAGAAGTGTACGGTGTGTCCTGAAACATCTAAAAAACTCAGCTTAGAGAGCTTGGGCACTTCCACTCATGGGCGTATAAATTGGGAAAACTAAAAATCAGCAAGACACAGGCACCCCAAAGTTTTGGGCTTCTCTGTTGACAAGAACCTCCACTTCGTTACACCTTAAATATCCGAGGAAAGAGAAGAATGGATAAAGAAGTTGTGGTCCTTATGTACAATGGAATATCACTCAGCCATGAAATCAATGTCATAAGGCTAGTAGCAGCATGATGAGTGGATTTAGGTATGACGATTCTAAGTGAAATAAGTCCCACAGAAAAAGACACTTATCATGAGATATCACTTATAGAGGGAATGTAAAAACCGCTACCCTTGAACTGAATTACAAAACAGAACGGAGTCACACATTTAGAAAACACACTATGGCTGCTTAACGGGAAAGGTGAGGTGGGGTGATGCATAAAACAAGGGTTTCAAATTAGCTCAGATACCGTTCCATGAACCCAATATGTAATAGACAAGACCTACTCCTTGCTCAGTGAACTGGACTCAACACCCCCTATTCACCGCCCAAGAATATATCTGACTAGTAAGAATCTTAAAACCTATGTATTGATATCTCTCTGTAAGTGAGTCAAGTGGGTGTAAAGCGGCATAAACACAGCAGTGAAAAGCAGCTAAACCCCATTATAAAAATCAATTACTTTTCAAAACCCGTGAAACAAAGACAGTGAAAGAGAGAGAAATTCTTACAAAATTCGTTCAGGGGCTGTGATGCCACCTGGATTGACCATATCTAGACCCACAGCTGATTGAGACATATGGGTGGACACTCTTGGGGCTGAGAGGTTTGGTGAGGTTGGGTGAGCTAACGCAGACCCTTTAAATTAATACGGCGTGGTACCCATCCCATGGGTCCCAAATCTCCAGGTTCAAGGGCATCGTCCTACATTGAAAACATGCATGAGAAACCCCGAAGATGGCACACCGTGTGATCGGGAAAGGTTTCTAAAACGCACCTCATTTCTCATCTCCTTGTGCTCCGGTTCGCCATTCCAGCCGCTTTACTAGCAATCTCTCTCCTTGGAGAATCAGCACCTTTATCCTCCTGTTCCGTACAGGTTGCAATTTGTCCTGAGGATGAACGGGAAGAGGGGCAACCAATGAGAGACTAGCTCTAGGTGTTGGGACAGGCACAGGTCACTCTGTTTTCCCATCAGGAAGAAGAATTAACCACAGGCTCAGCCTGCCGCCAGGAACCAGAATACGGCCTGAAGCAATCCTGCGCTTTTGCGGCCAGCTCCCAAGAAAGCGACTTGAAGAATGGAGCTCAGGGGCACTGCAATTCACAAACCTGCAGACTTAGAAATGATAACTCTCGTCCACAAATATATTGAGGGAAGGCAACGAAGAGGATTTGAAAGCAAGGCAGAATTGCAGGAAACAGATTTCAGGAGGTACATTCGAATCGCCTTTAAAGCACAGGAAAAGCGGCAAAACCTCGACAATGATGCCCTTGGCCAAAAAGGGCGTATGCGTTTTTTCCTGAATATATTCAGGAAAAAACGCATACGCCCTTTTTGGCCAACCAAGCAACCTGGAAAGGCAAATCAGCGCTACAAAGAAGTCTCGCTTCCCATCGGTCAAAAGGGTCATGCTGAATAAAGGGTCAAAACCAGAAATGCAGGACAGGCCATGGAGAAATGGGAGCCTTGCTACGCTGAAGGGCGGGACGTAAATTGCCAACAGCCACTTGGAGAAGTGTACGGTGTGTCCTGAAACATCTAAAAAACTCAGCTTAGAGAGCTTGGGCACTTCCACTCATGGGCGTATAAATTGGGAAAACTAAAAATCAGCAAGACACAGGCACCCCAAAGTTTTGGGCTTCTCTGTTGACAAGAACCTCCACTTCGTTACACCTTAAATATCCGAGGAAAGAGAAGAATGGATAAAGAAGTTGTGGTCCTTATGTACAATGGAATATCACTCAGCCATGAAATCAATGTCATAAGGCTAGTAGCAGCATGATGAGTGGATTTAGGTATGACGATTCTAAGTGAAATAAGTCCCACAGAAAAAGACACTTATCATGAGATATCACTTATAGAGGGAATGTAAAAACCGCTACCCTTGAACTGAATTACAAAACAGAACGGAGTCACACATTTAGAAAACACACTATGGCTGCTTAACGGGAAAGGTGAGGTGGGGTGATGCATAAAACAAGGGTTTCAAATTAGCTCAGATACCGTTCCATGAACCCAATATGTAATAGACAAGACCTACTCCTTGCTCAGTGAACTGGACTCAACACCCCCTATTCACCGCCCAAGAATATATCTGACTAGTAAGAATCTTAAAACCTATGTATTGATATCTCTCTGTAAGTGAGTCAAGTGGGTGTAAAGCGGCATAAACACAGCAGTGAAAAGCAGCTAAACCCCATTATAAAAATCAATTACTTTTCAAAACCCGTGAAACAAAGACAGTGAAAGAGAGAGAAATTCTTACAAAATTCGTTCAGGGGCTGTGATGCCACCTGGATTGACCATATCTAGACCCACAGCTGATTGAGACATATGGGTGGACACTCTTGGGGCTGAGAGGTTTGGTGAGGTTGGGTGAGCTAACGCAGACCCTTTAAATTAATACGGCGTGGTACCCATCCCATGGGTCCCAAATCTCCAGGTTCAAGGGCATCGTCCTACATTGAAAACATGCATGAGAAACCCCGAAGATGGCACACCGTGTGATCGGGAAAGGTTTCTAAAACGCACCTCATTTCTCATCTCCTTGTGCTCCGGTTCGCCATTCCAGCCGCTTTACTAGCAATCTCTCTCCTTGGAGAATCAGCACCTTTATCCTCCTGTTCCGTACAGGTTGCAATTTGTCCTGAGGATGAACGGGAAGAGGGGCAACCAATGAGAGACTAGCTCTAGGTGTTGGGACAGGCACAGGTCACTCTGTTTTCCCATCAGGAAGAAGAATTAACCACAGGCTCAGCCTGCCGCCAGGAACCAGAATACGGCCTGAAGCAATCCTGCGCTTTTGCGGCCAGCTCCCAAGAAAGCGAGTTGAATAATGGAGCTCAGGGGCACTGCAATTCACAAACCTGCAGACTTAGAAATGATAACTCTCGTCCACAAATATATTGAGGGAAGGCAACGAAGAGGATTTGAAAGCAAGGCAGAATTGCAGGAAACAGATTTCAGGAGGTAGATTCGAATCGCCTTTAAAGCACAGGAAAAGCGGCAAAACCTCGACAATGATGCCCTTGGCCAAAAAGGGCGTATGCGTTTTTTCCTGAATATATTCAGGAAAAAACGCATACGCCCTTTTTGGCCAACCAAGCAACCTGGAAAGGCAAATCAGCGCTACAAAGAAGTCTCGCTTCCCATCGGTCAAAAGGGTCATGCTGAATAAAGGGTCAAAACCAGAAATGCAGGACAGGCCATGGAGAAATGGGAGCCTTGCTACGCTGAAGGGCGGGACGTAAATTGCCAACAGCCACTCTGGAGAAGTGTAAGGTGTGTCCTGGAACATCTAAAAAACTCAGATTAGAGAGCTTGGGCACTTCCACTCATGGGCGTATAAATTGGAAAAACTAAAAATCAGCAAGACACAGGCACCCCAAAGTTTTGGGCTTCTCTGTTGACAAGAACCTCCACTTCGTTACACCTTAAATATCCGAGGAAAGAGAAGAATGGATAAAGAAGTTGTGGTCCTTATGTACAATGGAATATCACTCAGCCATGAAATCAATGTCATAAGGCTAGTAGCAGCATGATGAGTGGATTTAGGTATGACGATTCTAAGTGAAATAAGTCCCACAGAAAAAGACACTTATCATGAGATATCACTTATAGAGGGAATGTAAAAACCGCTACCCTTGAACTGAATTACAAAACAGAACGGAGTCACACATTTAGAAAACACACTATGGCTGCTTAACGGGAAAGGTGAGGTGGGGTGATGCATAAATCAAGGGTTTCAAATTAGCTCAGATACCGTTCCATGAACCCAATATGTAATAGACAAGACCTACTCCTTGCTCAGTGAACTGGACTCAACACCCCCTATTCACCGCCCAAGAATATATCTGACTAGTAAGAATCTTAAAACCTATGTATTGATATCTCTCTGTAAGTGAGTCAAGTGGGTGTAAAGCGGCATAAACACAGCAGTGAAAAGCAGCTAAACCCCATTATAAAAATCAATTACTTTTCAAAACCCGTGAAACAAAGACAGTGAAAGAGAGAGAAATTCTTACAAAATTCGTTCAGGGGCTGTGATGCCACCTGGATTGACCATATCTAGACCCACAGCTGATTGAGACATATGGGTGGACACTCTTGGGGCTGAGAGGTTTGGTGAGGTTGGGTGAGCTAACGCAGACCCTTTAAATTAATACGGCGTGGTACCCATCCCATGGGTCCCAAATCTCCAGGTTCAAGGGCATCGTCCTACATTGAAAACATGCATGAGAAACCCCGAAGATGGCACACCGTGTGATCGGGAAAGGTTTCTAAAACGCACCTCATTTCTCATCTCCTTGTGCTCCGGTTCGCCATTCCAGCCGCTTTACTAGCAATCTCTCTCCTTGGAGAATCAGCACCTTTATCCTCCTGTTCCGTACAGGTTGCAATTTGTCCTGAGGATGAACGGGAAGAGGGGCAACCAATGAGAGACTAGCTCTAGGTGTTGGGACAGGCACACGTCACTCTGTTTTCCCATCAGGAAGAAGAATTAACCACAGGCTCAGCCTTCCGCCAGGAACCAGAATACGGCCTGAAGCAATCCTGCGATTTTGCGGCCAGCTCCCAAGAAAGCGAGTTGAATAATGGAGCTCAGGGGCACTGCAATTCACAAACCTGCAGACTTAGAAATGATAACTCTCGTCCACAAATATATTGAGGGAAGGCAACGAAGAGGATTTGAAAGCAAGGCAGAATTGCAGGAAACAGATTTCAGGAGGTACATTCGAATCGCCTTTAAAGCACAGGAAAAGCGGCAAAACCTCGACAGTGATGCACTTGGCCAAAAAGGGCGTATGCGTTTTTTCCTGAATATATTCAGGAAAAATCGCATACGCCCTTTTTGGCCAACCAAGCAACCTGGAAAGGCAAATCAGCGCTACAAAGAAGTCTCGCTTCCCATTGGTCAAAAGGGCCACGCTGAATAAAGTGTCAAAACCAGAAATGCAGGACAGGCCATGGAGAAATGGGAGCCTAGCTACGCTGATGGGCGGGACGTAAATTGCCAACAGCCACTCTGGAGAAGTGTACGGTGTGTCCTGAAACATCTAAAAAACTCAGCTTAGAGAGCTTGGGCACTTCCACTCATGGGCGTATAAATTGGGAAAACTAAAAATCAGCAAGACACAGGCACCCCAAATTTTGGGCTACTCTGTTGACAAAAACCTCCACTTCATTACACCTTAAATATCCGAGGAAAGAGAAGAATGGATAAAGAAGTTGTGGTCCTTATGTACAATGGAATATCACTCAGCCATGAAATCAATGTCATAAGGCTAGTAGCAGCATGATGAGTGGATTTAGGTATGACGATTCTAAGTGAAATAAATCACACAGAAAAAGACACTTATCATAAGATATCACTTATAGAGGGAATGTAAAAACCGCTACCCTTGAACTGCATTACAAAATAGAACAGAGTCACACGTTTAGAAAACACACTATGGCTGCTTAACGGGAAAGGTGAGGTGGGGTGATGCATAAATCAAGGGTTTCAAATTAGCTCAGATACCGTTCCATAAACCCAATATGTAATAGACAAGACCTACTCCTTGCTCAGTGAACTGGACTCAACACCCCCTATTCACCGCCCAAGAATATATCTGACTAGTAAGAATCTTAAAACCTATGTATTGATATCTCTCTGTAAGTGAGTCAAGTGGGTGTAAAGCGGCATAAACACAGCAGTGAAAAGCAGCTAAACCCCATTATAAAAATCAATTACTTTTCAAAACCCGTGAAACAAAGACAGTGAAAGAGAGAGAAATTCTTACAAAATTCGTTCAGGGGCTGTGATGCCACCTGGATTGACCATATCTAGACCCACAGCTGATTGAGACATATGGGTGGACACTCTTGGGGCTGAGAGGTTTGGTGAGGTTGGGTGAGCTAACGCAGACCCTTTAAATTAATACGGCGTGGTACCCATCCCATGGGTCCCAAATCTCCAGGTTCAAGGGCATCGTCCTACATTGAAAACATGCATGAGAAACCCCGAAGATGGCACACCGTGTGATCGGGAAAGGTTTCTAAAACGCACCTCATTTCTCATCTCCTTGTGCTCCGGTTCGCCATTCCAGCCGCTTTACTAGCAATCTCTCTCCTTGGAGAATCAGCACCTTTATCCTCCTGTTCCGTACAGGTTGCAATTTGTCCTGAGGATGAACGGGAAGAGGGGCAACCAATGAGAGACTAGCTCTAGGTGTTGGGACAGGCACAGGTCACTCTGTTTTCCCATCAGGAAGAAGAATTAACCACAGGCTCAGCCTGCCGCCAGGAACCAGAATACGGCCTGAAGCAATCCTGCGCTTTTGCGGCCAGCTCCCAAGAAAGCGAGTTGAAGAATGGAGCTCAGGGGCACTGCAATTCACAAACCTGCAGACTTAGAAATGATAACTCTCGTCCACAAATATATTGAGGGAAGGCAACGAAGAGGATTTGAAAGCAAGGCAGAATTGCAGGAAACAGATTTCAGGAGGTAGATTCGAATCGCCTTTAAAGCACAGGAAAAGCGGCAAAACCTCGACAATGATGCCCTTGGCCAAAAAGGGCGTATGCGTTTTTTCCTGAATATATTCAGGAAAAAACGCATACGCCCTTTTTGGCCAACCAAGCAACCTGGAAAGGCAAATCAGCGCTACAAAGAAGTCTCGCTTCCCATCGGTCAAAAGGGTCATGCTGAATAAAGGGTCAAAACCAGAAATGCAGGACAGGCCATGGAGAAATGGGAGCCTTGCTACGCTGAAGGGCGGGACGTAAATTGCCAACAGCCACTCTGGAGAAGTGTACGGTGTGTCCTGAAACATCTAAAAAACTCAGCTTAGAGAGCTTGGGCACTTCCACTCATGGGCGTATAAATTGGGAAAATTAAAAATCAGCAAGACACAGGCACCCCAAAGTTTTGGGCTACTCTGTTGACAAGAACCTCCACTTCGTTACACCTTAAATATCCGAGGAAAGAGAAGAATGGATAAAGAAGTTGTGGTCCTTATGTACAATGGAATATCACTCAGCCATGAAATCAATGTCATAAGGCTAGTAGCAGCATGATGAGTGGATTTAGGTATGACGATTCTAAGTGAAATAAGTCCCACAGAAAAAGACACTTATCATGAGATATCACTTATAGAGGGAATGTAAAAACCGCTACCCTTGAACTGAATTACAAAACAGAACGGAGTCACACATTTAGAAAACACACTATGGCTGCTTAACGGGAAAGGTGAGGTGGGGTGATGCATAAAACAAGGGTTTCAAATTAGCTCAGATACCGTTCCATGAACCCAATATGTAATAGACAAGACCTACTCCTTGCTCAGTGAACTGGACTCAACACCCCCTATTCACCGCCCAAGAATATATCTGACTAGTAAGAATCTTAAAACCTATGTATTGATATCTCTCTGTAAGTGAGTCAAGTGGGTGTAAAGCGGCATAAACACAGCAGTGAAAAGCAGCTAAACCCCATTATAAAAATCAATTACTTTTCAAAACCCGTGAAACAAAGACAGTGAAAGAGAGAGAAATTCTTACAAAATTCGTTCAGGGGCTGTGATGCCACCTGGATTGACCATATCTAGACCCACAGCTGATTGAGACATATGGGTGGACACTCTTGGGGCTGAGAGGTTTGGTGAGGTTGGGTGAGCTAACGCAGACCCTTTAAATTAATACGGCGTGGTACCCATCCCATGGGTCCCAAATCTCCAGGTTCAAGGGCATCGTCCTACATTGAAAACATGCATGAGAAACCCCGAAGATGGCACACCGTGTGATCGGGAAAGGTTTCTAAAACGCACCTCATTTCTCATCTCCTTGTGCTCCGGCTCGCCATTCCAGCCGCTTTACTAGCAATCTCTCTCCTTGGAGAATCAGCACCTTTATCCTCCTGTTCCGTACAGGTTGCAATTTGTCCTGAGGATGAACGGGAAGAGGGGCAACCAATGAGAGACTAGCTCTAGGTGTTGGGACAGGCACAGGTCACTCTGTTTTCCCATCAGGAAGAAGAATTAACCACAGGCTCAGCCTGCCGCCAGGAACCAGAATACGGCCTGAAGCAATCCTGCGCTTTTGCGGCCAGCTCCCAAGAAAGCGAGTTGAATAATGGAGCTCAGGGGCACTGCAATTCACAAACCTGCAGACTTACAAATGATAACTCTCGTCCACAAATATATTGAGGGAAGGCAACGAAGAGGATTTGAAAGCAAGGCAGAATTGCAGGAAACAGATTTCAGGAGGTACATTCGAATCGCCTTTAAAGCACAGGAAAAGCGGCAAAACCTCGACAATGATGCCCTTGGCCAAAAAGGGCGTATGCGTTTTTTCCTGAATATATTCAGGAAAAATCGCATACGCCCTTTTTGGCCAACCAAGCAACCTGGAAAGGCAAATCAGCGCTACAAAGAAGTCTCGCTTCCCATTGGTCAAAAGGGCCATGCTGAATAAAGTGTCAAAACCAGAAATGCAGGACAGGCCATGGAGAAATGGGAGCCTTGCTACGCTGATGGGCGGGACGTAAATTGCCAACAGCCACTCTGGAGAAGTGTACGGTGTGTCCTGAAACATCTAAAAAACTCAGCTTAGAGAGCTTGGGCACTTCCACTCATGGGCGTATAAACTGGGAAAACTAAAAATCAGCAAGACACAGGCACCCCAAATTTTGGGCTACTCTGTTGACAAAAACCTCCACTTCATTACACCTTAAATATCCGAGGAAAGAGAAGAATGCATAAAGAAGTTGTGGTCCTTATGTACAATGGAATATCACTCAGCCATGAAATCAATGTCATAAGGCTAGTAGCAGCATGATGATTGGATTTAGCTATGACGATTCTAAGTGAAATAAATCACACAGAAAAAGACACTTATCATAAGATATCACTTATAGAGGGAATGTAAAAACCGCTACCCTTGAACTGCATTACAAAATAGAACAGAGTCACACGTTTAGAAAACACACTATGGCTGCTTAACGGGAAAGGTGAGGTGGGGTGATGCATAAATCAAGGGTTTCAAATTAGCTCAGATACCGTTCCATAAACCCAATATGTAATAGACAAAACCTACTCCTTGCTCAGTGAACTGGACTCAACACCCCCTATTCACCTCCCAAGAATATATCTCACTAGTAAGAATCTTCAAACCTATGTATTGATATCTCTCTGTAAGTGAGTCAAGTGGGTGTAAAGCGGCATAAACACAGCAGTGAAAAGCAGCTAAACCCCATTATAAAAATCAATTACTTTTCAAAACCCGTGAAACAAAGACAGTGAAAGAGAGAGAAATTCTTACAAAATTCGTTCAGGGGCTGTGATGCCACCTGGATTGACCATATCTAGACCCACAGCTGATTGAGACATATGGGTGGACACTCTTGGGGCTGAGAGGTTTGGTGAGGTTGGGTGAGCTAATGCAGACCCTTTAAATTAATACGGCGTGGTACCCATCCCATGGGTCCCAAATCTCCAGGTTCAAGGGCATCGTCCTACATTGAAAACATGCATGAGAAACCCCGAAGATGGCACACCGTGTGATCGGGAAAGGTTTCTAAAACGCACCTCATTTCTCATCTGCTTGTGCTCCGGTTCGCCATTCCAGCCGCTTTACTAGCAATCTCTCTCCTTGGAGAATCAGCACCTTTATCCTCCTGTTCCGTACAGGTTGCAATTTGTCCTGAGGATGAACGGGAAGAGGGGCAACCAATGAGAGACTAGCTCTAGGTGTTGGGACAGGCACAGGTCACTCTGTTTTCCCATCAGGAAGAAGAATTAACCACAGGCTCAGCCTGCCGCCAGGAACCAGAATACGGCCTGAAGCAATCCTGCGCTTTTGCGGCCAGCTCCCAAGAAAGCGAGTTGAAGAATGGAGCTCAGGGGCACTGCAATTCACAAACCTGCAGACTTAGAAATGATAACTCTCGTCCACAAATATATTGAGGGAAGGCAACGAAGAGGATTTGAAAGCAAGGCAGAATTGCAGGAAACAGATTTCAGGAGGTAGATTCGAATCGCCTTTAAAGCACAGGAAAAGCGGCAAAACCTCGACCATGATGCCCTTGGCCAAAAAGGGCGTATGCGTTTTTTCCTGAATATATTCAGGAAAAAACGCATACGCCCTTTTTGGCCAACCAAGCAACCTGGAAAGGCAAATCAGCGCTACAAAGAAGTCTCACTTCCCATCGGTCAAAAGGGTCATGCTGAATAAAGGGTCAAAACCAGAAATGCAGGACAGGCCATGGAGAAATGGGAGCCTTGCTACCCTGAAGGCCGGGACGTAAATTGCCAACAGCCACTCTGGAGAAGTGTACGGTGTGTCCTGAAACATCTAAAAAACTCAGCTTAGAGAGCTTGGGCACTTCCACTCATGGGCGTATAAATTGGGAAAACTAAAAATCAGCAAGACACAGGCACCCCAAAGTTTTGGGCTACTCTGTTGACAAGAACCTCCACTTCGTTACACCTTAAATATCCGAGGAAAGAGAAGAATGGATAAAGAAGTTGTGGTCCTTATGTACAATGGAATATCACTCAGCCATGAAATCAATGTCATAAGGCTAGTAGCAGCATGATGAGTGGATTTAGGTATGACGATTCTAAGTGAAATAAGTCCCACAGAAAAAGACACTTATCATGAGATATCACTTATAGAGGGAATGTAAAAACCGCTACCCTTGAACTGAATTACAAAACAGAACGGAGTCACACATTTAGAAAACACACTATGGCTGCTTAACGGGAAAGGTGAGGTGGGGTGATGCATAAAACAAGGGTTTCAAATTAGCTCAGATACCGTTCCATGAACCCAATATGTAATAGACAAGACCTACTCCTTGCTCAGTGAACTGGACTCAACACCCCCTATTCACCGCCCAAGAATATATCTGACTAGTAAGAATCTTCAAACCTATGTATTGATATCTCTCTGTAAGTGAGTCAAGTGGGTGTAAAGCGGCATAAACACAGCAGTGGAAAGCAGCCAAACCCCATTATAAAAATCAATTACTTTTCAAAACCCGTGAAACAAAGACAGTGAAAGAGAGAGGAATTCTTACAAAATTCGTTCAGGGGCTGTGATGCCACCTGGATTGACCATATCTAGACCCACAGCTGATTGAGACATATGGGTGGACACTCTTGGGGCTGAGAGGTTTGGTGAGGTTGGGTGAGCTAACGCAGACCCTTTAAATTAATACGGCGTGGTACCCATCCCATGGGTCCCAAATCTCCAGGTTCAAGGGCATCGTCCTACATTGAAAACATGCATGAGAAACCCCGAAGATGGCACACCGTGTGATGGGGAAAGGTTTCTAAAACGCACCTCATTTCTCATCTCCTTGTGCTCCGGTTCGACATTCCAGCCGCTTTACTAGCAATCTCTCTCCTTGGAGAATCAGCACCTTTATCCTCCTGTTCCGTACAGGTTGCAATTTGTCCTGAGGATGAACGGGAAGAGGGGCAACCAATGAGAGACTAGCTCTAGGTGTTGGGACAGGCACACGTCACTCTGTTTTCCCATCAGGAAGAAGAATTAACCACAGGCTCAGCCTGCCGCCAGGAACCAGAATACGGCCTGAAGCAATCCTGCGCTTTTGCGGCCAGCTCCCAAGAAAGCGAGTTGAATAATGGAGCTCAGGGGCACTGCAATTCACAAACCTGCAGACTTAGAAATGATAACTCTCGTCCACAAATATATTGAGGGAAGGCAACGAAGAGGATTTGAAAGCAAGGCAGAATTGCAGGAAACAGATTTCAGGAGGTAGATTCGAATCGCCTTTAAAGCACAGGAAAAGCGGCAAAACCTCGACAGTGATGCCCTTGGCCAAAAAGGGCGTATGCGTTTTTTCCTGAATATATTCAGGAAAAAACGCATACGCCCTTTTTGGCCAACCAAGCAACCTGGAAAGGCAAATCAGCGCTACAAAGAAGTCTCGCTTCCCATCGGTCAAAAGGGTCATGCTGAATAAAGAGTCAAAACCAGAAATGCAGGACAGGCCATGGAGAAATGGGAGCCTTGCTACGCTGATGGGCGGGACGTAAATTGCCAACAGCCACTCTGGAGAAGTGTACGGTGTGTCCTGAAACATCTAAAAAACTCAGCTTAGAGAGCTTGGGCACTTCCACTCATGGGCGTATAAATTGGGAAAACTAAAAATCAGCAAGACACAGGCACCCCAAATTTTGGGCTACTCTGTTGACAAAAACCTCCACTTCAATACACCTTAAATATCCGAGGAAAGAGAAGAATGGATAAAGAAGTTGTGGTCCTTATGTACAATGGAATATCACTCAGCCATGAAATCAATGTCATAAGGCTAGTAGCAGCATGATGAGTGGATTTAGGTATGACGATTCTAAGTGAAATAAGTCACACAGAAAAGGACACTTATCATGAGATATCACTTATAGAGGGAATGTAAAAACCGCTACCCTTGAACTGCATTACAAAATAGAACAGAGTCACACGTTTAGAAAACACACTATGGCTGCTTAACGGGAAAGGTGAGGTGGGGTGATGCATAAAACAAGGGTTTCAAATTAGCTCAGATACCGTTCCAGAAACCCAATATGTAATAGACAAGACCTACTCCTTGCTCAGTGAACTGGACTCAACACCCCCTATTCACCGCCCAAGAATATATCTGACTAGTAAGAATCTTAAAACCTATGTATTGATATCTCTCTGTAAGTGAGTCAAGTGGGTGTAAAGCGGCATAAACACAGCAGTGAAAAGCAGCTAAACCCCATTATAAAAATCAATTACTTTTCAAAACCCGTGAAACAAAGACAGTGAAAGAGAGAGAAATTCTTACAAAATTCGTTCAGGGGCTGTGATGCCACCTGGATTGACCATATCTAGACCCACAGCTGATTGAGACATATGGGTGGACACTCTTGGGGCTGAGAGGTTTGGTGAGGTTGGGTGAGCTAACGCAGACCCTTTAAATTAATACGGCGTGGTACCCATCCCATGGGTCCCAAATCTCCAGGTTCAAGGGCATCGTCCTACATTGAAAACATGCATGAGAAACCCCGAAGATGGCACACCGTGTGATGGGGAAAGGTTTCTAAAACGCACCTCATTTCTCATCTGCTTGTGCTCCGGTTCGCCATTCCAGCCGCTTTACTAGCAATCTCTCTCCTTGGAGAATCAGCACCTTTATCCTCCTGTTCCGTACAGGTTGCAATTTGTCCTGAGGATGAACGGGAAGAGGGGCAACCAATGAGAGACTAGCTCTAGGTGTTGGGACAGGCACACGTCACTCTGTTTTCCCATCAGGAAGAAGAATTAACCACAGGCTCAGCCTTCCGCCAGGAACCAGAATACGGCCTGAAGCAATCCTGCGCTTTTGCGGCCAGCTCCCAAGAAAGCGAGTTGAATAATGGAGCTCAGGGGCACTGCAATTCACAAACCTGCAGACTTAGAAATGATAACTCTCGTCCACAAATATATTGAGGGAAGGCAACGAAGAGGATTTGAAAGCAAGGCAGAATTGCAGGAAACAGATTTCAGGAGGTAGATTCGAATCGCCTTTAAAGCACAGGAAAAGCGGCAAAACCTCGACAGTGATGCACTTGGCCAAAAAGGGCGTATGCGTTTTTTCCTGAATATATTCAGGAAAAATCGCATACGCCCTTTTTGGCCAACCAAGCAACCTGGAAAGGCAAATCAGCGCTACAAAGAAGTCTCGCTTCCTATTGGTCAAAAGGGCCATGCTGAATAAAGTGTCAAAACCAGAAATGCAGGACAGGCCATGGAGAAATGGGAGCCTTGCTACGCTGATGGGCGGGACGTAAATTGCCAACAGCCACTCTGGAGAAGTGTACGGTGTGTCCTGAAACATCTAAAAAACTCAGCTTAGAGAGCTTGGGCACTTCCACTCATGGGCGTATAAATTGGGAAAACTAAAAATCAGCAAGACACAGGCACCCCAAATTTTGGGCTACTCTGTTGACAAAAACCTCCACTTCATTACACCTTAAATATCCGAGGAAAGAGAAGAATGGATAAAGAAGTTGTGGTCCTTATGTGCAATGGAATATCACTCACCCATGAAATCAATGTCATAAGGCTAGTAGCAGCATGATGAGTGGATTTAGGTATGACGATTCTAAGTGAAATAAGTCACACAGAAAAAGACACTTATCATGAGATATCACTTATAGAGGGAATGTAAAAACCGCTACCCTTGAACTGAATTACAAAACAGAACAGAGTCACACGTTTAGAAAACACACTATGGCTGCTTAACGGGAAAGGTGAGGTGGGGTGATGCATAAAACAAGGGTTTCAAATTAGCTCAGATATCGTTCCATAAACCCAATATGTAATAGACAAGACCTACTCCTTGCTCAGTGAACTGGACTCAACACCCCCTATTCACCGCCCAAGAATATATCTGACTAGTAAGAATCTTAAAACCTATGTATTGATATCACTCTGTAAGTGAGTCAAGTGGGTGTAAAGCGGCATAAACACAGCAGTGGAAAGCAGCCAAACCCCATTATAAAAATCAATTACTTTTCAAAACCCGTGAAACAAAGACAGTGAAAGAGAGAGAAATTCTTACAAAATTCGTTCAGGGGCTGTGATGCCACCTGGATTGACCATATCTAGACCCACAGCTGATTGAGACATATGGGTGGACACTCTTGGGGCTGAGAGGTTTGGTGAGGTTGGGTGAGCTAACGCAGACCCTTTAAATTAATACGGCGTGGTACCCATCCCATGGGTCCCAAATCTCCAGGTTCAAGGGCATCGTCCTACATTGAAAACATGCATGAGAAACCCCGAAGATGGCACACCGTGTGATCGGGAAAGGTTTCTAAAACGCACCTCATTTCTCATCTCCTTGTGCTCCGGTTCGCCATTCCAGCCGCTTTACTAGCAATCTCTCTCCTTGGAGAATCAGCACCTTTATCCTCCTGTTCCGTACAGGTTGCAATTTGTCCTGAGGATGAACGGGAAGAGGGGCAACCAATGAGAGACTAGCTCTAGGTGTTGGGACAGGCACAGGTCACTCTGTTTTCCCATCAGGAAGAAGAATTAACCACAGGCTCAGCCTGCCGCCAGGAACCAGAATACGGCCTGAAGCAATCCTGCGCTTTTGCGGCCAGCTCCCAAGAAAGCGAGTTGAATAATGGAGCTCAGGGGCACTGCAATTCACAAACCTGCAGACTTACAAATGATAACTCTCGTCCACAAATATATTGAGGGAAGGCAACGAAGAGGATTTGAAAGCAAGGCAGAATTGCAGGAAACAGATTTCAGGAGGTAGATTCGAATCGCCTTTAAAGCACAGGAAAAGCGGCAAAACCTCGACAATGATGCCCTTGGCCAAAAAGGGCGTATGCGTTTTTTCCTGAATATATTCAGGAAAAAACGCATACGCCCTTTTTGGCCAACCAAGCAACCTGGAAAGGCAAATCAGCGCTACAAAGAAGTCTCGCTTCCCATCGGTCAAAAGGGTCATGCTGAATAAAGGGTCAAAACCAGAAATGCAGGACAGGCCATGGAGAAATGGGAGCCTTGCTACGCTGAAGGGCGGGACGTAAATTGCCAACAGCCACTCTGGAGAAGTGTACGGTGTGTCCTGAAACATCTAAAAAACTCAGCTTAGAGAGCTTGGGCACTTCCACTCATGGGCGTATAAATTGGGAAAACTAAAAATCAGCAAGACACAGGCACCCCAAAGTTTTGGGCTTCTCTGTTGACAAGAACCTCCACTTCGTTACACCTTAAATATCCGAGGAAAGAGAAGAATGGATAAAGAAGTTGTGGTCCTTATGTACAATGGAATATCACTCAGCCATGAAATCAATGTCATAAGGCTAGTAGCAGCATGATGAGTGGATTTAGGTATGACGATTCTAAGTGAAATAAGTCCCACAGAAAAAGACACTTATCATGAGATGTCACTTATAGAGGGAATGTAAAAACTGCTACCCTTGAACTGAATTACAAAACAGAACGGAGTCACACATTTAGAAAACACACTATGGCTGCTTAACGGGAAAGGTGAGGTGGGGTGATGCATAAAACAAGGGTTTCAAATTAGCTCAGATACCGTTCCATGAACCCAATATGTAATAGACAAGACCTACTCCTTGCTCAGTGAACTGGACTCAACACCCCCTATTCACCGCCCAAGAATATATCTGACTAGTAAGAATCTTAAAACCTATGTATTGATATCTCTCTGTAAGTGAGTCAAGTGGGTGTAAAGCGGCATAAACACAGCAGTGAAAAGCAGCTAAACCCCATTATAAAAATCAATTACTTTTCAAAACCCGTGAAACAAAGACAGTGAAAGAGAGAGAAATTCTTACAAAATTCGTTCAGGGGCTGTGATGCCACCTGGATTGACCATATCTAGACCCACAGCTGATTGAGACATATGGGTGGACACTCTTGGGGCTGAGAGGTTTGGTGAGGTTGGGTGAGCTAACGCAGACCCTTTAAATTAATACGGCGTGGTACCCATCCCATGGGTCCCAAATCTCCAGGTTCAAGGGCATCGTCCTACATTGAAAACATGCATGAGAAACCCCGAAGATGGCACACCGTGTGATGGGGAAAGGTTTCTAAAACGCACCTCATTTCTCATCTCCTTGTGCTCCGGTTCGCCATTCCAGCCGCTTTACTAGCAATCTCTCTCCTTGGAGAATCAGCACCTTTATCCTCCTGTTCCGTACAGGTTGCAATTTGTCCTGAGGATGAACGGGAAGAGGGGCAACCAATGAGAGACTAGCTCTAGGTGTTGGGACAGGCACAGGTCACTCTGTTTTCCCATCAGGAAGAAGAATTAACCACAGGCTCAGCCTGCCGCCAGGAACCAGAATACGGCCTGAAGCAATCCTGCGCTTTTGCGGCTAGCTCCCAAGAAAGCGAGTTGAAGAATGGAGCTCAGGGGCACTGCAATTCACAAACCTGCAGACTTAGAAATGATAACTCTCGTCCACAAATATATTGAGGGAAGGCAACGAAGAGGATTTGAAAGCAAGGCAGAATTGCAGGAAACAGATTTCAGGAGGTAGATTCGAATCGCCTTTAAAGCACAGGAAAAGCGGCAAAACCTCGACAATGATGCCCTTGGCCAAAAAGGGCGTATGCGTTTTTTCCTGAATATATTCAGGAAAAAACGCATACGCCCTTTTTGGCCAACCAAGCAACCTGGAAAGGCAAATCAGCGCTACAAAGAAGTCTCGCTTCCCATCGGTCAAAAGGGTCATGCTGAATAAAGGGTCAAAACCAGAAATGCAGGACAGGCCATGGAGAAATGGGAGCCTTGCTACGCTGAAGGGCGGGACGTAAATTGCCAACAGCCACTCTGGAGAAGTGTAAGGTGTGTCCTGAAACATCTAAAAAACTCAGCTTAGAGAGCTTGGGCACTTCCACTCATGGGCGTATAAATTGGAAAAACTAAAAATCAGCAAGACACAGGCACCCCAAAGTTTTGGGCTTCTCTGTTGACAAGAACCTCCACTTCGTTACACCTTAAATATCCGAGGAAAGAGAAGAATGGATAAAGAAGTTGTGGTCCTTATGTACAATGGAATATCACTCAGCCATGAAATCAATGTCATAAGGCTAGTAGCAGCATGATGAGTGGATTTAGGTATGACGATTCTAAGTGAAATAAGTCCCACAGAAAAAGACACTTATCATGAGATATCACTTATAGAGGGAATGTAAACACCGCTACCCTTGAACTGAATTACAAAACAGAACGGAGTCACACATTTAGAAAACACACTATGGCTGCTTAACGGGAAAGGTGAGGTGGGGTGATGCATAAAACAAGGGTTTCAAATTAGCTCAGATACCGTTCCATGAACCCAATATGTAATAGACAAGACCTACTCCTTGCTCAGTGAACTGGACTCAACACCCCCTATTCACCGCCCAAGAATATATCTGACTAGTAAGAATCTTAAAACCTATGTATTGATATCTCTCTGTAAGTGAGTCAAGTGGGTGTAAAGCGGCATAAACACAGCAGTGAAAAGCAGCTAAACCCCATTATAAAAATCAATTACTTTTCAAAACCCGTGAAACAAAGACAGTGAAAGAGAGAGAAATTCTTACAAAATTCGTTCAGGGGCTGTGATGCCACCTGGATTGACCATATCTAGACCCACAGCTGATTGAGACATATGGGTGGACACTCTTGGGGCTGAGAGGTTTGGTGAGGTTGGGTGAGCTAACGCAGACCCTTTAAATTAATACGGCGTGGTACCCATCCCATGGGTCCCAAATCTCCAGGTTCAAGGGCATCGTCCTACATTGAAAACATGCATGAGAAACCCCGAAGATGGCACACCGTGTGATGGGGAAAGGTTTCTAAAACGCACCTCATTTCTCATCTGCTTGTGCTCCGGTTCGCCATTCCAGCCGCTTTACTAGCAATCTCTCTCCTTGGAGAATCAGCACCTTTATCCTCCTGTTCCGTACAGGTTGCAATTTGTCCTGAGGATGAACGGGAAGAGGGGCAACCAATGAGAGACTAGCTCTAGGTGTTGGGACAGGCACACGTCACTCTGTTTTCCCATCAGGAAGAAGAATTAACCACAGGCTCAGCCTTCCGCCAGGAACCAGAATACGGCCTGAAGCAATCCTGCGATTTTGCGGCCAGCTCCCAAGAAAGCGAGTTGAATAATGGAGCTCAGGGGCACTGCAATTCACAAACCTGCAGACTTAGAAATGATAACTCTCGTCCACAAATATATTGAGGGAAGGCAACGAAGAGGATTTGAAAGCAAGGCAGAATTGCAGGAAACAGATTTCAGGAGGTACATTCGAATCGCCTTTAAAGCACAGGAAAAGCGGCAAAACCTCGACAGTGATGCACTTGGCCAAAAAGGGCGTATGCGTTTTTTCCTGAATATATTCAGGAAAAATCGCATACGCCCTTTTTGGCCAACCAAGCAACCTGGAAAGGCAAATCAGCGCTACAAAGAAGTCTCGCTTCCCATTGGTCAAAAGGGCCACGCTGAATAAAGTGTCAAAACCAGAAATGCAGGACAGGCCATGGAGAAATGGGAGCCTAGCTACGCTGATGGGCGGGACGTAAATTGCCAACAGCCACTCTGGAGAAGTGTACGGTGTGTCCTGAAACATCTAAAAAACTCAGCTTAGAGAGCTTGGGCACTTCCACTCATGGGCGTATAAATTGGGAAAACTAAAAATCAGCAAGACACAGGCACCCCAAATTTTGGGCTACTCTGTTGACAAAAACCTCCACTTCATTACACCTTAAATATCCGAGGAAAGAGAAGAATGGATAAAGAAGTTGTGGTCCTTATGTACAATGGAATATCACTCAGCCATGAAATCAATGTCATAAGGCTAGTAGCAGCATGATGAGTGGATTTAGGTATGACGATTCTAAGTGAAATAAATCACACAGAAAAAGACACTTATCATAAGATATCACTTATAGAGGGAATGTAAAAACCGCTACCCTTGAACTGCATTACAAAATAGAACAGAGTCACACGTTTAGAAAACACACTATGGCTGCTTAACGGGAAAGGTGAGGTGGGGTGATGCATAAATCAAGGGTTTCAAATTAGCTCAGATACCGTTCCATAAACCCAATATGTAATAGACAAGACCTACTCCTTGCTCAGTGAACTGGACTCAACACCCCCTATTCACCGCCCAAGAATATATCTGACTAGTAAGAATCTTAAAACCTATGTATTGATATCTCTCTGTAAGTGAGTCAAGTGGGTGTAAAGCGGCATAAACACAGCAGTGAAAAGCAGCTAAACCCCATTATAAAAATCAATTACTTTTCAAAACCCGTGAAACAAAGACAGTGAAAGAGAGAGAAATTCTTACAAAATTCGTTCAGGGGCTGTGATGCCACCTGGATTGACCATATCTAGACCCACAGCTGATTGAGACATATGGGTGGACACTCTTGGGGCTGAGAGGTTTGGTGAGGTTGGGTGAGCTAACGCAGACCCTTTAAATTAATACGGCGTGGTACCCATCCCATGGGTCCCAAATCTCCAGGTTCAAGGGCATCGTCCTACATTGAAAACATGCATGAGAAACCCCGAAGATGGCACACCGTGTGATCGGGAAAGGTTTCTAAAACGCACCTCATTTCTCATCTCCTTGTGCTCCGGTTCGCCATTCCAGCCGCTTTACTAGCAATCTCTCTCCTTGGAGAATCAGCACCTTTATCCTCCTGTTCCGTACAGGTTGCAATTTGTCCTGAGGATGAACGGGAAGAGGGGCAACCAATGAGAGACTAGCTCTAGGTGTTGGGACAGGCACAGGTCACTCTGTTTTCCCATCAGGAAGAAGAATTAACCACAGGCTCAGCCTGCCGCCAGGAACCAGAATACGGCCTGAAGCAATCCTGCGCTTTTGCGGCCAGCTCCCAAGAAAGCGAGTTGAATAATGGAGCTCAGGGGCACTGCAATTCACAAACCTGCAGACTTACAAATGATAACTCTCGTCCACAAATATATTGAGGGAAGGCAACGAAGAGGATTTGAAAGCAAGGCAGAATTGCAGGAAACAGATTTCAGGAGGTAGATTCGAATCGCCTTTAAAGCACAGGAAAAGCGGCAAAACCTCGACAATGATGCCCTTGGCCAAAAAGGGCGTATGCGTTTTTTCCTGAATATATTCAGGAAAAAACGCATACGCCCTTTTTGGCCAACCAAGCAACCTGGAAAGGCAAATCAGCGCTACAAAGAAGTCTCGCTTCCCATCGGTCAAAAGGGTCATGCTGAATAAAGGGTCAAAACCAGAAATGCAGGACAGGCCATGGAGAAATGGGAGCCTTGCTACGCTGAAGGGCGGGACGTAAATTGCCAACAGCCACTCTGGAGAAGTGTACGGTGTGTCCTGAAACATCTAAAAAACTCAGCTTAGAGAGCTTGGGCACTTCCACTCATGGGCGTATAAATTGGGAAAACTAAAAATCAGCAAGACACAGGCACCCCAAAGTTTTGGGCTTCTCTGTTGACAAGAACCTCCACTTCGTTACACCTTAAATATCCGAGGAAAGAGAAGAATGAATAAAGAAGTTGTGGTCCTTATGTACAATGGAATATCACTCAGCCATGAAATCAATGTCATAAGGCTAGTAGCAGCATGATGAGTGGATTTAGGTATGACGATTCTAAGTGAAATAAGTCCCACAGAAAAAGACACTTATCATGAGATATCACTTATAGAGGGAATGTAAAAACCGCTACCCTTGAACTGAATTACAAAACAGAACGGAGTCACACATTTAGAAAACACACTATGGCTGCTTAACGGGAAAGGTGAGGTGGGGTGATGCATAAAACAAGGGTTTCAAATTAGCTCAGATACCGTTCCATGAACCCAATATGTAATAGACAAGACCTACTCCTTGCTCAGTGAACTGGACTCAACACCCCCTATTCACCGCCCAAGAATATATCTGACTAGTAAGAATCTTAAAACCTATGTATTGATATCTCTCTGTAAGTGAGTCAAGTGGGTGTAAAGCGGCATAAACACAGCAGTGAAAAGCAGCTAAACCCCATTATAAAAATCAATTACTTTTCAAAACCCGTGAAACAAAGACAGTGAAAGAGAGAGAAATTCTTACAAAATTCGTTCAGGGGCTGTGATGCCACCTGGATTGACCATATCTAGACCCACAGCTGATTGAGACATATGGGTGGACACTCTTGGGGCTGAGAGGTTTGGTGAGGTTGGGTGAGCTAACGCAGACCCTTTAAATTAATACGGCGTGGTACCCATCCCATGGGTCCCAAATCTCCAGGTTCAAGGGCATCGTCCTACATTGAAAACATGCATGAGAAACCCCGAAGATGGCACACCGTGTGATCGGGAAAGGTTTCTAAAACGCACCTCATTTCTCATCTCCTTGTGCTCCGGTTCGCCATTCCAGCCGCTTTACTAGCAATCTCTCTCCTTGGAGAATCAGCACCTTTATCCTCCTGTTCCGTACAGGTTGCAATTTGTCCTGAGGATGAACGGGAAGAGGGGCAACCAATGAGAGACTAGCTCTAGGTGTTGGGACAGGCACAGGTCACTCTGTTTTCCCATCAGGAAGAAGAATTAACCACAGGCTCAGCCTTCCGCCAGGAACCAGAATACGGCCTGAAGCAATCCTGCGCTTTTGCGGCCAGCTCCCAAGAAAGCGAGTTGAATAATGGAGCTCAGGGGCACTGCAATTCACAAACCTGCAGACTTAGAAATGATAACTCTCGTCCACAAATATATTGAGGGAAGGCAACGAAGAGGATTTGAAAGCAAGGCAGAATTGCAGGAAACAGATTTCAGGAAGTAGATTCGAATCGCCTTTAAAGCACAGGAAAAGCGGCAAAACCTCGACAATGATGCCCTTGGCCAAAAAGGGCGTATGCGTTTTTTCCTGAATATATTCAGGAAAAAACGCATACGCCCTTTTTGGCCAACCAAGCAACCTGGAAAGGCAAATCAGCGCTACAAAGAAGTCTCGCTTCCCATCGGTCAAAAGGGTCATGCTGAATAAAGGGTCAAAACCAGAAATGCAGGACAGGCCATGGAGAAATGGGAGCCTTGCTACGCTGAAGGGCGGGACGTAAATTGCCAACAGCCACTCTGGAGAAGTGTACGGTGTGTCCTGAAACATCTAAAAAACTCAGCTTAGAGAGCTTGGGCACTTCCACTCATGGGCGTATAAATTGGGAAAACTAAAAATCAGCAAGACACAGGCACCCCAAAGTTTTGGGCTTCTCTGTTGACAAGAACCTCCACTTCGTTACACCTTAAATATCCGAGGAAAGAGAAGAATGGATAAAGAAGTTGTGGTCCTTATGTACAATGGAATATCACTCAGCCATGAAATCAATGTCATAAGGCTAGTAGCAGCATGATGAGTGGATTTAGGTATGACGATTCTAAGTGAAATAAGTCCCACAGAAAAAGACACTTATCATGAGATATCACTTATAGAGGGAATGTAAAAACCGCTACCCTTGAACTGAATTACAAAACAGAACGGAGTCACACATTTAGAAAACACACTATGGCTGCTTAACGGGAAAGGTGAGGTGGGGTGATGCATAAAACAAGGGTTTCAAATTAGCTCAGATACCGTTCCATGAACCCAATATGTAATAGACAAGACCTACTCCTTGCTCAGTGAACTGGACTCAACACCCCCTATTCACCGCCCAAGAATATATCTGACTAGTAAGAATCTTAAAACCTATGTATTGATATCTCTCTGTAAGTGAGTCAAGTGGGTGTAAAGCGGCATAAACACAGCAGTGAAAAGCAGCTAAACCCCATTATAAAAATCAATTACTTTTCAAAACCCGTGAAACAAAGACAGTGAAAGAGAGAGAAATTCTTACAAAATTCGTTCAGGGGCTGTGATGCCACCTGGATTGACCATATCTAGACCCACAGCTGATTGAGACATATGGGTGGACACTCTTGGGGCTGAGAGGTTTGGTGAGGTTGGGTGAGCTAACGCAGACCCTTTAAATTAATACGGCGTGGTACCCATCCCATGGGTCCCAAATCTCCAGGTTCAAGGGCATCGTCCTACATTGAAAACATGCATGAGAAACCCCGAAGATGGCACACCGTGTGATCGGGAAAGGTTTCTAAAACGCACCTCATTTCTCATCTCCTTGTGCTCCGGTTCGCCATTCCAGCCGCTTTACTAGCAATCTCTCTCCTTGGAGAATCAGCACCTTTATCCTCCTGTTCCGTACAGGTTGCAATTTGTCCTGAGGATGAACGGGAAGAGGGGCAACCAATGAGAGACTAGCTCTAGGTGTTGGGACAGGCACACGTCACTCTGTTTTCCCATCAGGAAGAAGAATTAACCACAGGCTCAGCCTTCCGCCAGGAACCAGAATACGGCCTGAAGCAATCCTGCGCTTTTGCGGCCAGCTCCCAAGAAAGCGAGTTGAATAATGGAGCTCAGGGGCACTGCAATTCACAAACCTGCAGACTTAGAAATGATAACTCTCGTCCACAAATATATTGAGGGAAGGCAACGAAGAGGATTTGAAAGCAAGGCAGAATTGCAGGAAACAGATTTCAGGAGGTACATTCGAATCGCCTTTAAAGCACAGGAAAAGCGGCAAAACCTCGACAGTGATGCACTTGGCCAAAAAGGGCGTATGCGTTTTTTCCTGAATATATTCAGGAAAAATCGCATACGCCCTTTTTGGCCAACCAAGCAACCTGGAAAGGCAAATCAGCGCTACAAAGAAGTCTCGCTTCCCATTGGTCAAAAGGGCCACGCTGAATAAAGTGTCAAAACCAGAAATGCAGGACAGGCCATGGAGAAATGGGAGCCTAGCTACGCTGATGGGCGGGACGTAAATTGCCAACAGCCACTCTGGAGAAGTGTACGGTGTGTCCTGAAACATCTAAAAAACTCAGCTTAGAGAGCTTGGGCACTTCCACTCATGGGCGTATAAATTGGGAAAACTAAAAATCAGCAAGACACAGGCACCCCAAATTTTGGGCTACTCTGTTGACAAGAACCTCCACTTCGTTACACCTTAAATATCCGAGGAAAGAGAAGAATGGATAAAGAAGTTGTGGTCCTTATGTACAATGGAATATCACTCAGCCATGAAATCAATGTCATAAGGCTAGTAGCAGCATGATGAGTGGATTTAGGTATGACGATTCTAAGTGAAATAAGTCCCACAGAAAAAGACACTTATCATGAGATATCACTTATAGAGGGAATGTAAAAACCGCTACCCTTGAACTGAATTACAAAACAGAACGGAGTCACACATTTAGAAAACACACTATGGCTGCTTAACGGGAAAGGTGAGGTGGGGTGATGCATAAAACAAGGGTTTCAAATTAGCTCAGATATCGTTCCATGAACCCAATATGTAATAGACAAGACCTACTCCTTGCTCAGTGAACTGGACTCAACACCCCCTATTCACCGCCCAAGAATATATCTGACTAGTAAGAATCTTAAAACCTATGTATTGATATCTCTCTGTAAGTGAGTCAAGTGGGTGTAAAGCGGCATAAACACAGCAGTGAAAAGCAGCTAAACCCCATTATAAAAATCAATTACTTTTCAAAACCCGTGAAACAAAGACAGTGAAAGAGAGAGAAATTCTTACAAAATTCGTTCAGGGGCTGTGATGCCACCTGGATTGACCATATCTAGACCCACAGCTGATTGAGACATATGGGTGGACACTCTTGGGGCTGAGAGGTTTGGTGAGGTTGGGTGAGCTAACGCAGACCCTTTAAATTAATACGGCGTGGTACCCATCCCATGGGTCCCAAATCTCCAGGTTCAAGGGCATCGTCCTACATTGAAAACATGCATGAGAAACCCCGAAGATGGCACACCGTGTGATCGGGAAAGGTTTCTAAAACGCACCTCATTTCTCATCTCCTTGTGCTCCGGTTCGCCATTCCAGCCGCTTTACTAGCAATCTCTCTCCTTGGAGAATCAGCACCTTTATCCTCCTGTTCCGTACAGGTTGCAATTTGTCCTGAGGATGAACGGGAAGAGGGGCAACCAATGAGAGACTAGCTCTAGGTGTTGGGACAGGCACACGTCACTCTGTTTTCCCATCAGGAAGAAGAATTAACCACAGGCTCAGCCTTCCGCCAGGAACCAGAATACGGCCTGAAGCAATCCTGCGCTTTTGCGGCCAGCTCCCAAGAAAGCGAGTTGAATAATGGAGCTCAGGGGCACTGCAATTCACAAACCTGCAGACTTAGAAATGATAACTCTCGTCCACAAATATATTGAGGGAAGGCAACGAAGAGGATTTGAAAGCAAGGCAGAATTGCAGGAAACAGATTTCAGGAGGTACATTCGAATCGCCTTTAAAGCACAGGAAAAGCGGCAAAACCTCGACAGTGATGCACTTGGCCAAAAAGGGCGTATGCGTTTTTTCCTGAATATATTCAGGAAAAATCGCATACGCCCTTTTTGGCCAACCAAGCAACCTGGAAAGGCAAATCAGCGCTACAAAGAAGTCTCGCTTCCCATTGGTCAAAAGGGCCACGCTGAATAAAGTGTCAAAACCAGAAATGCAGGACAGGCCATGGAGAAATGGGAGCCTAGCTACGCTGATGGGCGGGACGTAAATTGCCAACAGCCACTCTGGAGAAGTGTACGGTGTGTCCTGAAACATCTAAAAAACTCAGCTTAGAGAGCTTGGGCACTTCCACTCATGGGCGTATAAATTGGGAAAACTAAAAATCAGCAAGACACAGGCACCCCAAATTTTGGGCTACTCTG
Source organism: Balaenoptera borealis (assembly GCF_965194805.1). Lineage (NCBI taxonomy): Eukaryota > Metazoa > Chordata > Mammalia > Artiodactyla > Balaenopteridae > Balaenoptera > Balaenoptera borealis. Next base: position 95,799,706 of record NC_138873.1, read on the forward strand.
TTGACAAAAACCTCCACTTCATTACACCTTAAATATCCGAGGAAAGAGAAGAATGGATAAAGAAGTTGTGGTCCTTATGTACAATGGAATATCACTCAGCCATGAAATCAATGTCATAAGGCTAGTAGCAGCATGATGAGTGGATTTAGGTATGACGATTCTAAGTGAAATAAATCACACAGAAAAAGACACTTATCATAAGATATCACTTATAGAGGGAATGTAAAAACCGCTACCCTTGAACTGCATTACAAAATAGAACAGAGTCACACGTTTAGAAAACACACTATGGCTGCTTAACGGGAAAGGTGAGGTGGGGTGATGCATAAATCAAGGGTTTCAAATTAGCTCAGATACCGTTCCATAAACCCAATATGTAATAGACAAGACCTACTCCTTGCTCAGTGAACTGGACTCAACACCCCCTATTCACCGCCCAAGAATATATCTGACTAGTAAGAATCTTAAAACCTATGTATTGATATCTCTCTGTAAGTGAGTCAAGTGGGTGTAAAGCGGCATAAACACAGCAGTGAAAAGCAGCTAAACCCCATTATAAAAATCAATTACTTTTCAAAACCCGTGAAACAAAGACAGTGAAAGAGAGAGAAATTCTTACAAAATTCGTTCAGGGGCTGTGATGCCACCTGGATTGACCATATCTAGACCCACAGCTGATTGAGACATATGGGTGGACACTCTTGGGGCTGAGAGGTTTGGTGAGGTTGGGTGAGCTAACGCAGACCCTTTAAATTAATACGGCGTGGTACCCATCCCATGGGTCCCAAATCTCCAGGTTCAAGGGCATCGTCCTACATTGAAAACATGCATGAGAAACCCCGAAGATGGCACACCGTGTGATCGGGAAAGGTTTCTAAAACGCACCTCATTTCTCATCTCCTTGTGCTCCGGTTCGCCATTCCAGCCGCTTTACTAGCAATCTCTCTCCTTGGAGAATCAGCACCTTTATCCTCCTGTTCCGTACAGGTTGCAATTTGTCCTGAGGATGAACGGGAAGAGGGGCAACCAATGAGAGACTAGCTCTAGGTGTTGGGACAGGCACAGGTCACTCTGTTTTCCCATCAGGAAGAAGAATTAACCACAGGCTCAGCCTGCCGCCAGGAACCAGAATACGGCCTGAAGCAATCCTGCGCTTTTGCGGCCAGCTCCCAAGAAAGCGAGTTGAATAATGGAGCTCAGGGGCACTGCAATTCACAAACCTGCAGACTTAGAAATGATAACTCTCGTCCACAAATATATTGAGGGAAGGCAACGAAGAGGATTTGAAAGCAAGGCAGAATTGCAGGAAACAGATTTCAGGAGGTACATTCGAATCGCCTTTAAAGCACAGGAAAAGCGGCAAAACCTCGACAGTGATGCACTTGGCCAAAAAGGGCGTATGCGTTTTTTCCTGAATATATTCAGGAAAAATCGCATACGCCCTTTTTGGCCAACCAAGCAACCTGGAAAGGCAAATCAGCGCTACAAAGAAGTCTCGCTTCCCATTGGTCAAAAGGGCCATGCTGAATAAAGTGTCAAAACCAGAAATGCAGGACAGGCCATGGAGAAATGGGAGCCTAGCTACGCTGATGGGCGGGACGTAAATTGCCAACAGCCACTCTGGAGAAGTGTACGGTGTGTCCTGAAACATCTAAAAAACTCAGCTTAGAGAGCTTGGGCACTTCCACTCATGGGCGTATAAATTGGGAAAACTAAAAATCAGCAAGACACAGGCACCCCAAATTTTGGGCTACTCTGTTGACAAAAACCTCCACTTCATTACACCTTAAATATCCGAGGAAAGAGAAGAATGGATAAAGAAGTTGTGGTCCTTATGTACAATGGAATATGACTCAGCCATGAAATCAATGTCATAAGGCTAGTAGCAGCATGATGAGTGGATTTAGGTATGACGATTCTAAGTGAAATAAATCACACAGAAAAAGACACTTATCATAAGATATCACTTATAGAGGGAATGTAAAAACCGCTACCCTTGAACTGCATTACAAAATAGAACAGAGTCACACGTTTAGAAAACACACTATGGCTGCTTAACGGGAAAGGTGAGGTGGGGTGATGCATAAATCAAGGGTTTCAAATTAGCTCAGATACCGTTCCATAAACCCAATATGTAATAGACAAGACCTACTCCTTGCTCAGTGAACTGGACTCAACACCCCCTATTCACCGCCCAAGAATATATCTGACTAGTAAGAATCTTAAAACCTATGTATTGATATCTCTCTGTAAGTGAGTCAAGTGGGTGTAAAGCGGCATAAACACAGCAGTGAAAAGCAGCTAAACCCCATTATAAAAATCAATTACTTTTCAAAACCCGTGAAACAAAGACAGTGAAAGAGAGAGAAATTCTTACAAAATTCGTTCAGGGGCTGTGATGCCACCTGGATTGACCATATCTAGACCCACAGCTGATTGAGACATATGGGTGGACACTCTTGGGGCTGAGAGGTTTGGTGAGGTTGGGTGAGCTAACGCAGACCCTTTAAATTAATACGGCGTGGTACCCATCCCATGGGTCCCAAATCTCCAGGTTCAAGGGCATCGTCCTACATTGAAAACATGCATGAGAAACCCCGAAGATGGCACACCGTGTGATCGGGAAAGGTTTCTAAAACGCACCTCATTTCTCATCTCCTTGTGCTCCGGTTCGCCATTCCAGCCGCTTTACTAGCAATCTCTCTCCTTGGAGAATCAGCACCTTTATCCTCCTGTTCCGTACAGGTTGCAATTTGTCCTGAGGATGAACGGGAAGAGGGGCAACCAATGAGAGACTAGCTCTAGGTGTTGGGACAGGCACACGTCACTCTGTTTTCCCATCAGGAAGAAGAATTAACCACAGGCTCAGCCTTCCGCCAGGAACCAGAATACGGCCTGAAGCAATCCTGCGCTTTTGCGGCCAGCTCCCAAGAAAGCGAGTTGAATAATGGAGCTCAGGGGCACTGCAATTCACAAACCTGCAGACTTAGAAATGATAACTCTCGTCCACAAATATATTGAGGGAAGGCAACGAAGAGGATTTGAAAGCAAGGCAGAATTGCAGGAAACAGATTTCAGGAGGTACATTCGAATCGCCTTTAAAGCACAGGAAAAGCGGCAAAACCTCGACAGTGATGCACTTGGCCAAAAAGGGCGTATGCGTTTTTTCCTGAATATATTCAGGAAAAATCGCATACGCCCTTTTTGGCCAACCAAGCAACCTGGAAAGGCAAATCAGCGCTACAAAGAAGTCTCGCTTCCCATTGGTCAAAAGGGCCACGCTGAATAAAGTGTCAAAACCAGAAATGCAGGACAGGCCATGGAGAAATGGGAGCCTAGCTACGCTGATGGGCGGGACGTAAATTGCCAACAGCCACTCTGGAGAAGTGTACGGTGTGTCCTGAAACATCTAAAAAACTCAGCTTAGAGAGCTTGGGCACTTCCACTCATGGGCGTATAAATTGGGAAAACTAAAAATCAGCAAGACACAGGCACCCCAAATTTTGGGCTACTCTGTTGACAAGAACCTCCACTTCGTTACACCTTAAATATCCGAGGAAAGAGAAGAATGGATAAAGAAGTTGTGGTCCTTATGTACAATGGAATATCACTCAGCCATGAAATCAATGTCATAAGGCTAGTAGCAGCATGATGAGTGGATTTAGGTATGACGATTCTAAGTGAAATAAGTCCCACAGAAAAAGACACTTATCATGAGATATCACTTATAGAGGGAATGTAAAAACCGCTACCCTTGAACTGAATTACAAAACAGAACGGAGTCACACATTTAGAAAACACACTATGGCTGCTTAACGGGAAAGGTGAGGTGGGGTGATGCATAAAACAAGGGTTTCAAATTAGCTCAGATACCGTTCCATGAACCCAATATGTAATAGACAAGACCTACTCCTTGCTCAGTGAACTGGACTCAACACCCCCTATTCACCGCCCAAGAATATATCTGACTAGTAAGAATCTTAAAACCTATGTATTGATATCTCTCTGTAAGTGAGTCAAGTGGGTGTAAAGCGGCATAAACACAGCAGTGAAAAGCAGCTAAACCCCATTATAAAAATCAATTACTTTTCAAAACCCGTGAAACAAAGACAGTGAAAGAGAGAGAAATTCTTACAAAATTCGTTCAGGGGCTGTGATGCCACCTGGATTGACCATATCTAGACCCACAGCTGATTGAGACATATGGGTGGACACTCTTGGGGCTGAGAGGTTTGGTGAGGTTGGGTGAGCTAACGCAGACCCTTTAAATTAATACGGCGTGGTACCCATCCCATGGGTCCCAAATCTCCAGGTTCAAGGGCATCGTCCTACATTGAAAACATGCATGAGAAACCCCGAAGATGGCACACCGTGTGATCGGGAAAGGTTTCTAAAACGCACCTCATTTCTCATCTCCTTGTGCTCCGGTTCGCCATTCCAGCCGCTTTACTAGCAATCTCTCTCCTTGGAGAATCAGCACCTTTATCCTCCTGTTCCGTACAGGTTGCAATTTGTCCTGAGGATGAACGGGAAGAGGGGCAACCAATGAGAGACTAGCTCTAGGTGTTGGGACAGGCACACGTCACTCTGTTTTCCCATCAGGAAGAAGAATTAACCACAGGCTCAGCCTTCCGCCAGGAACCAGAATACGGCCTGAAGCAATCCTGCGCTTTTGCGGCCAGCTCCCAAGAAAGCGAGTTGAATAATGGAGCTCAGGGGCACTGCAATTCACAAACCTGCAGACTTAGAAATGATAACTCTCGTCCACAAATATATTGAGGGAAGGCAACGAAGAGGATTTGAAAGCAAGGCAGAATTGCAGGAAACAGATTTCAGGAGGTACATTCGAATCGCCTTTAAAGCACAGGAAAAGCGGCAAAACCTCGACAGTGATGCACTTGGCCAAAAAGGGCGTATGCGTTTTTTCCTGAATATATTCAGGAAAAATCGCATACGCCCTTTTTGGCCAACCAAGCAACCTGGAAAGGCAAATCAGCGCTACAAAGAAGTCTCGCTTCCCATTGGTCAAAAGGGCCACGCTGAATAAAGTGTCAAAACCAGAAATGCAGGACAGGCCATGGAGAAATGGGAGCCTAGCTACGCTGATGGGCGGGACGTAAATTGCCAACAGCCACTCTGGAGAAGTGTACGGTGTGTCCTGAAACATCTAAAAAACTCAGCTTAGAGAGCTTGGGCACTTCCACTCATGGGCGTATAAATTGGGAAAACTAAAAATCAGCAAGACACAGGCACCCCAAATTTTGGGCTACTCTGTTGACAAAAACCTCCACTTCATTACACCTTAAATATCCGAGGAAAGAGAAGAATGGATAAAGAAGTTGTGGTCCTTATGTACAATGGAATATCACTCAGCCATGAAATCAATGTCATAAGGCTAGTAGCAGCATGATGAGTGGATTTAGGTATGACGATTCTAAGTGAAATAAATCACACAGAAAAAGACACTTATCATAAGATATCACTTATAGAGGGAATGTAAAAACCGCTACCCTTGAACTGCATTACAAAATAGAACAGAGTCACACGTTTAGAAAACACACTATGGCTGCTTAACGGGAAAGGTGAGGTGGGGTGATGCATAAATCAAGGGTTTCAAATTAGCTCAGATACCGTTCCATAAACCCAATATGTAATAGACAAGACCTACTCCTTGCTCAGTGAACTGGACTCAACACCCCCTATTCACCGCCCAAGAATATATCTGACTAGTAAGAATCTTAAAACCTATGTATTGATATCTCTCTGTAAGTGAGTCAAGTGGGTGTAAAGCGGCATAAACACAGCAGTGAAAAGCAGCTAAACCCCATTATAAAAATCAATTACTTTTCAAAACCCGTGAAACAAAGACAGTGAAAGAGAGAGAAATTCTTACAAAATTCGTTCAGGGGCTGTGATGCCACCTGGATTGACCATATCTAGACCCACAGCTGATTGAGACATATGGGTGGACACTCTTGGGGCTGAGAGGTTTGGTGAGGTTGGGTGAGCTAACGCAGACCCTTTAAATTAATACGGCGTGGTACCCATCCCATGGGTCCCAAATCTCCAGGTTCAAGGGCATCGTCCTACATTGAAAACATGCATGAGAAACCCCGAAGATGGCACACCGTGTGATCGGGAAAGGTTTCTAAAACGCACCTCATTTCTCATCTCCTTGTGCTCCGGTTCGCCATTCCAGCCGCTTTACTAGCAATCTCTCTCCTTGGAGAATCAGCACCTTTATCCTCCTGTTCCGTACAGGTTGCAATTTGTCCTGAGGATGAACGGGAAGAGGGGCAACCAATGAGAGACTAGCTCTAGGTGTTGGGACAGGCACAGGTCACTCTGTTTTCCCATCAGGAAGAAGAATTAACCACAGGCTCAGCCTGCCGCCAGGAACCAGAATACGGCCTGAAGCAATCCTGCGCTTTTGCGGCCAGCTCCCAAGAAAGCGAGTTGAATAATGGAGCTCAGGGGCACTGCAATTCACAAACCTGCAGACTTAGAAATGATAACTCTCGTCCACAAATATATTGAGGGAAGGCAACGAAGAGGATTTGAAAGCAAGGCAGAATTGCAGGAAACAGATTTCAGGAGGTACATTCGAATCGCCTTTAAAGCACAGGAAAAGCGGCAAAACCTCGACAGTGATGCACTTGGCCAAAAAGGGCGTATGCGTTTTTTCCTGAATATATTCAGGAAAAATCGCATACGCCCTTTTTGGCCAACCAAGCAACCTGGAAAGGCAAATCAGCGCTACAAAGAAGTCTCGCTTCCCATTGGTCAAAAGGGCCATGCTGAATAAAGTGTCAAAACCAGAAATGCAGGACAGGCCATGGAGAAATGGGAGCCTAGCTACGCTGATGGGCGGGACGTAAATTGCCAACAGCCACTCTGGAGAAGTGTACGGTGTGTCCTGAAACATCTAAAAAACTCAGCTTAGAGAGCTTGGGCACTTCCACTCATGGGCGTATAAATTGGGAAAACTAAAAATCAGCAAGACACAGGCACCCCAAATTTTGGGCTACTCTGTTGACAAAAACCTCCACTTCATTACACCTTAAATATCCGAGGAAAGAGAAGAATGGATAAAGAAGTTGTGGTCCTTATGTACAATGGAATATGACTCAGCCATGAAATCAATGTCATAAGGCTAGTAGCAGCATGATGAGTGGATTTAGGTATGACGATTCTAAGTGAAATAAATCACACAGAAAAAGACACTTATCATAAGATATCACTTATAGAGGGAATGTAAAAACCGCTACCCTTGAACTGCATTACAAAATAGAACAGAGTCACACGTTTAGAAAACACACTATGGCTGCTTAACGGGAAAGGTGAGGTGGGGTGATGCATAAATCAAGGGTTTCAAATTAGCTCAGATACCGTTCCATAAACCCAATATGTAACAGACAAGACCTACTCCTTGCTCAGTGAACTGGACTCAACACCCCCTATTCACCGCCCAAGAATATATCTGACTAGTAAGAATCTTAAAACCTATGTATTGATATCTCTCTGTAAGTGAGTCAAGTGGGTGTAAAGCGGCATAAACACAGCAGTGAAAAGCAGCTAAACCCCATTATAAAAATCAATTACTTTTCAAAACCCGTGAAACAAAGACAGTGAAAGAGAGAGAAATTCTTACAAAATTCGTTCAGGGGCTGTGATGCCACCTGGATTGACCATATCTAGACCCACAGCTGATTGAGACATATGGGTGGACACTCTTGGGGCTGAGAGGTTTGGTGAGGTTGGGTGAGCTAACGCAGACCCTTTAAATTAATACGGCGTGGTACCCATCCCATGGGTCCCAAATCTCCAGGTTCAAGGGCATCGTCCTACATTGAAAACATGCATGAGAAACCCCGAAGATGGCACACCGTGTGATCGGGAAAGGTTTCTAAAACGCACCTCATTTCTCATCTCCTTGTGCTCCGGTTCGCCATTCCAGCCGCTTTACTAGCAATCTCTCTCCTTGGAGAATCAGCACCTTTATCCTCCTGTTCCGTACAGGTTGCAATTTGTCCTGAGGATGAACGGGAAGAGGGGCAACCAATGAGAGACTAGCTCTAGGTGTTGGGACAGGCACAGGTCACTCTGTTTTCCCATCAGGAAGAAGAATTAACCACAGGCTCAGCCTGCCGCCAGGAACCAGAATACGGCCTGAAGCAATCCTGCGCTTTTGCGGCCAGCTCCCAAGAAAGCGAGTTGAATAATGGAGCTCAGGGGCACTGCAATTCACAAACCTGCAGACTTACAAATGATAACTCTCGTCCACAAATATATTGAGGGAAGGCAACGAAGAGGATTTGAAAGCAAGGCAGAATTGCAGGAAACAGATTTCAGGAGGTACATTCGAATCGCCTTTAAAGCACAGGAAAAGCGGCAAAACCTCGACAATGATGCCCTTGGCCAAAAAGGGCGTATGCGTTTTTTCCTGAATATATTCAGGAAAAAACGCATACGCCCTTTTTGGCCAACCAAGCAACCTGGAAAGGCAAATCAGCGCTACAAAGAAGTCTCGCTTCCCATCGGTCAAAAGGGTCATGCTGAATAAAGGGTCAAAACCAGAAATGCAGGACAGGCCATGGAGAAATGGGAGCCTTGCTACGCTGAAGGGCGGGACGTAAATTGCCAACAGCCACTCTGGAGAAGTGTACGGTGTGTCCTGAAACATCTAAAAAACTCAGCTTAGAGAGCTTGGGCACTTCCACTCATGGGCGTATAAACTGGGAAAACTAAAAATCAGCAAGACACAGGCACCCCAAAGTTTTGGGCTTCTCTGTTGACAAGAACCTCCACTTCGTTACACCTTAAATATCCGAGGAAAGAGAAGAATGGATAAAGAAGTTGTGGTCCTTATGTACAATGGAATATCACTCAGCCATGAAATCAATGTCATAAGGCTAGTAGCAGCATGATGAGTGGATTTAGGTATGACGATTCTAAGTGAAATAAGTCCCACAGAAAAAGACACTTATCATGAGATATCACTTATAGAGGGAATGTAAACACCGCTACCCTTGAACTGAATTACAAAACAGAACGGAGTCACACATTTAGAAAACACACTATGGCTGCTTAACGGGAAAGGTGAGGTGGGGTGATGCATAAAACAAGGGTTTCAAATTAGCTCAGATACCGTTCCATGAACCCAATATGTAATAGACAAGACCTACTCCTTGCTCAGTGAACTGGACTCAACACCCCCTATTCACCGCCCAAGAATATATCTGACTAGTAAGAATCTTAAAACCTATGTATTGATATCTCTCTGTAAGTGAGTCAAGTGGGTGTAAAGCGGCATAAACACAGCAGTGAAAAGCAGCTAAACCCCATTATAAAAATCAATTACTTTTCAAAACCCGTGAAACAAAGACAGTGAAAGAGAGAGAAATTCTTACAAAATTCGTTCAGGGGCTGTGATGCCACCTGGATTGACCATATCTAGACCCACAGCTGATTGAGACATATGGGTGGACACTCTTGGGGCTGAGAGGTTTGGTGAGGTTGGGTGAGCTAACGCAGACCCTTTAAATTAATACGGCGTGGTACCCATCCCATGGGTCCCAAATCTCCAGGTTCAAGGGCATCGTCCTACATTGAAAACATGCATGAGAAACCCCGAAGATGGCACACCGTGTGATGGGGAAAGGTTTCTAAAACGCACCTCATTTCTCATCTGCTTGTGCTCCGGATCGCCATTCCAGCCGCTTTACTAGCAATCTCTCTCCTTGGAGAATCAGCACCTTTATCCTCCTGTTCCGTACAGGTTGCAATTTGTCCTGAGGATGAACGGGAAGAGGGGCAACCAATGAGAGACTAGCTCTAGGTGTTGGGACAGGCACACGTCACTCTGTTTTCCCATCAGGAAGAAGAATTAACCACAGGCTCAGCCTTCCGCCAGGAACCAGAATACGGCCTGAAGCAATCCTGCGATTTTGCGGCCAGCTCCCAAGAAAGCGAGTTGAATAATGGAGCTCAGGGGCACTGCAATTCACAAACCTGCAGACTTAGAAATGATAACTCTCGTCCACAAATATATTGAGGGAAGGCAACGAAGAGGATTTGAAAGCAAGGCAGAATTGCAGGAAACAGATTTCAGGAGGTACATTCGAATCGCCTTTAAAGCACAGGAAAAGCGGCAAAACCTCGACAGTGATGCACTTGGCCAAAAAGGGCGTATGCGTTTTTTCCTGAATATATTCAGGAAAAATCGCATACGCCCTTTTTGGCCAACCAAGCAACCTGGAAAGGCAAATCAGCGCTACAAAGAAGTCTCGCTTCCCATTGGTCAAAAGGGCCACGCTGAATAAAGTGTCAAAACCAGAAATGCAGGACAGGCCATGGAGAAATGGGAGCCTAGCTACGCTGATGGGCGGGACGTAAATTGCCAACAGCCACTCTGGAGAAGTGTACGGTGTGTCCTGAAACATCTAAAAAACTCAGCTTAGAGAGCTTGGGCACTTCCACTCATGGGCGTATAAATTGGGAAAACTAAAAATCAGCAAGACACAGGCACCCCAAATTTTGGGCTACTCTGTTGACAAAAACCTCCACTTCATTACACCTTAAATATCCGAGGAAAGAGAAGAATGGATAAAGAAGTTGTGGTCCTTATGTACAATGGAATATCACTCAGCCATGAAATCAATGTCATAAGGCTAGTAGCAGCATGATGAGTGGATTTAGGTATGACGATTCTAAGTGAAATAAATCACACAGAAAAAGACACTTATCATAAGATATCACTTATAGAGGGAATGTAAAAACCGCTACCCTTGAACTGCATTACAAAATAGAACAGAGTCACACGTTTAGAAAACACACTATGGCTGCTTAACGGGAAAGGTGAGGTGGGGTGATGCATAAATCAAGGGTTTCAAATTAGCTCAGATACCGTTCCATAAACCCAATATGTAATAGACAAGACCTACTCCTTGCTCAGTGAACTGGACTCAACACCCCCTATTCACCGCCCAAGAATATATCTGACTAGTAAGAATCTTAAAACCTATGTATTGATATCTCTCTGTAAGTGAGTCAAGTGGGTGTAAAGCGGCATAAACACAGCAGTGAAAAGCAGCTAAACCCCATTATAAAAATCAATTACTTTTCAAAACCCGTGAAACAAAGACAGTGAAAGAGAGAGAAATTCTTACAAAATTCGTTCAGGGGCTGTGATGCCACCTGGATTGACCATATCTAGACCCACAGCTGATTGAGACATATGGGTGGACACTCTTGGGGCTGAGAGGTTTGGTGAGGTTGGGTGAGCTAACGCAGACCCTTTAAATTAATACGGCGTGGTACCCATCCCATGGGTCCCAAATCTCCAGGTTCAAGGGCATCGTCCTACATTGAAAACATGCATGAGAAACCCCGAAGATGGCACACCGTGTGATCGGGAAAGGTTTCTAAAACGCACCTCATTTCTCATCTCCTTGTGCTCCGGTTCGCCATTCCAGCCGCTTTACTAGCAATCTCTCTCCTTGGAGAATCAGCACCTTTATCCTCCTGTTCCGTACAGGTTGCAATTTGTCCTGAGGATGAACGGGAAGAGGGGCAACCAATGAGAGACTAGCTCTAGGTGTTGGGACAGGCACAGGTCACTCTGTTTTCCCATCAGGAAGAAGAATTAACCACAGGCTCAGCCTGCCGCCAGGAACCAGAATACGGCCTGAAGCAATCCTGCGCTTTTGCGGCCAGCTCCCAAGAAAGCGAGTTGAATAATGGAGCTCAGGGGCACTGCAATTCACAAACCTGCAGACTTAGAAATGATAACTCTCGTCCACAAATATATTGAGGGAAGGCAACGAAGAGGATTTGAAAGCAAGGCAGAATTGCAGGAAACAGATTTCAGGAGGTAGATTCGAATCGCCTTTAAAGCACAGGAAAAGCGGCAAAACCTCGACAATGATGCCCTTGGCCAAAAAGGGCGTATGCGTTTTTTCCTGAATATATTCAGGAAAAAACGCATACGCCCTTTTTGGCCAACCAAGCAACCTGGAAAGGCAAATCAGCGCTACAAAGAAGTCTCGCTTCCCATCGGTCAAAAGGGTCATGCTGAATAAAGGGTCAAAACCAGAAATGCAGGACAGGCCATGGAGAAATGGGAGCCTTGCTACGCTGAAGGGCGGGACGTAAATTGCCAACAGCCACTCTGGAGAAGTGTACGGTGTGTCCTGAAACATCTAAAAAACTCAGCTTAGAGAGCTTGGGCACTTCCACTCATGGGCGTATAAATTGGGAAAACTAAAAATCAGCAAGACACAGGCACCCCAAAGTTTTGGGCTTCTCTGTTGACAAGAACCTCCACTTCGTTACACCTTAAATATCCGAGGAAAGAGAAGAATGAATAAAGAAGTTGTGGTCCTTATGTACAATGGAATATCACTCAGCCATGAAATCAATGTCATAAGGCTAGTAGCAGCATGATGAGTGGATTTAGGTATGACGATTCTAAGTGAAATAAGTCCCACAGAAAAAGACACTTATCATGAGATATCACTTATAGAGGGAATGTAAAAACCGCTACCCTTGAACTGAATTACAAAACAGAACGGAGTCACACATTTAGAAAACACACTATGGCTGCTTAACGGGAAAGGTGAGGTGGGGTGATGCATAAAACAAGGGTTTCAAATTAGCTCAGATACCGTTCCATGAACCCAATATGTAATAGACAAGACCTACTCCTTGCTCAGTGAACTGGACTCAACACCCCCTATTCACCGCCCAAGAATATATCTGACTAGTAAGAATCTTAAAACCTATGTATTGATATCTCTCTGTAAGTGAGTCAAGTGGGTGTAAAGCGGCATAAACACAGCAGTGAAAAGCAGCTAAACCCCATTATAAAAATCAATTACTTTTCAAAACCCGTGAAACAAAGACAGTGAAAGAGAGAGAAATTCTTACAAAATTCGTTCAGGGGCTGTGATGCCACCTGGATTGACCATATCTAGACCCACAGCTGATTGAGACATATGGGTGGACACTCTTGGGGCTGAGAGGTTTGGTGAGGTTGGGTGAGCTAACGCAGACCCTTTAAATTAATACGGCGTGGTACCCATCCCATGGGTCCCAAATCTCCAGGTTCAAGGGCATCGTCCTACATTGAAAACATGCATGAGAAACCCCGAAGATGGCACACCGTGTGATCGGGAAAGGTTTCTAAAACGCACCTCATTTCTCATCTCCTTGTGCTCCGGTTCGCCATTCCAGCCGCTTTACTAGCAATCTCTCTCCTTGGAGAATCAGCACCTTTATCCTCCTGTTCCGTACAGGTTGCAATTTGTCCTGAGGATGAACGGGAAGAGGGGCAACCAATGAGAGACTAGCTCTAGGTGTTGGGACAGGCACAGGTCACTCTGTTTTCCCATCAGGAAGAAGAATTAACCACAGGCTCAGCCTTCCGCCAGGAACCAGAATACGGCCTGAAGCAATCCTGCGCTTTTGCGGCCAGCTCCCAAGAAAGCGAGTTGAATAATGGAGCTCAGGGGCACTGCAATTCACAAACCTGCAGACTTAGAAATGATAACTCTCGTCCACAAATATATTGAGGGAAGGCAACGAAGAGGATTTGAAAGCAAGGCAGAATTGCAGGAAACAGATTTCAGGAGGTAGATTCGAATCGCCTTTAAAGCACAGGAAAAGCGGCAAAACCTCGACAATGATGCCCTTGGCCAAAAAGGGCGTATGCGTTTTTTCCTGAATATATTCAGGAAAAAACGCATACGCCCTTTTTGGCCAACCAAGCAACCTGGAAAGGCAAATCAGCGCTACAAAGAAGTCTCGCTTCCCATCGGTCAAAAGGGTCATGCTGAATAAAGGGTCAAAACCAGAAATGCAGGACAGGCCATGGAGAAATGGGAGCCTTGCTACGCTGAAGGGCGGGACGTAAATTGCCAACAGCCACTCTGGAGAAGTGTACGGTGTGTCCTGAAACATCTAAAAAACTCAGCTTAGAGAGCTTGGGCACTTCCACTCATGGGCGTATAAATTGGGAAAACTAAAAATCAGCAAGACACAGGCACCCCAAAGTTTTGGGCTTCTCTGTTGACAAGAACCTCCACTTCGTTACACCTTAAATATCCGAGGAAAGAGAAGAATGGATAAAGAAGTTGTGGTCCTTATGTACAATGGAATATCACTCAGCCATGAAATCAATGTCATAAGGCTAGTAGCAGCATGATGAGTGGATTTAGGTATGACGATTCTAAGTGAAATAAGTCCCACAGAAAAAGACACTTATCATGAGATATCACTTATAGAGGGAATGTAAAAACCGCTACCCTTGAACTGAATTACAAAACAGAACGGAGTCACACATTTAGAAAACACACTATGGCTGCTTAACGGGAAAGGTGAGGTGGGGTGATGCATAAAACAAGGGTTTCAAATTAGCTCAGATACCGTTCCATGAACCCAATATGTAATAGACAAGACCTACTCCTTGCTCAGTGAACTGGACTCAACACCCCCTATTCACCGCCCAAGAATATATCTGACTAGTAAGAATCTTAAAACCTATGTATTGATATCTCTCTGTAAGTGAGTCAAGTGGGTGTAAAGCGGCATAAACACAGCAGTGAAAAGCAGCTAAACCCCATTATAAAAATCAATTACTTTTCAAAACCCGTGAAACAAAGACAGTGAAAGAGAGAGAAATTCTTACAAAATTCGTTCAGGGGCTGTGATGCCACCTGGATTGACCATATCTAGACCCACAGCTGATTGAGACATATGGGTGGACACTCTTGGGGCTGAGAGGTTTGGTGAGGTTGGGTGAGCTAACGCAGACCCTTTAAATTAATACGGCGTGGTACCCATCCCATGGGTCCCAAATCTCCAGGTTCAAGGGCATCGTCCTACATTGAAAACATGCATGAGAAACCCCGAAGATGGCACACCGTGTGATCGGGAAAGGTTTCTAAAACGCACCTCATTTCTCATCTCCTTGTGCTCCGGTTCGCCATTCCAGCCGCTTTACTAGCAATCTCTCTCCTTGGAGAATCAGCACCTTTATCCTCCTGTTCCGTACAGGTTGCAATTTGTCCTGAGGATGAACGGGAAGAGGGGCAACCAATGAGAGACTAGCTCTAGGTGTTGGGACAGGCACACGTCACTCTGTTTTCCCATCAGGAAGAAGAATTAACCACAGGCTCAGCCTTCCGCCAGGAACCAGAATACGGCCTGAAGCAATCCTGCGCTTTTGCGGCCAGCTCCCAAGAAAGCGAGTTGAATAATGGAGCTCAGGGGCACTGCAATTCACAAACCTGCAGACTTAGAAATGATAACTCTCGTCCACAAATATATTGAGGGAAGGCAACGAAGAGGATTTGAAAGCAAGGCAGAATTGCAGGAAACAGATTTCAGGAGGTACATTCGAATCGCCTTTAAAGCACAGGAAAAGCGGCAAAACCTCGACAGTGATGCACTTGGCCAAAAAGGGCGTATGCGTTTTTTCCTGAATATATTCAGGAAAAATCGCATACGCCCTTTTTGGCCAACCAAGCAACCTGGAAAGGCAAATCAGCGCTACAAAGAAGTCTCGCTTCCCATTGGTCAAAAGGGCCACGCTGAATAAAGTGTCAAAACCAGAAATGCAGGACAGGCCATGGAGAAATGGGAGCCTAGCTACGCTGATGGGCGGGACGTAAATTGCCAACAGCCACTCTGGAGAAGTGTACGGTGTGTCCTGAAACATCTAAAAAACTCAGCTTAGAGAGCTTGGGCACTTCCACTCATGGGCGTATAAATTGGGAAAACTAAAAATCAGCAAGACACAGGCACCCCAAATTTTGGGCTACTCTGTTGACAAGAACCTCCACTTCGTTACACCTTAAATATCCGAGGAAAGAGAAGAATGGATAAAGAAGTTGTGGTCCTTATGTACAATGGAATATCACTCAGCCATGAAATCAATGTCATAAGGCTAGTAGCAGCATGATGAGTGGATTTAGGTATGACGATTCTAAGTGAAATAAGTCCCACAGAAAAAGACACTTATCATGAGATATCACTTATAGAGGGAATGTAAAAACCGCTACCCTTGAACTGAATTACAAAACAGAACGGAGTCACACATTTAGAAAACACACTATGGCTGCTTAACGGGAAAGGTGAGGTGGGGTGATGCATAAAACAAGGGTTTCAAATTAGCTCAGATACCGTTCCATGAACCCAATATGTAATAGACAAGACCTACTCCTTGCTCAGTGAACTGGACTCAACACCCCCTATTCACCGCCCAAGAATATATCTGACTAGTAAGAATCTTAAAACCTATGTATTGATATCTCTCTGTAAGTGAGTCAAGTGGGTGTAAAGCGGCATAAACACAGCAGTGAAAAGCAGCTAAACCCCATTATAAAAATCAATTACTTTTCAAAACCCGTGAAACAAAGACAGTGAAAGAGAGAGAAATTCTTACAAAATTCGTTCAGGGGCTGTGATGCCACCTGGATTGACCATATCTAGACCCACAGCTGATTGAGACATATGGGTGGACACTCTTGGGGCTGAGAGGTTTGGTGAGGTTGGGTGAGCTAACGCAGACCCTTTAAATTAATACGGCGTGGTACCCATCCCATGGGTCCCAAATCTCCAGGTTCAAGGGCATCGTCCTACATTGAAAACATGCATGAGAAACCCCGAAGATGGCACACCGTGTGATCGGGAAAGGTTTCTAAAACGCACCTCATTTCTCATCTCCTTGTGCTCCGGTTCGCCATTCCAGCCGCTTTACTAGCAATCTCTCTCCTTGGAGAATCAGCACCTTTATCCTCCTGTTCCGTACAGGTTGCAATTTGTCCTGAGGATGAACGGGAAGAGGGGCAACCAATGAGAGACTAGCTCTAGGTGTTGGGACAGGCACACGTCACTCTGTTTTCCCATCAGGAAGAAGAATTAACCACAGGCTCAGCCTTCCGCCAGGAACCAGAATACGGCCTGAAGCAATCCTGCGATTTTGCGGCCAGCTCCCAAGAAAGCGAGTTGAATAATGGAGCTCAGGGGCACTGCAATTCACAAACCTGCAGACTTAGAAATGATAACTCTCGTCCACAAATATATTGAGGGAAGGCAACGAAGAGGATTTGAAAGCAAGGCAGAATTGCAGGAAACAGATTTCAGGAGGTACATTCGAATCGCCTTTAAAGCACAGGAAAAGCGGCAAAACCTCGACAGTGATGCACTTGGCCAAAAAGGGCGTATGCGTTTTTTCCTGAATATATTCAGGAAAAATCGCATACGCCCTTTTTGGCCAACCAAGCAACCTGGAAAGGCAAATCAGCGCTACAAAGAAGTCTCGCTTCCCATTGGTCAAAAGGGCCACGCTGAATAAAGTGTCAAAACCAGAAATGCAGGACAGGCCATGGAGAAATGGGAGCCTAGCTACGCTGATGGGCGGGACGTAAATTGCCAACAGCCACTCTGGAGAAGTGTACGGTGTGTCCTGAAACATCTAAAAAACTCAGCTTAGAGAGCTTGGGCACTTCCACTCATGGGCGTATAAATTGGGAAAACTAAAAATCAGCAAGACACAGGCACCCCAAATTTTGGGCTACTCTGTTGACAAAAACCTCCACTTCATTACACCTTAAATATCCGAGGAAAGAGAAGAATGGATAAAGAAGTTGTGGTCCTTATGTACAATGGAATATCACTCAGCCATGAAATCAATGTCATAAGGCTAGTAGCAGCATGATGAGTGGATTTAGGTATGACGATTCTAAGTGAAATAAATCACACAGAAAAAGACACTTATCATAAGATATCACTTATAGAGGGAATGTAAAAACCGCTACCCTTGAACTGCATTACAAAATAGAACAGAGTCACACGTTTAGAAAACACACTATGGCTGCTTAACGGGAAAGGTGAGGTGGGGTGATGCATAAATCAAGGGTTTCAAATTAGCTCAGATACCGTTCCATAAACCCAATATGTAATAGACAAGACCTACTCCTTGCTCAGTGAACTGGACTCAACACCCCCTATTCACCGCCCAAGAATATATCTGACTAGTAAGAATCTTAAAACCTATGTATTGATATCTCTCTGTAAGTGAGTCAAGTGGGTGTAAAGCGGCATAAACACAGCAGTGAAAAGCAGCTAAACCCCATTATAAAAATCAATTACTTTTCAAAACCCGTGAAACAAAGACAGTGAAAGAGAGAGAAATTCTTACAAAATTCGTTCAGGGGCTGTGATGCCACCTGGATTGACCATATCTAGACCCACAGCTGATTGAGACATATGGGTGGACACTCTTGGGGCTGAGAGGTTTGGTGAGGTTGGGTGAGCTAACGCAGACCCTTTAAATTAATACGGCGTGGTACCCATCCCATGGGTCCCAAATCTCCAGGTTCAAGGGCATCGTCCTACATTGAAAACATGCATGAGAAACCCCGAAGATGGCACACCGTGTGATCGGGAAAGGTTTCTAAAACGCACCTCATTTCTCATCTCCTTGTGCTCCGGTTCGCCATTCCAGCCGCTTTACTAGCAATCTCTCTCCTTGGAGAATCAGCACCTTTATCCTCCTGTTCCGTACAGGTTGCAATTTGTCCTGAGGATGAACGGGAAGAGGGGCAACCAATGAGAGACTAGCTCTAGGTGTTGGGACAGGCACAGGTCACTCTGTTTTCCCATCAGGAAGAAGAATTAACCACAGGCTCAGCCTGCCGCCAGGAACCAGAATACGGCCTGAAGCAATCCTGCGCTTTTGCGGCCAGCTCCCAAGAAAGCGAGTTGAATAATGGAGCTCAGGGGCACTGCAATTCACAAACCTGCAGACTTAGAAATGATAACTCTCGTCCACAAATATATTGAGGGAAGGCAACGAAGAGGATTTGAAAGCAAGGCAGAATTGCAGGAAACAGATTTCAGGAGGTACATTCGAATCGCCTTTAAAGCACAGGAAAAGCGGCAAAACCTCGACAGTGATGCACTTGGCCAAAAAGGGCGTATGCGTTTTTTCCTGAATATATTCAGGAAAAATCGCATACGCCCTTTTTGGCCAACCAAGCAACCTGGAAAGGCAAATCAGCGCTACAAAGAAGTCTCGCTTCCCATTGGTCAAAAGGGCCATGCTGAATAAAGTGTCAAAACCAGAAATGCAGGACAGGCCATGGAGAAATGGGAGCCTAGCTACGCTGATGGGCGGGACGTAAATTGCCAACAGCCACTCTGGAGAAGTGTACGGTGTGTCCTGAAACATCTAAAAAACTCAGCTTAGAGAGCTTGGGCACTTCCACTCATGGGCGTATAAATTGGGAAAACTAAAAATCAGCAAGACACAGGCACCCCAAATTTTGGGCTACTCTGTTGACAAAAACCTCCACTTCATTACACCTTAAATATCCGAGGAAAGAGAAGAATGGATAAAGAAGTTGTGGTCCTTATGTACAATGGAATATGACTCAGCCATGAAATCAATGTCATAAGGCTAGTAGCAGCATGATGAGTGGATTTAGGTATGACGATTCTAAGTGAAATAAATCACACAGAAAAAGACACTTATCATAAGATATCACTTATAGAGGGAATGTAAAAACCGCTACCCTTGAACTGCATTACAAAATAGAACAGAGTCACACGTTTAGAAAACACACTATGGCTGCTTAACGGGAAAGGTGAGGTGGGGTGATGCATAAATCAAGGGTTTCAAATTAGCTCAGATACCGTTCCATAAACCCAATATGTAATAGACAAGACCTACTCCTTGCTCAGTGAACTGGACTCAACACCCCCTATTCACCGCCCAAGAATATATCTGACTAGTAAGAATCTTAAAACCTATGTATTGATATCTCTCTGTAAGTGAGTCAAGTGGGTGTAAAGCGGCATAAACACAGCAGTGAAAAGCAGCTAAACCCCATTATAAAAATCAATTACTTTTCAAAACCCGTGAAACAAAGACAGTGAAAGAGAGAGAAATTCTTACAAAATTCGTTCAGGGGCTGTGATGCCACCTGGATTGACCATATCTAGACCCACAGCTGATTGAGACATATGGGTGGACACTCTTGGGGCTGAGAGGTTTGGTGAGGTTGGGTGAGCTAACGCAGACCCTTTAAATTAATACGGCGTGGTACCCATCCCATGGGTCCCAAATCTCCAGGTTCAAGGGCATCGTCCTACATTGAAAACATGCATGAGAAACCCCGAAGATGGCACACCGTGTGATCGGGAAAGGTTTCTAAAACGCACCTCATTTCTCATCTCCTTGTGCTCCGGTTCGCCATTCCAGCCGCTTTACTAGCAATCTCTCTCCTTGGAGAATCAGCACCTTTATCCTCCTGTTCCGTACAGGTTGCAATTTGTCCTGAGGATGAACGGGAAGAGGGGCAACCAATGAGAGACTAGCTCTAGGTGTTGGGACAGGCACAGGTCACTCTGTTTTCCCATCAGGAAGAAGAATTAACCACAGGCTCAGCCTGCCGCCAGGAACCAGAATACGGCCTGAAGCAATCCTGCGCTTTTGCGGCCAGCTCCCAAGAAAGCGAGTTGAATAATGGAGCTCAGGGGCACTGCAATTCACAAACCTGCAGACTTACAAATGATAACTCTCGTCCACAAATATATTGAGGGAAGGCAACGAAGAGGATTTGAAAGCAAGGCAGAATTGCAGGAAACAGATTTCAGGAGGTACATTCGAATCGCCTTTAAAGCACAGGAAAAGCGGCAAAACCTCGACAATGATGCCCTTGGCCAAAAAGGGCGTATGCGTTTTTTCCTGAATATATTCAGGAAAAAACGCATACGCCCTTTTTGGCCAACCAAGCAACCTGGAAAGGCAAATCAGCGCTACAAAGAAGTCTCGCTTCCCATCGGTCAAAAGGGTCATGCTGAATAAAGGGTCAAAACCAGAAATGCAGGACAGGCCATGGAGAAATGGGAGCCTTGCTACGCTGAAGGGCGGGACGTAAATTGCCAACAGCCACTCTGGAGAAGTGTACGGTGTGTCCTGAAACATCTAAAAAACTCAGCTTAGAGAGCTTGGGCACTTCCACTCATGGGCGTATAAATTGGGAAAACTAAAAATCAGCAAGACACAGGCACCCCAAAGTTTTGGGCTTCTCTGTTAACAAGAACCTCCACTTCGTTACACCTTAAATATCCGAGGAAAGAGAAGAATGGATAAAGAAGTTGTGGTCCTTATGTACAATGGAATATCACTCAGCCATGAAATCAATGTCATAAGGCTAGTAGCAGCATGATGAGTGGATTTAGGTATGACGATTCTAAGTGAAATAAGTCCCACAGAAAAAGACACTTATCATGAGATATCACTTATAGAGGGAATGTAAAAACCGCTACCCTTGAACTGAATTACAAAACAGAACGGAGTCACACATTTAGAAAACACACTATGGCTGCTTAACGGGAAAGGTGAGGTGGGGTGATGCATAAAACAAGGGTTTCAAATTAGCTCAGATACCGTTCCATGAACCCAATATGTAATAGACAAGACCTACTCCTTGCTCAGTGAACTGGACTCAACACCCCCTATTCACCGCCCAAGAATATATCTGACTAGTAAGAATCTTAAAACCTATGTATTGATATCTCTCTGTAAGTGAGTCAAGTGGGTGTAAAGCGGCATAAACACAGCAGTGAAAAGCAGCTAAACCCCATTATAAAAATCAATTACTTTTCAAAACCCGTGAAACAAAGACAGTGAAAGAGAGAGAAATTCTTACAAAATTCGTTCAGGGGCTGTGATGCCACCTGGATTGACCATATCTAGACCCACAGCTGATTGAGACATATGGGTGGACACTCTTGGGGCTGAGAGGTTTGGTGAGGTTGGGTGAGCTAACGCAGACCCTTTAAATTAATACGGCGTGGTACCCATCCCATGGGTCCCAAATCTCCAGGTTCAAGGGCATCGTCCTACATTGAAAACATGCATGAGAAACCCCGAAGATGGCACACCGTGTGATGGGGAAAGGTTTCTAAAACGCACCTCATTTCTCATCTCCTTGTGCTCCGGTTCGCCATTCCAGCCGCTTTACTAGCAATCTCTCTCCTTGGAGAATCAGCACCTTTATCCTCCTGTTCCGTACAGGTTGCAATTTGTCCTGAGGATGAACGGGAAGAGGGGCAACCAATGAGAGACTAGCTCTAGGTGTTGGGACAGGCACACGTCACTCTGTTTTCCCATCAGGAAGAAGAATTAACCACAGGCTCAGCCTGCCGCCAGGAACCAGAATACGGCCTGAAGCAATCCTGCGCTTTTGCGGCCAGCTCCCAAGAAAGCGAGTTGAAGAATGGAGCTCAGGGGCACTGCAATTCACAAACCTGCAGACTTAGAAATGATAACTCTCGTCCACAAATATATTGAGGGAAGGCAACGAAGAGGATTTGAAAGCAAGGCAGAATTGCAGGAAACAGATTTCAGGAGGTAGATTCGAATCGCCGTTAAAGCACAGGAAAAGCGGCAAAACCTCGACAATGATGCCCTTGGCCAAAAAGGGCGTATGCGTTTTTTCCTGAATATATTCAGGAAAAAACGCATACGCCCTTTTTGGCCAACCAAGCAACCTGGAAAGGCAAATCAGCGCTACAAAGAAGTCTCGCTTCCCATCGGTCAAAAGGGTCATGCTGAATAAAGGGTCAAAACCAGAAATGCAGGACAGGCCATGGAGAAATGGGAGCCTTGCTACGCTGAAGGGCGGGACGTAAATTGCCAACAGCCACTCTGGAGAAGTGTAAGGTGTGTCCTGAAACATCTAAAAAACTCAGCTTAGAGAGCTTGGGCACTTCCACTCATGGGCGTATAAATTGGAAAAACTAAAAATCAGCAAGACACAGGCACCCCAAAGTTTTGGGCTTCTCTGTTGACAAGAACCTCCACTTCGTTACACCTTAAATATCCGAGGAAAGAGAAGAATGGATAAAGAAGTTGTGGTCCTTATGTACAATGGAATATCACTCAGCCATGAAATCAATGTCATAAGGCTAGTAGCAGCATGATGAGTGGATTTAGGTATGACGATTCTAAGTGAAATAAGTCACACAGAAAAAGACACTTATCATGAGATATCACTTATAGAGGGAATGTAAACACCGCTACCCTTGAACTGAATTACAAAACAGAACGGAGTCACACATTTAGAAAACACACTATGGCTGCTTAACGGGAAAGGTGAGGTGGGGTGATGCATAAAACAAGGGTTTCAAATTAGCTCAGATACCGTTCCATGAACCCAATATGTAATAGACAAGACCTACTCCTTGCTCAGTGAACTGGACTCAACACCCCCTATTCACCGCCCAAGAATATATCTGACTAGTAAGAATCTTAAAACCTATGTATTGATATCTCTCTGTAAGTGAGTCAAGTGGGTGTAAAGCGGCATAAACACAGCAGTGAAAAGCAGCTAAACCCCATTATAAAAATCAATTACTTTTCAAAACCCGTGAAACAAAGACAGTGAAAGAGAGAGAAATTCTTACAAAATTCGTTCAGGGGCTGTGATGCCACCTGGATTGACCATATCTAGACCCACAGCTGATTGAGACATATGGGTGGACACTCTTGGGGCTGAGAGGTTTGGTGAGGTTGGGTGAGCTAACGCAGACCCTTTAAATTAATACGGCGTGGTACCCATCCCATGGGTCCCAAATCTCCAGGTTCAAGGGCATCGTCCTACATTGAAAACATGCATGAGAAACCCCGAAGATGGCACACCGTGTGATGGGGAAAGGTTTCTAAAACGCACCTCATTTCTCATCTGCTTGTGCTCCGGTTCGCCATTCCAGCCGCTTTACTAGCAATCTCTCTCCTTGGAGAATCAGCACCTTTATCCTCCTGTTCCGTACAGGTTGCAATTTGTCCTGAGGATGAACGGGAAGAGGGGCAACCAATGAGAGACTAGCTCTAGGTGTTGGGACAGGCACACGTCACTCTGTTTTCCCATCAGGAAGAAGAATTAACCACAGGCTCAGCCTTCCGCCAGGAACCAGAATACGGCCTGAAGCAATCCTGCGCTTTTGCGGCCAGCTCCCAAGAAAGCGAGTTGAATAATGGAGCTCAGGGGCACTGCAATTCACAAACCTGCAGACTTAGAAATGATAACTCTCGTCCACAAATATATTGAGGGAAGGCAACGAAGAGGATTTGAAAGCAAGGCATAATTGCAGGAAACAGATTTCAGGAGGTACATTCGAATCGCCTTTAAAGCACAGGAAAAGCGGCAAAACCTCGACAGTGATGCACTTGGCCAAAAAGGGCGTATGCGTTTTTTCCTGAATATATTCAGGAAAAATCGCATACGCCCTTTTTGGCCAACCAAGCAACCTGGAAAGGCAAATCAGCGCTACAAAGAAGTCTCGCTTCCCATTGGTCAAAAGGGCCACGCTGAATAAAGTGTCAAAACCAGAAATGCAGGACAGGCCATGGAGAAATGGGAGCCTAGCTACGCTGATGGGCGGGACGTAAATTGCCAACAGCCACTCTGGAGAAGTGTACGGTGTGTCCTGAAACATCTAAAAAACTCAGCTTAGAGAGCTTGGGCACTTCCACTCATGGGCGTATAAATTGGGAAAACTAAAAATCAGCAAGACACAGGCACCCCAAATTTTGGGCTACTCTGTTGACAAAAACCTCCACTTCATTACACCTTAAATATCCGAGGAAAGAGAAGAATGGATAAAGAAGTTGTGGTCCTTATGTACAATGGAATATCACTCAGCCATGAAATCAATGTCATAAGGCTAGTAGCAGCATGATGAGTGGATTTAGGTATGACGATTCTAAGTGAAATAAATCACACAGAAAAAGACACTTATCATAAGATATCACTTATAGAGGGAATGTAAAAACCGCTACCCTTGAACTGCATTACAAAATAGAACAGAGTCACACGTTTAGAAAACACACTATGGCTGCTTAACGGGAAAGGTGAGGTGGGGTGATGCATAAATCAAGGGTTTCAAATTAGCTCAGATACCGTTCCATAAACCCAATATGTAATAGACAAGACCTACTCCTTGCTCAGTGAACTGGACTCAACACCCCCTATTCACCGCCCAAGAATATATCTGACTAGTAAGAATCTTAAAACCTATGTATTGATATCTCTCTGTAAGTGAGTCAAGTGGGTGTAAAGCGGCATAAACACAGCAGTGAAAAGCAGCTAAACCCCATTATAAAAATCAATTACTTTTCAAAACCCGTGAAACAAAGACAGTGAAAGAGAGAGAAATTCTTACAAAATTCGTTCAGGGGCTGTGATGCCACCTGGATTGACCATATCTAGACCCACAGCTGATTGAGACATATGGGTGGACACTCTTGGGGCTGAGAGGTTTGGTGAGGTTGGGTGAGCTAACGCAGACCCTTTAAATTAATACGGCGTGGTACCCATCCCATGGGTCCCAAATCTCCAGGTTCAAGGGCATCGTCCTACATTGAAAACATGCATGAGAAACCCCGAAGATGGCACACCGTGTGATCGGGAAAGGTTTCTAAAACGCACCTCATTTCTCATCTCCTTGTGCTCCGGTTCGCCATTCCAGCCGCTTTACTAGCAATCTCTCTCCTTGGAGAATCAGCACCTTTATCCTCCTGTTCCGTACAGGTTGCAATTTGTCCTGAGGATGAACGGGAAGAGGGGCAACCAATGAGAGACTAGCTCTAGGTGTTGGGACAGGCACAGGTCACTCTGTTTTCCCATCAGGAAGAAGAATTAACCACAGGCTCAGCCTGCCGCCAGGAACCAGAATACGGCCTGAAGCAATCCTGCGCTTTTGCGGCCAGCTCCCAAGAAAGCGACTTGAAGAATGGAGCTCAGGGGCACTGCAATTCACAAACCTGCAGACTTAGAAATGATAACTCTCGTCCACAAATATATTGAGGGAAGGCAACGAAGAGGATTTGAAAGCAAGGCAGAATTGCAGGAAACAGATTTCAGGAGGTAGATTCGAATCGCCTTTAAAGCACAGGAAAAGCGGCAAAACCTCGACAATGATGCCCTTGGCCAAAAAGGGCGTATGCGTTTTTTCCTGAATATATTCAGGAAAAAACGCATACGCCCTTTTTGGCCAACCAAGCAACCTGGAAAGGCAAATCAGCGCTACAAAGAAGTCTCGCTTCCCATCGGTCAAAAGGGTCATGCTGAATAAAGGGTCAAAACCAGAAATGCAGGACAGGCCATGGAGAAATGGGAGCCTTGCTACGCTGAAGGGCGGGACGTAAATTGCCAACAGCCACTCTGGAGAAGTGTACGGTGTGTCCTGAAACATCTAAAAAACTCAGCTTAGAGAGCTTGGGCACTTCCACTCATGGGCGTATAAATTGGGAAAACTAAAAATCAGCAAGACACAGGCACCCCAAAGTTTTGGGCTTCTCTGTTGACAAGAACCTCCACTTCGTTACACCTTAAATATCCGAGGAAAGAGAAGAATGGATAAAGAAGTTGTGGTCCTTATGTACAATGGAATATCACTCAGCCATGAAATCAATGTCATAAGGCTAGTAGCAGCATGATGAGTGGATTTAGGTATGACGATTCTAAGTGAAATAAGTCCCACAGAAAAAGACACTTATCATGAGATATCACTTATAGAGGGAATGTAAAAACCGCTACCCTTGAACTGAATTACAAAACAGAACGGAGTCACACATTTAGAAAACACACTATGGCTGCTTAACGGGAAAGGTGAGGTGGGGTGATGCATAAAACAAGGGTTTCAAATTAGCTCAGATACCGTTCCATGAACCCAATATGTAATAGACAAGACCTACTCCTTGCTCAGTGAACTGGACTCAACACCCCCTATTCACCGCCCAAGAATATATCTGACTAGTAAGAATCTTAAAACCTATGTATTGATATCTCTCTGTAAGTGAGTCAAGTGGGTGTAAAGCGGCATAAACACAGCAGTGAAAAGCAGCTAAACCCCATTATAAAAATCAATTACTTTTCAAAACCCGTGAAACAAAGACAGTGAAAGAGAGAGAAATTCTTACAAAATTCGTTCAGGGGCTGTGATGCCACCTGGATTGACCATATCTAGACCCACAGCTGATTGAGACATATGGGTGGACACTCTTGGGGCTGAGAGGTTTGGTGAGGTTGGGTGAGCTAACGCAGACCCTTTAAATTAATACGGCGTGGTACCCATCCCATGGGTCCCAAATCTCCAGGTTCAAGGGCATCGTCCTACATTGAAAACATGCATGAGAAACCCCGAAGATGGCACACCGTGTGATCGGGAAAGGTTTCTAAAACGCACCTCATTTCTCATCTCCTTGTGCTCCGGTTCGCCATTCCAGCCGCTTTACTAGCAATCTCTCTCCTTGGAGAATCAGCACCTTTATCCTCCTGTTCCGTACAGGTTGCAATTTGTCCTGAGGATGAACGGGAAGAGGGGCAACCAATGAGAGACTAGCTCTAGGTGTTGGGACAGGCACACGTCACTCTGTTTTCCCATCAGGAAGAAGAATTAACCACAGGCTCAGCCTTCCGCCAGGAACCAGAATACGGCCTGAAGCAATCCTGCGCTTTTGCGGCCAGCTCCCAAGAAAGCGAGTTGAATAATGGAGCTCAGGGGCACTGCAATTCACAAACCTGCAGACTTAGAAATGATAACTCTCGTCCACAAATATATTGAGGGAAGGCAACGAAGAGGATTTGAAAGCAAGGCAGAATTGCAGGAAACAGATTTCAGGAGGTACATTCGAATCGCCTTTAAAGCACAGGAAAAGCGGCAAAACCTCGACAGTGATGCACTTGGCCAAAAAGGGCGTATGCGTTTTTTCCTGAATATATTCAGGAAAAATCGCATACGCCCTTTTTGGCCAACCAAGCAACCTGGAAAGGCAAATCAGCGCTACAAAGAAGTCTCGCTTCCCATTGGTCAAAAGGGCCACGCTGAATAAAGTGTCAAAACCAGAAATGCAGGACAGGCCATGGAGAAATGGGAGCCTAGCTACGCTGATGGGCGGGACGTAAATTGCCAACAGCCACTCTGGAGAAGTGTACGGTGTGTCCTGAAACATCTAAAAAACTCAGCTTAGAGAGCTTGGGCACTTCCACTCATGGGCGTATAAATTGGGAAAACTAAAAATCAGCAAGACACAGGCACCCCAAATTTTGGGCTACTCTGTTGACAAGAACCTCCACTTCGTTACACCTTAAATATCCGAGGAAAGAGAAGAATGGATAAAGAAGTTGTGGTCCTTATGTACAATGGAATATCACTCAGCCATGAAATCAATGTCATAAGGCTAGTAGCAGCATGATGAGTGGATTTAGGTATGACGATTCTAAGTGAAATAAGTCCCACAGAAAAAGACACTTATCATGAGATATCACTTATAGAGGGAATGTAAAAACCGCTACCCTTGAACTGAATTACAAAACAGAACGGAGTCACACATTTAGAAAACACACTATGGCTGCTTAACGGGAAAGGTGAGGTGGGGTGATGCATAAAACAAGGGTTTCAAATTAGCTCAGATACCGTTCCATGAACCCAATATGTAATAGACAAGACCTACTCCTTGCTCAGTGAACTGGACTCAACACCCCCTATTCACCGCCCAAGAATATATCTGACTAGTAAGAATCTTAAAACCTATGTATTGATATCTCTCTGTAAGTGAGTCAAGTGGGTGTAAAGCGGCATAAACACAGCAGTGAAAAGCAGCTAAACCCCATTATAAAAATCAATTACTTTTCAAAACCCGTGAAACAAAGACAGTGAAAGAGAGAGAAATTCTTACAAAATTCGTTCAGGGGCTGTGATGCCACCTGGATTGACCATATCTAGACCCACAGCTGATTGAGACATATGGGTGGACACTCTTGGGGCTGAGAGGTTTGGTGAGGTTGGGTGAGCTAACGCAGACCCTTTAAATTAATACGGCGTGGTACCCATCCCATGGGTCCCAAATCTCCAGGTTCAAGGGCATCGTCCTACATTGAAAACATGCATGAGAAACCCCGAAGATGGCACACCGTGTGATCGGGAAAGGTTTCTAAAACGCACCTCATTTCTCATCTCCTTGTGCTCCGGTTCGCCATTCCAGCCGCTTTACTAGCAATCTCTCTCCTTGGAGAATCAGCACCTTTATCCTCCTGTTCCGTACAGGTTGCAATTTGTCCTGAGGATGAACGGGAAGAGGGGCAACCAATGAGAGACTAGCTCTAGGTGTTGGGACAGGCACACGTCACTCTGTTTTCCCATCAGGAAGAAGAATTAACCACAGGCTCAGCCTTCCGCCAGGAACCAGAATACGGCCTGAAGCAATCCTGCGATTTTGCGGCCAGCTCCCAAGAAAGCGAGTTGAATAATGGAGCTCAGGGGCACTGCAATTCACAAACCTGCAGACTTAGAAATGATAACTCTCGTCCACAAATATATTGAGGGAAGGCAACGAAGAGGATTTGAAAGCAAGGCAGAATTGCAGGAAACAGATTTCAGGAGGTACATTCGAATCGCCTTTAAAGCACAGGAAAAGCGGCAAAACCTCGACAGTGATGCACTTGGCCAAAAAGGGCGTATGCGTTTTTTCCTGAATATATTCAGGAAAAATCGCATACGCCCTTTTTGGCCAACCAAGCAACCTGGAAAGGCAAATCAGCGCTACAAAGAAGTCTCGCTTCCCATTGGTCAAAAGGGCCACGCTGAATAAAGTGTCAAAACCAGAAATGCAGGACAGGCCATGGAGAAATGGGAGCCTAGCTACGCTGATGGGCGGGACGTAAATTGCCAACAGCCACTCTGGAGAAGTGTACGGTGTGTCCTGAAACATCTAAAAAACTCAGCTTAGAGAGCTTGGGCACTTCCACTCATGGGCGTATAAATTGGGAAAACTAAAAATCAGCAAGACACAGGCACCCCAAATTTTGGGCTACTCTGTTGACAAAAACCTCCACTTCATTACACCTTAAATATCCGAGGAAAGAGAAGAATGGATAAAGAAGTTGTGGTCCTTATGTACAATGGAATATCACTCAGCCATGAAATCAATGTCATAAGGCTAGTAGCAGCATGATGAGTGGATTTAGGTATGACGATTCTAAGTGAAATAAATCACACAGAAAAAGACACTTATCATAAGATATCACTTATAGAGGGAATGTAAAAACCGCTACCCTTGAACTGCATTACAAAATAGAACAGAGTCACACGTTTAGAAAACACACTATGGCTGCTTAACGGGAAAGGTGAGGTGGGGTGATGCATAAATCAAGGGTTTCAAATTAGCTCAGATACCGTTCCATAAACCCAATATGTAATAGACAAGACCTACTCCTTGCTCAGTGAACTGGACTCAACACCCCCTATTCACCGCCCAAGAATATATCTGACTAGTAAGAATCTTAAAACCTATGTATTGATATCTCTCTGTAAGTGAGTCAAGTGGGTGTAAAGCGGCATAAACACAGCAGTGAAAAGCAGCTAAACCCCATTATAAAAATCAATTACTTTTCAAAACCCGTGAAACAAAGACAGTGAAAGAGAGAGAAATTCTTACAAAATTCGTTCAGGGGCTGTGATGCCACCTGGATTGACCATATCTAGACCCACAGCTGATTGAGACATATGGGTGGACACTCTTGGGGCTGAGAGGTTTGGTGAGGTTGGGTGAGCTAACGCAGACCCTTTAAATTAATACGGCGTGGTACCCATCCCATGGGTCCCAAATCTCCAGGTTCAAGGGCATCGTCCTACATTGAAAACATGCATGAGAAACCCCGAAGATGGCACACCGTGTGATCGGGAAAGGTTTCTAAAACGCACCTCATTTCTCATCTCCTTGTGCTCCGGTTCGCCATTCCAGCCGCTTTACTAGCAATCTCTCTCCTTGGAGAATCAGCACCTTTATCCTCCTGTTCCGTACAGGTTGCAATTTGTCCTGAGGATGAACGGGAAGAGGGGCAACCAATGAGAGACTAGCTCTAGGTGTTGGGACAGGCACAGGTCACTCTGTTTTCCCATCAGGAAGAAGAATTAACCACAGGCTCAGCCTGCCGCCAGGAACCAGAATACGGCCTGAAGCAATCCTGCGCTTTTGCGGCCAGCTCCCAAGAAAGCGAGTTGAATAATGGAGCTCAGGGGCACTGCAATTCACAAACCTGCAGACTTAGAAATGATAACTCTCGTCCACAAATATATTGAGGGAAGGCAACGAAGAGGATTTGAAAGCAAGGCAGAATTGCAGGAAACAGATTTCAGGAGGTACATTCGAATCGCCTTTAAAGCACAGGAAAAGCGGCAAAACCTCGACAGTGATGCACTTGGCCAAAAAGGGCGTATGCGTTTTTTCCTGAATATATTCAGGAAAAATCGCATACGCCCTTTTTGGCCAACCAAGCAACCTGGAAAGGCAAATCAGCGCTACAAAGAAGTCTCGCTTCCCATTGGTCAAAAGGGCCATGCTGAATAAAGTGTCAAAACCAGAAATGCAGGACAGGCCATGGAGAAATGGGAGCCTAGCTACGCTGATGGGCGGGACGTAAATTGCCAACAGCCACTCTGGAGAAGTGTACGGTGTGTCCTGAAACATCTAAAAAACTCAGCTTAGAGAGCTTGGGCACTTCCACTCATGGGCGTATAAATTGGGAAAACTAAAAATCAGCAAGACACAGGCACCCCAAATTTTGGGCTACTCTGTTGACAAAAACCTCCACTTCATTACACCTTAAATATCCGAGGAAAGAGAAGAATGGATAAAGAAGTTGTGGTCCTTATGTACAATGGAATATGACTCAGCCATGAAATCAATGTCATAAGGCTAGTAGCAGCATGATGAGTGGATTTAGGTATGACGATTCTAAGTGAAATAAATCACACAGAAAAAGACACTTATCATAAGATATCACTTATAGAGGGAATGTAAAAACCGCTACCCTTGAACTGCATTACAAAATAGAACAGAGTCACACGTTTAGAAAACACACTATGGCTGCTTAACGGGAAAGGTGAGGTGGGGTGATGCATAAATCAAGGGTTTCAAATTAGCTCAGATACCGTTCCATAAACCCAATATGTAATAGTCAAGACCTACTCCTTGCTCAGTGAACTGGACTCAACACCCCCTATTCACCGCCCAAGAATATATCTGACTAGTAAGAATCTTAAAACCTATGTATTGATATCTCTCTGTAAGTGAGTCAAGTGGGTGTAAAGCGGCATAAACACAGCAGTGAAAAGCAGCTAAACCCCATTATAAAAATCAATTACTTTTCAAAACCCGTGAAACAAAGACAGTGAAAGAGAGAGAAATTCTTACAAAATTCGTTCAGGGGCTGTGATGCCACCTGGATTGACCATATCTAGACCCACAGCTGATTGAGACATATGGGTGGACACTCTTGGGGCTGAGAGGTTTGGTGAGGTTGGGTGAGCTAACGCAGACCCTTTAAATTAATACGGCGTGGTACCCATCCCATGGGTCCCAAATCTCCAGGTTCAAGGGCATCGTCCTACATTGAAAACATGCATGAGAAACCCCGAAGATGGCACACCGTGTGATCGGGAAAGGTTTCTAAAACGCACCTCATTTCTCATCTCCTTGTGCTCCGGTTCGCCATTCCAGCCGCTTTACTAGCAATCTCTCTCCTTGGAGAATCAGCACCTTTATCCTCCTGTTCCGTACAGGTTGCAATTTGTCCTGAGGATGAACGGGAAGAGGGGCAACCAATGAGAGACTAGCTCTAGGTGTTGGGACAGGCACAGGTCACTCTGTTTTCCCATCAGGAAGAAGAATTAACCACAGGCTCAGCCTGCCGCCAGGAACCAGAATACGGCCTGAAGCAATCCTGCGCTTTTGCGGCCAGCTCCCAAGAAAGCGAGTTGAATAATGGAGCTCAGGGGCACTGCAATTCACAAACCTGCAGACTTACAAATGATAACTCTCGTCCACAAATATATTGAGGGAAGGCAACGAAGAGGATTTGAAAGCAAGGCAGAATTGCAGGAAACAGATTTCAGGAGGTACATTCGAATCGCCTTTAAAGCACAGGAAAAGCGGCAAAACCTCGACAATGATGCCCTTGGCCAAAAAGGGCGTATGCGTTTTTTCCTGAATATATTCAGGAAAAAACGCATACGCCCTTTTTGGCCAACCAAGCAACCTGGAAAGGCAAATCAGCGCTACAAAGAAGTCTCGCTTCCCATCGGTCAAAAGGGTCATGCTGAATAAAGGGTCAAAACCAGAAATGCAGGACAGGCCATGGAGAAATGGGAGCCTTGCTACGCTGAAGGGCGGGACGTAAATTGCCAACAGCCACTCTGGAGAAGTGTACGGTGTGTCCTGAAACATCTAAAAAACTCAGCTTAGAGAGCTTGGGCACTTCCACTCATGGGCGTATAAATTGGGAAAACTAAAAATCAGCAAGACACAGGCACCCCAAAGTTTTGGGCTTCTCTGTTAACAAGAACCTCCACTTCGTTACACCTTAAATATCCGAGGAAAGAGAAGAATGGATAAAGAAGTTGTGGTCCTTATGTACAATGGAATATCACTCAGCCATGAAATCAATGTCATAAGGCTAGTAGCAGCATGATGAGTGGATTTAGGTATGACGATTCTAAGTGAAATAAGTCCCACAGAAAAAGACACTTATCATGAGATATCACTTATAGAGGGAATGTAAAAACCGCTACCCTTGAACTGAATTACAAAACAGAACGGAGTCACACATTTAGAAAACACACTATGGCTGCTTAACGGGAAAGGTGAGGTGGGGTGATGCATAAAACAAGGGTTTCAAATTAGCTCAGATACCGTTCCATGAACCCAATATGTAATAGACAAGACCTACTCCTTGCTCAGTGAACTGGACTCAACACCCCCTATTCACCGCCCAAGAATATATCTGACTAGTAAGAATCTTAAAACCTATGTATTGATATCTCTCTGTAAGTGAGTCAAGTGGGTGTAAAGCGGCATAAACACAGCAGTGAAAAGCAGCTAAACCCCATTATAAAAATCAATTACTTTTCAAAACCCGTGAAACAAAGACAGTGAAAGAGAGAGAAATTCTTACAAAATTCGTTCAGGGGCTGTGATGCCACCTGGATTGACCATATCTAGACCCACAGCTGATTGAGACATATGGGTGGACACTCTTGGGGCTGAGAGGTTTGGTGAGGTTGGGTGAGCTAACGCAGACCCTTTAAATTAATACGGCGTGGTACCCATCCCATGGGTCCCAAATCTCCAGGTTCAAGGGCATCGTCCTACATTGAAAACATGCATGAGAAACCCCGAAGATGGCACACCGTGTGATGGGGAAAGGTTTCTAAAACGCACCTCATTTCTCATCTCCTTGTGCTCCGGTTCGCCATTCCAGCCGCTTTACTAGCAATCTCTCTCCTTGGAGAATCAGCACCTTTATCCTCCTGTTCCGTACAGGTTGCAATTTGTCCTGAGGATGAACGGGAAGAGGGGCAACCAATGAGAGACTAGCTCTAGGTGTTGGGACAGGCACACGTCACTCTGTTTTCCCATCAGGAAGAAGAATTAACCACAGGCTCAGCCTGCCGCCAGGAACCAGAATACGGCCTGAAGCAATCCTGCGCTTTTGCGGCCAGCTCCCAAGAAAGCGAGTTGAAGAATGGAGCTCAGGGGCACTGCAATTCACAAACCTGCAGACTTAGAAATGATAACTCTCGTCCACAAATATATTGAGGGAAGGCAACGAAGAGGATTTGAAAGCAAGGCAGAATTGCAGGAAACAGATTTCAGGAGGTAGATTCGAATCGCCTTTAAAGCACAGGAAAAGCGGCAAAACCTCGACAATGATGCCCTTGGCCAAAAAGGGCGTATGCGTTTTTTCCTGAATATATTCAGGAAAAAACGCATACGCCCTTTTTGGCCAACCAAGCAACCTGGAAAGGCAAATCAGCGCTACAAAGAAGTCTCGCTTCCCATCGGTCAAAAGGGTCATGCTGAATAAAGGGTCAAAACCAGAAATGCAGGACAGGCCATGGAGAAATGGGAGCCTTGCTACGCTGAAGGGCGGGACGTAAATTGCCAACAGCCACTCTGGAGAAGTGTAAGGTGTGTCCTGAAACATCTAAAAAACTCAGCTTAGAGAGCTTGGGCACTTCCACTCATGGGCGTATAAATTGGAAAAACTAAAAATCAGCAAGACACAGGCACCCCAAAGTTTTGGGCTTCTCTGTTGACAAGAACCTCCACTTCGTTACACCTTAAATATCCGAGGAAAGAGAAGAATGGATAAAGAAGTTGTGGTCCTTATGTACAATGGAATATCACTCAGCCATGAAATCAATGTCATAAGGCTAGTAGCAGCATGATGAGTGGATTTAGGTATGACGATTCTAAGTGAAATAAGTCACACAGAAAAAGACACTTATCATGAGATATCACTTATAGAGGGAATGTAAACACCGCTACCCTTGAACTGAATTACAAAACAGAACGGAGTCACACATTTAGAAAACACACTATGGCTGCTTAACGGGAAAGGTGAGGTGGGGTGATGCATAAAACAAGGGTTTCAAATTAGCTCAGATACCGTTCCATGAACCCAATATGTAATAGACAAGACCTACTCCTTGCTCAGTGAACTGGACTCAACACCCCCTATTCACCGCCCAAGAATATATCTGACTAGTAAGAATCTTAAAACCTATGTATTGATATCTCTCTGTAAGTGAGTCAAGTGGGTGTAAAGCGGCATAAACACAGCAGTGAAAAGCAGCTAAACCCCATTATAAAAATCAATTACTTTTCAAAACCCGTGAAACAAAGACAGTGAAAGAGAGAGAAATTCTTACAAAATTCGTTCAGGGGCTGTGATGCCACCTGGATTGACCATATCTAGACCCACAGCTGATTGAGACATATGGGTGGACACTCTTGGGGCTGAGAGGTTTGGTGAGGTTGGGTGAGCTAACGCAGACCCTTTAAATTAATACGGCGTGGTACCCATCCCATGGGTCCCAAATCTCCAGGTTCAAGGGCATCGTCCTACATTGAAAACATGCATGAGAAACCCCGAAGATGGCACACCGTGTGATGGGGAAAGGTTTCTAAAACGCACCTCATTTCTCATCTGCTTGTGCTCCGGTTCGCCATTCCAGCCGCTTTACTAGCAATCTCTCTCCTTGGAGAATCAGCACCTTTATCCTCCTGTTCCGTACAGGTTGCAATTTGTCCTGAGGATGAACGGGAAGAGGGGCAACCAATGAGAGACTAGCTCTAGGTGTTGGGACAGGCACACGTCACTCTGTTTTCCCATCAGGAAGAAGAATTAACCACAGGCTCAGCCTTCCGCCAGGAACCAGAATACGGCCTGAAGCAATCCTGCGCTTTTGCGGCCAGCTCCCAAGAAAGCGAGTTGAATAATGGAGCTCAGGGGCACTGCAATTCACAAACCTGCAGACTTAGAAATGATAACTCTCGTCCACAAATATATTGAGGGAAGGCAACGAAGAGGATTTGAAAGCAAGGCATAATTGCAGGAAACAGATTTCAGGAGGTACATTCGAATCGCCTTTAAAGCACAGGAAAAGCGGCAAAACCTCGACAGTGATGCACTTGGCCAAAAAGGGCGTATGCGTTTTTTCCTGAATATATTCAGGAAAAATCGCATACGCCCTTTTTGGCCAACCAAGCAACCTGGAAAGGCAAATCAGCGCTACAAAGAAGTCTCGCTTCCCATTGGTCAAAAGGGCCACGCTGAATAAAGTGTCAAAACCAGAAATGCAGGACAGGCCATGGAGAAATGGGAGCCTAGCTACGCTGATGGGCGGGACGTAAATTGCCAACAGCCACTCTGGAGAAGTGTACGGTGTGTCCTGAAACATCTAAAAAACTCAGCTTAGAGAGCTTGGGCACTTCCACTCATGGGCGTATAAATTGGGAAAACTAAAAATCAGCAAGACACAGGCACCCCAAATTTTGGGCTACTCTGTTGACAAAAACCTCCACTTCATTACACCTTAAATATCCGAGGAAAGAGAAGAATGGATAAAGAAGTTGTGGTCCTTATGTACAATGGAATATCACTCAGCCATGAAATCAATGTCATAAGGCTAGTAGCAGCATGATGAGTGGATTTAGGTATGACGATTCTAAGTGAAATAAATCACACAGAAAAAGACACTTATCATAAGATATCACTTATAGAGGGAATGTAAAAACCGCTACCCTTGAACTGCATTACAAAATAGAACAGAGTCACACGTTTAGAAAACACACTATGGCTGCTTAACGGGAAAGGTGAGGTGGGGTGATGCATAAATCAAGGGTTTCAAATTAGCTCAGATACCGTTCCATAAACCCAATATGTAATAGACAAGACCTACTCCTTGCTCAGTGAACTGGACTCAACACCCCCTATTCACCGCCCAAGAATATATCTGACTAGTAAGAATCTTAAAACCTATGTATTGATATCTCTCTGTAAGTGAGTCAAGTGGGTGTAAAGCGGCATAAACACAGCAGTGAAAAGCAGCTAAACCCCATTATAAAAATCAATTACTTTTCAAAACCCGTGAAACAAAGACAGTGAAAGAGAGAGAAATTCTTACAAAATTCGTTCAGGGGCTGTGATGCCACCTGGATTGACCATATCTAGACCCACAGCTGATTGAGACATATGGGTGGACACTCTTGGGGCTGAGAGGTTTGGTGAGGTTGGGTGAGCTAACGCAGACCCTTTAAATTAATACGGCGTGGTACCCATCCCATGGGTCCCAAATCTCCAGGTTCAAGGGCATCGTCCTACATTGAAAACATGCATGAGAAACCCCGAAGATGGCACACCGTGTGATCGGGAAAGGTTTCTAAAACGCACCTCATTTCTCATCTCCTTGTGCTCCGGTTCGCCATTCCAGCCGCTTTACTAGCAATCTCTCTCCTTGGAGAATCAGCACCTTTATCCTCCTGTTCCGTACAGGTTGCAATTTGTCCTGAGGATGAACGGGAAGAGGGGCAACCAATGAGAGACTAGCTCTAGGTGTTGGGACAGGCACAGGTCACTCTGTTTTCCCATCAGGAAGAAGAATTAACCACAGGCTCAGCCTGCCGCCAGGAACCAGAATACGGCCTGAAGCAATCCTGCGCTTTTGCGGCCAGCTCCCAAGAAAGCGACTTGAAGAATGGAGCTCAGGGGCACTGCAATTCACAAACCTGCAGACTTAGAAATGATAACTCTCGTCCACAAATATATTGAGGGAAGGCAACGAAGAGGATTTGAAAGCAAGGCAGAATTGCAGGAAACAGATTTCAGGAGGTAGATTCGAATCGCCTTTAAAGCACAGGAAAAGCGGCAAAACCTCGACAATGATGCCCTTGGCCAAAAAGGGCGTATGCGTTTTTTCCTGAATATATTCAGGAAAAAACGCATACGCCCTTTTTGGCCAACCAAGCAACCTGGAAAGGCAAATCAGCGCTACAAAGAAGTCTCGCTTCCCATCGGTCAAAAGGGTCATGCTGAATAAAGGGTCAAAACCAGAAATGCAGGACAGGCCATGGAGAAATGGGAGCCTTGCTACGCTGAAGGGCGGGACGTAAATTGCCAACAGCCACTCTGGAGAAGTGTACGGTGTGTCCTGAAACATCTAAAAAACTCAGCTTAGAGAGCTTGGGCACTTCCACTCATGGGCGTATAAATTGGGAAA
Source organism: Balaenoptera borealis (assembly GCF_965194805.1). Lineage (NCBI taxonomy): Eukaryota > Metazoa > Chordata > Mammalia > Artiodactyla > Balaenopteridae > Balaenoptera > Balaenoptera borealis. The sequence continues at coordinate 95,838,343 of NC_138873.1, forward strand.
ACTAAAAATCAGCAAGACACAGGCACCCCAAAGTTTTGGGCTTCTCTGTTGACAAGAACCTCCACTTCGTTACACCTTAAATATCCGAGGAAAGAGAAGAATGGATAAAGAAGTTGTGGTCCTTATGTACAATGGAATATCACTCAGCCATGAAATCAATGTCATAAGGCTAGTAGCAGCATGATGAGTGGATTTAGGTATGACGATTCTAAGTGAAATAAGTCCCACAGAAAAAGACACTTATCATGAGATATCACTTATAGAGGGAATGTAAAAACCGCTACCCTTGAACTGAATTACAAAACAGAACGGAGTCACACATTTAGAAAACACACTATGGCTGCTTAACGGGAAAGGTGAGGTGGGGTGATGCATAAAACAAGGGTTTCAAATTAGCTCAGATACCGTTCCATGAACCCAATATGTAATAGACAAGACCTACTCCTTGCTCAGTGAACTGGACTCAACACCCCCTATTCACCGCCCAAGAATATATCTGACTAGTAAGAATCTTAAAACCTATGTATTGATATCTCTCTGTAAGTGAGTCAAGTGGGTGTAAAGCGGCATAAACACAGCAGTGAAAAGCAGCTAAACCCCATTATAAAAATCAATTACTTTTCAAAACCCGTGAAACAAAGACAGTGAAAGAGAGAGAAATTCTTACAAAATTCGTTCAGGGGCTGTGATGCCACCTGGATTGACCATATCTAGACCCACAGCTGATTGAGACATATGGGTGGACACTCTTGGGGCTGAGAGGTTTGGTGAGGTTGGGTGAGCTAACGCAGACCCTTTAAATTAATACGGCGTGGTACCCATCCCATGGGTCCCAAATCTCCAGGTTCAAGGGCATCGTCCTACATTGAAAACATGCATGAGAAACCCCGAAGATGGCACACCGTGTGATCGGGAAAGGTTTCTAAAACGCACCTCATTTCTCATCTCCTTGTGCTCCGGTTCGCCATTCCAGCCGCTTTACTAGCAATCTCTCTCCTTGGAGAATCAGCACCTTTATCCTCCTGTTCCGTACAGGTTGCAATTTGTCCTGAGGATGAACGGGAAGAGGGGCAACCAATGAGAGACTAGCTCTAGGTGTTGGGACAGGCACAGGTCACTCTGTTTTCCCATCAGGAAGAAGAATTAACCACAGGCTCAGCCTTCCGCCAGGAACCAGAATACGGCCTGAAGCAATCCTGCGCTTTTGCGGCCAGCTCCCAAGAAAGCGAGTTGAATAATGGAGCTCAGGGGCACTGCAATTCACAAACCTGCAGACTTAGAAATGATAACTCTCGTCCACAAATATATTGAGGGAAGGCAACGAAGAGGATTTGAAAGCAAGGCAGAATTGCAGGAAACAGATTTCAGGAGGTAGATTCGAATCGCCTTTAAAGCACAGGAAAAGCGGCAAAACCTCGACAATGATGCCCTTGGCCAAAAAGGGCGTATGCGTTTTTTCCTGAATATATTCAGGAAAAAACGCATACGCCCTTTTTGGCCAACCAAGCAACCTGGAAAGGCAAATCAGCGCTACAAAGAAGTCTCGCTTCCCATCGGTCAAAAGGGTCATGCTGAATAAAGGGTCAAAACCAGAAATGCAGGACAGGCCATGGAGAAATGGGAGCCTTGCTACGCTGAAGGGCGGGACGTAAATTGCCAACAGCCACTCTGGAGAAGTGTACGGTGTGTCCTGAAACATCTAAAAAACTCAGCTTAGAGAGCTTGGGCACTTCCACTCATGGGCGTATAAATTGGGAAAACTAAAAATCAGCAAGACACAGGCACCCCAAAGTTTTGGGCTTCTCTGTTGACAAGAACCTCCACTTCGTTACACCTTAAATATCCGAGGAAAGAGAAGAATGGATAAAGAAGTTGTGGTCCTTATGTACAATGGAATATCACTCAGCCATGAAATCAATGTCATAAGGCTAGTAGCAGCATGATGAGTGGATTTAGGTATGACGATTCTAAGTGAAATAAGTCCCACAGAAAAAGACACTTATCATGAGATATCACTTATAGAGGGAATGTAAAAACCGCTACCCTTGAACTGAATTACAAAACAGAACGGAGTCACACATTTAGAAAACACACTATGGCTGCTTAACGGGAAAGGTGAGGTGGGGTGATGCATAAAACAAGGGTTTCAAATTAGCTCAGATACCGTTCCATGAACCCAATATGTAATAGACAAGACCTACTCCTTGCTCAGTGAACTGGACTCAACACCCCCTATTCACCGCCCAAGAATATATCTGACTAGTAAGAATCTTAAAACCTATGTATTGATATCTCTCTGTAAGTGAGTCAAGTGGGTGTAAAGCGGCATAAACACAGCAGTGAAAAGCAGCTAAACCCCATTATAAAAATCAATTACTTTTCAAAACCCGTGAAACAAAGACAGTGAAAGAGAGAGAAATTCTTACAAAATTCGTTCAGGGGCTGTGATGCCACCTGGATTGACCATATCTAGACCCACAGCTGATTGAGACATATGGGTGGACACTCTTGGGGCTGAGAGGTTTGGTGAGGTTGGGTGAGCTAACGCAGACCCTTTAAATTAATACGGCGTGGTACCCATCCCATGGGTCCCAAATCTCCAGGTTCAAGGGCATCGTCCTACATTGAAAACATGCATGAGAAACCCCGAAGATGGCACACCGTGTGATCGGGAAAGGTTTCTAAAACGCACCTCATTTCTCATCTCCTTGTGCTCCGGTTCGCCATTCCAGCCGCTTTACTAGCAATCTCTCTCCTTGGAGAATCAGCACCTTTATCCTCCTGTTCCGTACAGGTTGCAATTTGTCCTGAGGATGAACGGGAAGAGGGGCAACCAATGAGAGACTAGCTCTAGGTGTTGGGACAGGCACACGTCACTCTGTTTTCCCATCAGGAAGAAGAATTAACCACAGGCTCAGCCTTCCGCCAGGAACCAGAATACGGCCTGAAGCAATCCTGCGATTTTGCGGCCAGCTCCCAAGAAAGCGAGTTGAATAATGGAGCTCAGGGGCACTGCAATTCACAAACCTGCAGACTTAGAAATGATAACTCTCGTCCACAAATATATTGAGGGAAGGCAACGAAGAGGATTTGAAAGCAAGGCAGAATTGCAGGAAACAGATTTCAGGAGGTACATTCGAATCGCCTTTAAAGCACAGGAAAAGCGGCAAAACCTCGACAGTGATGCACTTGGCCAAAAAGGGCGTATGCGTTTTTTCCTGAATATATTCAGGAAAAATCGCATACGCCCTTTTTGGCCAACCAAGCAACCTGGAAAGGCAAATCAGCGCTACAAAGAAGTCTCGCTTCCCATTGGTCAAAAGGGCCACGCTGAATAAAGTGTCAAAACCAGAAATGCAGGACAGGCCATGGAGAAATGGGAGCCTAGCTACGCTGATGGGCGGGACGTAAATTGCCAACAGCCACTCTGGAGAAGTGTACGGTGTGTCCTGAAACATCTAAAAAACTCAGCTTAGAGAGCTTGGGCACTTCCACTCATGGGCGTATAAATTGGGAAAACTAAAAATCAGCAAGACACAGGCACCCCAAATTTTGGGCTACTCTGTTGACAAAAACCTCCACTTCATTACACCTTAAATATCCGAGGAAAGAGAAGAATGGATAAAGAAGTTGTGGTCCTTATGTACAATGGAATATCACTCAGCCATGAAATCAATGTCATAAGGCTAGTAGCAGCATGATGAGTGGATTTAGGTATGACGATTCTAAGTGAAATAAATCACACAGAAAAAGACACTTATCATAAGATATCACTTATAGAGGGAATGTAAAAACCGCTACCCTTGAACTGCATTACAAAATAGAACAGAGTCACACGTTTAGAAAACACACTATGGCTGCTTAACGGGAAAGGTGAGGTGGGGTGATGCATAAATCAAGGGTTTCAAATTAGCTCAGATACCGTTCCATAAACCCAATATGTAATAGACAAGACCTACTCCTTGCTCAGTGAACTGGACTCAACACCCCCTATTCACCGCCCAAGAATATATCTGACTAGTAAGAATCTTAAAACCTATGTATTGATATCTCTCTGTAAGTGAGTCAAGTGGGTGTAAAGCGGCATAAACACAGCAGTGAAAAGCAGCTAAACCCCATTATAAAAATCAATTACTTTTCAAAACCCGTGAAACAAAGACAGTGAAAGAGAGAGAAATTCTTACAAAATTCGTTCAGGGGCTGTGATGCCACCTGGATTGACCATATCTAGACCCACAGCTGATTGAGACATATGGGTGGACACTCTTGGGGCTGAGAGGTTTGGTGAGGTTGGGTGAGCTAACGCAGACCCTTTAAATTAATACGGCGTGGTACCCATCCCATGGGTCCCAAATCTCCAGGTTCAAGGGCATCGTCCTACATTGAAAACATGCATGAGAAACCCCGAAGATGGCACACCGTGTGATCGGGAAAGGTTTCTAAAACGCACCTCATTTCTCATCTCCTTGTGCTCCGGTTCGCCATTCCAGCCGCTTTACTAGCAATCTCTCTCCTTGGAGAATCAGCACCTTTATCCTCCTGTTCCGTACAGGTTGCAATTTGTCCTGAGGATGAACGGGAAGAGGGGCAACCAATGAGAGACTAGCTCTAGGTGTTGGGACAGGCACAGGTCACTCTGTTTTCCCATCAGGAAGAAGAATTAACCACAGGCTCAGCCTGCCGCCAGGAACCAGAATACGGCCTGAAGCAATCCTGCGCTTTTGCGGCCAGCTCCCAAGAAAGCGAGTTGAATAATGGAGCTCAGGGGCACTGCAATTCACAAACCTGCAGACTTAGAAATGATAACTCTCGTCCACAAATATATTGAGGGAAGGCAACGAAGAGGATTTGAAAGCAAGGCAGAATTGCAGGAAACAGATTTCAGGAGGTACATTCGAATCGCCTTTAAAGCACAGGAAAAGCGGCAAAACCTCGACAGTGATGCACTTGGCCAAAAAGGGCGTATGCGTTTTTTCCTGAATATATTCAGGAAAAATCGCATACGCCCTTTTTGGCCAACCAAGCAACCTGGAAAGGCAAATCAGCGCTACAAAGAAGTCTCGCTTCCCATTGGTCAAAAGGGCCATGCTGAATAAAGTGTCAAAACCAGAAATGCAGGACAGGCCATGGAGAAATGGGAGCCTAGGTACGCTGATGGGCGGGACGTAAATTGCCAACAGCCACTCTGGAGAAGTGTACGGTGTGTCCTGAAACATCTAAAAAACTCAGCTTAGAGAGCTTGGGCACTTCCACTCATGGGCGTATAAATTGGGAAAACTAAAAATCAGCAAGACACAGGCACCCCAAATTTTGGGCTACTCTGTTGACAAAAACCTCCACTTCATTACACCTTAAATATCCGAGGAAAGAGAAGAATGGATAAAGAAGTTGTGGTCCTTATGTACAATGGAATATGACTCAGCCATGAAATCAATGTCATAAGGCTAGTAGCAGCATGATGAGTGGATTTAGGTATGACGATTCTAAGTGAAATAAATCACACAGAAAAAGACACTTATCATAAGATATCACTTATAGAGGGAATGTAAAAACCGCTACCCTTGAACTGCATTACAAAATAGAACAGAGTCACACGTTTAGAAAACACACTATGGCTGCTTAACGGGAAAGGTGAGGTGGGGTGATGCATAAATCAAGGGTTTCAAATTAGCTCAGATACCGTTCCATAAACCCAATATGTAATAGACAAGACCTACTCCTTGCTCAGTGAACTGGACTCAACACCCCCTATTCACCGCCCAAGAATATATCTGACTAGTAAGAATCTTAAAACCTATGTATTGATATCTCTCTGTAAGTGAGTCAAGTGGGTGTAAAGCGGCATAAACACAGCAGTGAAAAGCAGCTAAACCCCATTATAAAAATCAATTACTTTTCAAAACCCGTGAAACAAAGACAGTGAAAGAGAGAGAAATTCTTACAAAATTCGTTCAGGGGCTGTGATGCCACCTGGATTGACCATATCTAGACCCACAGCTGATTGAGACATATGGGTGGACACTCTTGGGGCTGAGAGGTTTGGTGAGGTTGGGTGAGCTAACGCAGACCCTTTAAATTAATACGGCGTGGTACCCATCCCATGGGTCCCAAATCTCCAGGTTCAAGGGCATCGTCCTACATTGAAAACATGCATGAGAAACCCCGAAGATGGCACACCGTGTGATCGGGAAAGGTTTCTAAAACGCACCTCATTTCTCATCTCCTTGTGCTCCGGTTCGCCATTCCAGCCGCTTTACTAGCAATCTCTCTCCTTGGAGAATCAGCACCTTTATCCTCCTGTTCCGTACAGGTTGCAATTTGTCCTGAGGATGAACGGGAAGAGGGGCAACCAATGAGAGACTAGCTCTAGGTGTTGGGACAGGCACAGGTCACTCTGTTTTCCCATCAGGAAGAAGAATTAACCACAGGCTCAGCCTGCCGCCAGGAACCAGAATACGGCCTGAAGCAATCCTGCGCTTTTGCGGCCAGCTCCCAAGAAAGCGAGTTGAATAATGGAGCTCAGGGGCACTGCAATTCACAAACCTGCAGACTTACAAATGATAACTCTCGTCCACAAATATATTGAGGGAAGGCAACGAAGAGGATTTGAAAGCAAGGCAGAATTGCAGGAAACAGATTTCAGGAGGTACATTCGAATCGCCTTTAAAGCACAGGAAAAGCGGCAAAACCTCGACAATGATGCCCTTGGCCAAAAAGGGCGTATGCGTTTTTTCCTGAATATATTCAGGAAAAAACGCATACGCCCTTTTTGGCCAACCAAGCAACCTGGAAAGGCAAATCAGCGCTACAAAGAAGTCTCGCTTCCCATCGGTCAAAAGGGTCATGCTGAATAAAGGGTCAAAACCAGAAATGCAGGACAGGCCATGGAGAAATGGGAGCCTTGCTACGCTGAAGGGCGGGACGTAAATTGCCAACAGCCACTCTGGAGAAGTGTACGGTGTGTCCTGAAACATCTAAAAAACTCAGCTTAGAGAGCTTGGGCACTTCCACTCATGGGCGTATAAATTGGGAAAACTAAAAATCAGCAAGACACAGGCACCCCAAAGTTTTGGGCTTCTCTGTTAACAAGAACCTCCACTTCGTTACACCTTAAATATCCGAGGAAAGAGAAGAATGGATAAAGAAGTTGTGGTCCTTATGTACAATGGAATATCACTCAGCCATGAAATCAATGTCATAAGGCTAGTAGCAGCATGATGAGTGGATTTAGGTATGACGATTCTAAGTGAAATAAGTCCCACAGAAAAAGACACTTATCATGAGATATCACTTATAGAGGGAATGTAAAAACCGCTACCCTTGAACTGAATTACAAAACAGAACGGAGTCACACATTTAGAAAACACACTATGGCTGCTTAACGGGAAAGGTGAGGTGGGGTGATGCATAAAACAAGGGTTTCAAATTAGCTCAGATACCGTTCCATGAACCCAATATGTAATAGACAAGACCTACTCCTTGCTCAGTGAACTGGACTCAACACCCCCTATTCACCGCCCAAGAATATATCTGACTAGTAAGAATCTTAAAACCTATGTATTGATATCTCTCTGTAAGTGAGTCAAGTGGGTGTAAAGCGGCATAAACACAGCAGTGAAAAGCAGCTAAACCCCATTATAAAAATCAATTACTTTTCAAAACCCGTGAAACAAAGACAGTGAAAGAGAGAGAAATTCTTACAAAATTCGTTCAGGGGCTGTGATGCCACCTGGATTGACCATATCTAGACCCACAGCTGATTGAGACATATGGGTGGACACTCTTGGGGCTGAGAGGTTTGGTGAGGTTGGGTGAGCTAACGCAGACCCTTTAAATTAATACGGCGTGGTACCCATCCCATGGGTCCCAAATCTCCAGGTTCAAGGGCATCGTCCTACATTGAAAACATGCATGAGAAACCCCGAAGATGGCACACCGTGTGATGGGGAAAGGTTTCTAAAACGCACCTCATTTCTCATCTCCTTGTGCTCCGGTTCGCCATTCCAGCCGCTTTACTAGCAATCTCTCTCCTTGGAGAATCAGCACCTTTATCCTCCTGTTCCGTACAGGTTGCAATTTGTCCTGAGGATGAACGGGAAGAGGGGCAACCAATGAGAGACTAGCTCTAGGTGTTGGGACAGGCACACGTCACTCTGTTTTCCCATCAGGAAGAAGAATTAACCACAGGCTCAGCCTGCCGCCAGGAACCAGAATACGGCCTGAAGCAATCCTGCGCTTTTGCGGCCAGCTCCCAAGAAAGCGAGTTGAAGAATGGAGCTCAGGGGCACTGCAATTCACAAACCTGCAGACTTAGAAATGATAACTCTCGTCCACAAATATATTGAGGGAAGGCAACGAAGAGGATTTGAAAGCAAGGCAGAATTGCAGGAAACAGATTTCAGGAGGTAGATTCGAATCGCCTTTAAAGCACAGGAAAAGCGGCAAAACCTCGACAATGATGCCCTTGGCCAAAAAGGGCGTATGCGTTTTTTCCTGAATATATTCAGGAAAAAACGCATACGCCCTTTTTGGCCAACCAAGCAACCTGGAAAGGCAAATCAGCGCTACAAAGAAGTCTCGCTTCCCATCGGTCAAAAGGGTCATGCTGAATAAAGGGTCAAAACCAGAAATGCAGGACAGGCCATGGAGAAATGGGAGCCTTGCTACGCTGAAGGGCGGGACGTAAATTGCCAACAGCCACTCTGGAGAAGTGTAAGGTGTGTCCTGAAACATCTAAAAAACTCAGCTTAGAGAGCTTGGGCACTTCCACTCATGGGCGTATAAATTGGAAAAACTAAAAATCAGCAAGACACAGGCACCCCAAAGTTTTGGGCTTCTCTGTTGACAAGAACCTCCACTTCGTTACACCTTAAATATCCGAGGAAAGAGAAGAATGGATAAAGAAGTTGTGGTCCTTATGTACAATGGAATATCACTCAGCCATGAAATCAATGTCATAAGGCTAGTAGCAGCATGATGAGTGGATTTAGGTATGACGATTCTAAGTGAAATAAGTCACACAGAAAAAGACACTTATCATGAGATATCACTTATAGAGGGAATGTAAACACCGCTACCCTTGAACTGAATTACAAAACAGAACGGAGTCACACATTTAGAAAACACACTATGGCTGCTTAACGGGAAAGGTGAGGTGGGGTGATGCATAAAACAAGGGTTTCAAATTAGCTCAGATACCGTTCCATGAACCCAATATGTAATAGACAAGACCTACTCCTTGCTCAGTGAACTGGACTCAACACCCCCTATTCACCGCCCAAGAATATATCTGACTAGTAAGAATCTTAAAACCTATGTATTGATATCTCTCTGTAAGTGAGTCAAGTGGGTGTAAAGCGGCATAAACACAGCAGTGAAAAGCAGCTAAACCCCATTATAAAAATCAATTACTTTTCAAAACCCGTGAAACAAAGACAGTGAAAGAGAGAGAAATTCTTACAAAATTCGTTCAGGGGCTGTGATGCCACCTGGATTGACCATATCTAGACCCACAGCTGATTGAGACATATGGGTGGACACTCTTGGGGCTGAGAGGTTTGGTGAGGTTGGGTGAGCTAACGCAGACCCTTTAAATTAATACGGCGTGGTACCCATCCCATGGGTCCCAAATCTCCAGGTTCAAGGGCATCGTCCTACATTGAAAACATGCATGAGAAACCCCGAAGATGGCACACCGTGTGATGGGGAAAGGTTTCTAAAACGCACCTCATTTCTCATCTGCTTGTGCTCCGGTTCGCCATTCCAGCCGCTTTACTAGCAATCTCTCTCCTTGGAGAATCAGCACCTTTATCCTCCTGTTCCGTACAGGTTGCAATTTGTCCTGAGGATGAACGGGAAGAGGGGCAACCAATGAGAGACTAGCTCTAGGTGTTGGGACAGGCACACGTCACTCTGTTTTCCCATCAGGAAGAAGAATTAACCACAGGCTCAGCCTTCCGCCAGGAACCAGAATACGGCCTGAAGCAATCCTGCGCTTTTGCGGCCAGCTCCCAAGAAAGCGAGTTGAATAATGGAGCTCAGGGGCACTGCAATTCACAAACCTGCAGACTTAGAAATGATAACTCTCGTCCACAAATATATTGAGGGAAGGCAACGAAGAGGATTTGAAAGCAAGGCATAATTGCAGGAAACAGATTTCAGGAGGTACATTCGAATCGCCTTTAAAGCACAGGAAAAGCGGCAAAACCTCGACAGTGATGCACTTGGCCAAAAAGGGCGTATGCGTTTTTTCCTGAATATATTCAGGAAAAATCGCATACGCCCTTTTTGGCCAACCAAGCAACCTGGAAAGGCAAATCAGCGCTACAAAGAAGTCTCGCTTCCCATTGGTCAAAAGGGCCACGCTGAATAAAGTGTCAAAACCAGAAATGCAGGACAGGCCATGGAGAAATGGGAGCCTAGCTACGCTGATGGGCGGGACGTAAATTGCCAACAGCCACTCTGGAGAAGTGTACGGTGTGTCCTGAAACATCTAAAAAACTCAGCTTAGAGAGCTTGGGCACTTCCACTCATGGGCGTATAAATTGGGAAAACTAAAAATCAGCAAGACACAGGCACCCCAAATTTTGGGCTACTCTGTTGACAAAAACCTCCACTTCATTACACCTTAAATATCCGAGGAAAGAGAAGAATGGATAAAGAAGTTGTGGTCCTTATGTACAATGGAATATCACTCAGCCATGAAATCAATGTCATAAGGCTAGTAGCAGCATGATGAGTGGATTTAGGTATGACGATTCTAAGTGAAATAAATCACACAGAAAAAGACACTTATCATAAGATATCACTTATAGAGGGAATGTAAAAACCGCTACCCTTGAACTGCATTACAAAATAGAACAGAGTCACACGTTTAGAAAACACACTATGGCTGCTTAACGGGAAAGGTGAGGTGGGGTGATGCATAAATCAAGGGTTTCAAATTAGCTCAGATACCGTTCCATAAACCCAATATGTAATAGACAAGACCTACTCCTTGCTCAGTGAACTGGACTCAACACCCCCTATTCACCGCCCAAGAATATATCTGACTAGTAAGAATCTTAAAACCTATGTATTGATATCTCTCTGTAAGTGAGTCAAGTGGGTGTAAAGCGGCATAAACACAGCAGTGAAAAGCAGCTAAACCCCATTATAAAAATCAATTACTTTTCAAAACCCGTGAAACAAAGACAGTGAAAGAGAGAGAAATTCTTACAAAATTCGTTCAGGGGCTGTGATGCCACCTGGATTGACCATATCTAGACCCACAGCTGATTGAGACATATGGGTGGACACTCTTGGGGCTGAGAGGTTTGGTGAGGTTGGGTGAGCTAACGCAGACCCTTTAAATTAATACGGCGTGGTACCCATCCCATGGGTCCCAAATCTCCAGGTTCAAGGGCATCGTCCTACATTGAAAACATGCATGAGAAACCCCGAAGATGGCACACCGTGTGATCGGGAAAGGTTTCTAAAACGCACCTCATTTCTCATCTCCTTGTGCTCCGGTTCGCCATTCCAGCCGCTTTACTAGCAATCTCTCTCCTTGGAGAATCAGCACCTTTATCCTCCTGTTCCGTACAGGTTGCAATTTGTCCTGAGGATGAACGGGAAGAGGGGCAACCAATGAGAGACTAGCTCTAGGTGTTGGGACAGGCACAGGTCACTCTGTTTTCCCATCAGGAAGAAGAATTAACCACAGGCTCAGCCTGCCGCCAGGAACCAGAATACGGCCTGAAGCAATCCTGCGCTTTTGCGGCCAGCTCCCAAGAAAGCGACTTGAAGAATGGAGCTCAGGGGCACTGCAATTCACAAACCTGCAGACTTAGAAATGATAACTCTCGTCCACAAATATATTGAGGGAAGGCAACGAAGAGGATTTGAAAGCAAGGCAGAATTGCAGGAAACAGATTTCAGGAGGTAGATTCGAATCGCCTTTAAAGCACAGGAAAAGCGGCAAAACCTCGACAATGATGCCCTTGGCCAAAAAGGGCGTATGCGTTTTTTCCTGAATATATTCAGGAAAAAACGCATACGCCCTTTTTGGCCAACCAAGCAACCTGGAAAGGCAAATCAGCGCTACAAAGAAGTCTCGCTTCCCATCGGTCAAAAGGGTCATGCTGAATAAAGGGTCAAAACCAGAAATGCAGGACAGGCCATGGAGAAATGGGAGCCTTGCTACGCTGAAGGGCGGGACGTAAATTGCCAACAGCCACTCTGGAGAAGTGTACGGTGTGTCCTGAAACATCTAAAAAACTCAGCTTAGAGAGCTTGGGCACTTCCACTCATGGGCGTATAAATTGGGAAAACTAAAAATCAGCAAGACACAGGCACCCCAAAGTTTTGGGCTTCTCTGTTGACAAGAACCTCCACTTCGTTACACCTTAAATATCCGAGGAAAGAGAAGAATGGATAAAGAAGTTGTGGTCCTTATGTACAATGGAATATCACTCAGCCATGAAATCAATGTCATAAGGCTAGTAGCAGCATGATGAGTGGATTTAGGTATGACGATTCTAAGTGAAATAAGTCCCACAGAAAAAGACACTTATCATGAGATATCACTTATAGAGGGAATGTAAAAACCGCTACCCTTGAACTGAATTACAAAACAGAACGGAGTCACACATTTAGAAAACACACTATGGCTGCTTAACGGGAAAGGTGAGGTGGGGTGATGCATAAAACAAGGGTTTCAAATTAGCTCAGATACCGTTCCATGAACCCAATATGTAATAGACAAGACCTACTCCTTGCTCAGTGAACTGGACTCAACACCCCCTATTCACCGCCCAAGAATATATCTGACTAGTAAGAATCTTAAAACCTATGTATTGATATCTCTCTGTAAGTGAGTCAAGTGGGTGTAAAGCGGCATAAACACAGCAGTGAAAAGCAGCTAAACCCCATTATAAAAATCAATTACTTTTCAAAACCCGTGAAACAAAGACAGTGAAAGAGAGAGAAATTCTTACAAAATTCGTTCAGGGGCTGTGATGCCACCTGGATTGACCATATCTAGACCCACAGCTGATTGAGACATATGGGTGGACACTCTTGGGGCTGAGAGGTTTGGTGAGGTTGGGTGAGCTAACGCAGACCCTTTAAATTAATACGGCGTGGTACCCATCCCATGGGTCCCAAATCTCCAGGTTCAAGGGCATCGTCCTACATTGAAAACATGCATGAGAAACCCCGAAGATGGCACACCGTGTGATCGGGAAAGGTTTCTAAAACGCACCTCATTTCTCATCTCCTTGTGCTCCGGTTCGCCATTCCAGCCGCTTTACTAGCAATCTCTCTCCTTGGAGAATCAGCACCTTTATCCTCCTGTTCCGTACAGGTTGCAATTTGTCCTGAGGATGAACGGGAAGAGGGGCAACCAATGAGAGACTAGCTCTAGGTGTTGGGACAGGCACAGGTCACTCTGTTTTCCCATCAGGAAGAAGAATTAACCACAGGCTCAGCCTTCCGCCAGGAACCAGAATACGGCCTGAAGCAATCCTGCGCTTTTGCGGCCAGCTCCCAAGAAAGCGAGTTGAATAATGGAGCTCAGGGGCACTGCAATTCACAAACCTGCAGACTTAGAAATGATAACTCTCGTCCACAAATATATTGAGGGAAGGCAACGAAGAGGATTTGAAAGCAAGGCAGAATTGCAGGAAACAGATTTCAGGAGGTAGATTCGAATCGCCTTTAAAGCACAGGAAAAGCGGCAAAACCTCGACAATGATGCCCTTGGCCAAAAAGGGCGTATGCGTTTTTTCCTGAATATATTCAGGAAAAAACGCATACGCCCTTTTTGGCCAACCAAGCAACCTGGAAAGGCAAATCAGCGCTACAAAGAAGTCTCGCTTCCCATCGGTCAAAAGGGTCATGCTGAATAAAGGGTCAAAACCAGAAATGCAGGACAGGCCATGGAGAAATGGGAGCCTTGCTACGCTGAAGGGCGGGACGTAAATTGCCAACAGCCACTCTGGAGAAGTGTACGGTGTGTCCTGAAACATCTAAAAAACTCAGCTTAGAGAGCTTGGGCACTTCCACTCATGGGCGTATAAATTGGGAAAACTAAAAATCAGCAAGACACAGGCACCCCAAAGTTTTGGGCTTCTCTGTTGACAAGAACCTCCACTTCGTTACACCTTAAATATCCGAGGAAAGAGAAGAATGGATAAAGAAGTTGTGGTCCTTATGTACAATGGAATATCACTCAGCCATGAAATCAATGTCATAAGGCTAGTAGCAGCATGATGAGTGGATTTAGGTATGACGATTCTAAGTGAAATAAGTCCCACAGAAAAAGACACTTATCATGAGATATCACTTATAGAGGGAATGTAAAAACCGCTACCCTTGAACTGAATTACAAAACAGAACGGAGTCACACATTTAGAAAACACACTATGGCTGCTTAACGGGAAAGGTGAGGTGGGGTGATGCATAAAACAAGGGTTTCAAATTAGCTCAGATACCGTTCCATGAACCCAATATGTAATAGACAAGACCTACTCCTTGCTCAGTGAACTGGACTCAACACCCCCTATTCACCGCCCAAGAATATATCTGACTAGTAAGAATCTTAAAACCTATGTATTGATATCTCTCTGTAAGTGAGTCAAGTGGGTGTAAAGCGGCATAAACACAGCAGTGAAAAGCAGCTAAACCCCATTATAAAAATCAATTACTTTTCAAAACCCGTGAAACAAAGACAGTGAAAGAGAGAGAAATTCTTACAAAATTCGTTCAGGGGCTGTGATGCCACCTGGATTGACCATATCTAGACCCACAGCTGATTGAGACATATGGGTGGACACTCTTGGGGCTGAGAGGTTTGGTGAGGTTGGGTGAGCTAACGCAGACCCTTTAAATTAATACGGCGTGGTACCCATCCCATGGGTCCCAAATCTCCAGGTTCAAGGGCATCGTCCTACATTGAAAACATGCATGAGAAACCCCGAAGATGGCACACCGTGTGATCGGGAAAGGTTTCTAAAACGCACCTCATTTCTCATCTCCTTGTGCTCCGGTTCGCCATTCCAGCCGCTTTACTAGCAATCTCTCTCCTTGGAGAATCAGCACCTTTATCCTCCTGTTCCGTACAGGTTGCAATTTGTCCTGAGGATGAACGGGAAGAGGGGCAACCAATGAGAGACTAGCTCTAGGTGTTGGGACAGGCACAGGTCACTCTGTTTTCCCATCAGGAAGAAGAATTAACCACAGGCTCAGCCTTCCGCCAGGAACCAGAATACGGCCTGAAGCAATCCTGCGCTTTTGCGGCCAGCTCCCAAGAAAGCGAGTTGAATAATGGAGCTCAGGGGCACTGCAATTCACAAACCTGCAGACTTAGAAATGATAACTCTCGTCCACAAATATATTGAGGGAAGGCAACGAAGAGGATTTGAAAGCAAGGCAGAATTGCAGGAAACAGATTTCAGGAGGTAGATTCGAATCGCCTTTAAAGCACAGGAAAAGCGGCAAAACCTCGACAATGATGCCCTTGGCCAAAAAGGGCGTATGCGTTTTTTCCTGAATATATTCAGGAAAAAACGCATACGCCCTTTTTGGCCAACCAAGCAACCTGGAAAGGCAAATCAGCGCTACAAAGAAGTCTCGCTTCCCATCGGTCAAAAGGGTCATGCTGAATAAAGGGTCAAAACCAGAAATGCAGGACAGGCCATGGAGAAATGGGAGCCTTGCTACGCTGAAGGGCGGGACGTAAATTGCCAACAGCCACTCTGGAGAAGTGTACGGTGTGTCCTGAAACATCTAAAAAACTCAGCTTAGAGAGCTTGGGCACTTCCACTCATGGGCGTATAAATTGGGAAAACTAAAAATCAGCAAGACACAGGCACCCCAAAGTTTTGGGCTTCTCTGTTGACAAGAACCTCCACTTCGTTACACCTTAAATATCCGAGGAAAGAGAAGAATGGATAAAGAAGTTGTGGTCCTTATGTACAATGGAATATCACTCAGCCATGAAATCAATGTCATAAGGCTAGTAGCAGCATGATGAGTGGATTTAGGTATGACGATTCTAAGTGAAATAAGTCCCACAGAAAAAGACACTTATCATGAGATATCACTTATAGAGGGAATGTAAAAACCGCTACCCTTGAACTGAATTACAAAACAGAACGGAGTCACACATTTAGAAAACACACTATGGCTGCTTAACGGGAAAGGTGAGGTGGGGTGATGCATAAAACAAGGGTTTCAAATTAGCTCAGATACCGTTCCATGAACCCAATATGTAATAGACAAGACCTACTCCTTGCTCAGTGAACTGGACTCAACACCCCCTATTCACCGCCCAAGAATATATCTGACTAGTAAGAATCTTAAAACCTATGTATTGATATCTCTCTGTAAGTGAGTCAAGTGGGTGTAAAGCGGCATAAACACAGCAGTGAAAAGCAGCTAAACCCCATTATAAAAATCAATTACTTTTCAAAACCCGTGAAACAAAGACAGTGAAAGAGAGAGAAATTCTTACAAAATTCGTTCAGGGGCTGTGATGCCACCTGGATTGACCATATCTAGACCCACAGCTGATTGAGACATATGGGTGGACACTCTTGGGGCTGAGAGGTTTGGTGAGGTTGGGTGAGCTAACGCAGACCCTTTAAATTAATACGGCGTGGTACCCATCCCATGGGTCCCAAATCTCCAGGTTCAAGGGCATCGTCCTACATTGAAAACATGCATGAGAAACCCCGAAGATGGCACACCGTGTGATCGGGAAAGGTTTCTAAAACGCACCTCATTTCTCATCTGCTTGTGCTCCGGTTCGCCATTCCAGCCGCTTTACTAGCAATCTCTCTCCTTGGAGAATCAGCACCTTTATCCTCCTGTTCCGTACAGGTTGCAATTTGTCCTGAGGATGAACGGGAAGAGGGGCAACCAATGAGAGACTAGCTCTAGGTGTTGGGACAGGCACACGTCACTCTGTTTTCCCATCAGGAAGAAGAATTAACCACAGGCTCAGCCTTCCGCCAGGAACCAGAATACGGCCTGAAGCAATCCTGCGCTTTTGCGGCCAGCTCCCAAGAAAGCGAGTTGAATAATGGAGCTCAGGGGCACTGCAATTCACAAACCTGCAGACTTAGAAATGATAACTCTCGTCCACAAATATATTGAGGGAAGGCAACGAAGAGGATTTGAAAGCAAGGCAGAATTGCAGGAAACAGATTTCAGGAGGTACATTCGAATCGCCTTTAAAGCACAGGAAAAGCGGCAAAACCTCGACAGTGATGCACTTGGCCAAAAAGGGCGTATGCGTTTTTTCCTGAATATATTCAGGAAAAATCGCATACGCCCTTTTTGGCCAACCAAGCAACCTGGAAAGGCAAATCAGCGCTACAAAGAAGTCTCGCTTCCCATTGGTCAAAAGGGCCACGCTGAATAAAGTGTCAAAACCAGAAATGCAGGACAGGCCATGGAGAAATGGGAGCCTAGCTACGCTGATGGGCGGGACGTAAATTGCCAACAGCCACTCTGGAGAAGTGTACGGTGTGTCCTGAAACATCTAAAAAACTCAGCTTAGAGAGCTTGGGCACTTCCACTCATGGGCGTATAAATTGGGAAAACTAAAAATCAGCAAGACACAGGCACCCCAAATTTTGGGCTACTCTGTTGACAAGAACCTCCACTTCGTTACACCTTAAATATCCGAGGAAAGAGAAGAATGGATAAAGAAGTTGTGGTCCTTATGTACAATGGACTATCACTCAGCCATGAAATCAATGTCATAAGGCTAGTAGCAGCATGATGAGTGGATTTAGGTATGACGATTCTAAGTGAAATAAGTCCCACAGAAAAAGACACTTATCATGAGATATCACTTATAGAGGGAATGTAAAAACCGCTACCCTTGAACTGAATTACAAAACAGAACGGAGTCACACATTTAGAAAACACACTATGGCTGCTTAACGGGAAAGGTGAGGTGGGGTGATGCATAAAACAAGGGTTTCAAATTAGCTCAGATACCGTTCCATGAACCCAATATGTAATAGACAAGACCTACTCCTTGCTCAGTGAACTGGACTCAACACCCCCTATTCACCGCCCAAGAATATATCTGACTAGTAAGAATCTTAAAACCTATGTATTGATATCTCTCTGTAAGTGAGTCAAGTGGGTGTAAAGCGGCATAAACACAGCAGTGAAAAGCAGCTAAACCCCATTATAAAAATCAATTACTTTTCAAAACCCGTGAAACAAAGACAGTGAAAGAGAGAGAAATTCTTACAAAATTCGTTCAGGGGCTGTGATGCCACCTGGATTGACCATATCTAGACCCACAGCTGATTGAGACATATGGGTGGACACTCTTGGGGCTGAGAGGTTTGGTGAGGTTGGGTGAGCTAACGCAGACCCTTTAAATTAATACGGCGTGGTACCCATCCCATGGGTCCCAAATCTCCAGGTTCAAGGGCATCGTCCTACATTGAAAACATGCATGAGAAACCCCGAAGATGGCACACCGTGTGATCGGGAAAGGTTTCTAAAACGCACCTCATTTCTCATCTCCTTGTGCTCCGGTTCGCCATTCCAGCCGCTTTACTAGCAATCTCTCTCCTTGGAGAATCAGCACCTTTATCCTCCTGTTCCGTACAGGTTGCAATTTGTCCTGAGGATGAACGGGAAGAGGGGCAACCAATGAGAGACTAGCTCTAGGTGTTGGGACAGGCACACGTCACTCTGTTTTCCCATCAGGAAGAAGAATTAACCACAGGCTCAGCCTTCCGCCAGGAACCAGAATACGGCCTGAAGCAATCCTGCGATTTTGCGGCCAGCTCCCAAGAAAGCGAGTTGAATAATGGAGCTCAGGGGCACTGCAATTCACAAACCTGCAGACTTAGAAATGATAACTCTCGTCCACAAATATATTGAGGGAAGGCAACGAAGAGGATTTGAAAGCAAGGCAGAATTGCAGGAAACAGATTTCAGGAGGTACATTCGAATCGCCTTTAAAGCACAGGAAAAGCGGCAAAACCTCGACAGTGATGCACTTGGCCAAAAAGGGCGTATGCGTTTTTTCCTGAATATATTCAGGAAAAATCGCATACGCCCTTTTTGGCCAACCAAGCAACCTGGAAAGGCAAATCAGCGCTACAAAGAAGTCTCGCTTCCCATTGGTCAAAAGGGCCACGCTGAATAAAGTGTCAAAACCAGAAATGCAGGACAGGCCATGGAGAAATGGGAGCCTAGCTACGCTGATGGGCGGGACGTAAATTGCCAACAGCCACTCTGGAGAAGTGTACGGTGTGTCCTGAAACATCTAAAAAACTCAGCTTAGAGAGCTTGGGCACTTCCACTCATGGGCGTATAAATTGGGAAAACTAAAAATCAGCAAGACACAGGCACCCCAAATTTTGGGCTACTCTGTTGACAAAAACCTCCACTTCATTACACCTTAAATATCCGAGGAAAGAGAAGAATGGATAAAGAAGTTGTGGTCCTTATGTACAATGGAATATCACTCAGCCATGAAATCAATGTCATAAGGCTAGTAGCAGCATGATGAGTGGATTTAGGTATGACGATTCTAAGTGAAATAAATCACACAGAAAAAGACACTTATCATAAGATATCACTTATAGAGGGAATGTAAAAACCGCTACCCTTGAACTGCATTACAAAATAGAACAGAGTCACACGTTTAGAAAACACACTATGGCTGCTTAACGGGAAAGGTGAGGTGGGGTGATGCATAAATCAAGGGTTTCAAATTAGCTCAGATACCGTTCCATAAACCCAATATGTAATAGACAAGACCTACTCCTTGCTCAGTGAACTGGACTCAACACCCCCTATTCACCGCCCAAGAATATATCTGACTAGTAAGAATCTTAAAACCTATGTATTGATATCTCTCTGTAAGTGAGTCAAGTGGGTGTAAAGCGGCATAAACACAGCAGTGAAAAGCAGCTAAACCCCATTATAAAAATCAATTACTTTTCAAAACCCGTGAAACAAAGACAGTGAAAGAGAGAGAAATTCTTACAAAATTCGTTCAGGGGCTGTGATGCCACCTGGATTGACCATATCTAGACCCACAGCTGATTGAGACATATGGGTGGACACTCTTGGGGCTGAGAGGTTTGGTGAGGTTGGGTGAGCTAACGCAGACCCTTTAAATTAATACGGCGTGGTACCCATCCCATGGGTCCCAAATCTCCAGGTTCAAGGGCATCGTCCTACATTGAAAACATGCATGAGAAACCCCGAAGATGGCACACCGTGTGATCGGGAAAGGTTTCTAAAACGCACCTCATTTCTCATCTCCTTGTGCTCCGGTTCGCCATTCCAGCCGCTTTACTAGCAATCTCTCTCCTTGGAGAATCAGCACCTTTATCCTCCTGTTCCGTACAGGTTGCAATTTGTCCTGAGGATGAACGGGAAGAGGGGCAACCAATGAGAGACTAGCTCTAGGTGTTGGGACAGGCACAGGTCACTCTGTTTTCCCATCAGGAAGAAGAATTAACCACAGGCTCAGCCTGCCGCCAGGAACCAGAATACGGCCTGAAGCAATCCTGCGCTTTTGCGGCCAGCTCCCAAGAAAGCGAGTTGAATAATGGAGCTCAGGGGCACTGCAATTCACAAACCTGCAGACTTAGAAATGATAACTCTCGTCCACAAATATATTGAGGGAAGGCAACGAAGAGGATTTGAAAGCAAGGCAGAATTGCAGGAAACAGATTTCAGGAGGTACATTCGAATCGCCTTTAAAGCACAGGAAAAGCGGCAAAACCTCGACAGTGATGCACTTGGCCAAAAAGGGCGTATGCGTTTTTTCCTGAATATATTCAGGAAAAATCGCATACGCCCTTTTTGGCCAACCAAGCAACCTGGAAAGGCAAATCAGCGCTACAAAGAAGTCTCGCTTCCCATTGGTCAAAAGGGCCATGCTGAATAAAGTGTCAAAACCAGAAATGCAGGACAGGCCATGGAGAAATGGGAGCCTAGCTACGCTGATGGGCGGGACGTAAATTGCCAACAGCCACTCTGGAGAAGTGTACGGTGTGTCCTGAAACATCTAAAAAACTCAGCTTAGAGAGCTTGGGCACTTCCACTCATGGGCGTATAAATTGGGAAAACTAAAAATCAGCAAGACACAGGCACCCCAAATTTTGGGCTACTCTGTTGACAAGAACCTCCACTTCGTTACACCTTAAATATCCGAGGAAAGAGAAGAATGGATAAAGAAGTTGTGGTCCTTATGTACAATGGAATATCACTCAGCCATGAAATCAATGTCATAAGGCTAGTAGCAGCATGATGAGTGGATTTAGGTATGACGATTCTAAGTGAAATAAGTCCCACAGAAAAAGACACTTATCATGAGATATCACTTATAGAGGGAATGTAAAAACCGCTACCCTTGAACTGAATTACAAAACAGAACGGAGTCACACATTTAGAAAACACACTATGGCTGCTTAACGGGAAAGGTGAGGTGGGGTGATGCATAAAACAAGGGTTTCAAATTAGCTCAGATACCGTTCCATGAACCCAATATGTAATAGACAAGACCTACTCCTTGCTCAGTGAACTGGACTCAACACCCCCTATTCACCGCCCAAGAATATATCTGACTAGTAAGAATCTTAAAACCTATGTATTGATATCTCTCTGTAAGTGAGTCAAGTGGGTGTAAAGCGGCATAAACACAGCAGTGAAAAGCAGCTAAACCCCATTATAAAAATCAATTACTTTTCAAAACCCGTGAAACAAAGACAGTGAAAGAGAGAGAAATTCTTACAAAATTCGTTCAGGGGCTGTGATGCCACCTGGATTGACCATATCTAGACCCACAGCTGATTGAGACATATGGGTGGACACTCTTGGGGCTGAGAGGTTTGGTGAGGTTGGGTGAGCTAACGCAGACCCTTTAAATTAATACGGCGTGGTACCCATCCCATGGGTCCCAAATCTCCAGGTTCAAGGGCATCGTCCTACATTGAAAACATGCATGAGAAACCCCGAAGATGGCACACCGTGTGATCGGGAAAGGTTTCTAAAACGCACCTCATTTCTCATCTCCTTGTGCTCCGGTTCGCCATTCCAGCCGCTTTACTAGCAATCTCTCTCCTTGGAGAATCAGCACCTTTATCCTCCTGTTCCGTACAGGTTGCAATTTGTCCTGAGGATGAACGGGAAGAGGGGCAACCAATGAGAGACTAGCTCTAGGTGTTGGGACAGGCACACGTCACTCTGTTTTCCCATCAGGAAGAAGAATTAACCACAGGCTCAGCCTTCCGCCAGGAACCAGAATACGGCCTGAAGCAATCCTGCGATTTTGCGGCCAGCTCCCAAGAAAGCGAGTTGAATAATGGAGCTCAGGGGCACTGCAATTCACAAACCTGCAGACTTAGAAATGATAACTCTCGTCCACAAATATATTGAGGGAAGGCAACGAAGAGGATTTGAAAGCAAGGCAGAATTGCAGGAAACAGATTTCAGGAGGTACATTCGAATCGCCTTTAAAGCACAGGAAAAGCGGCAAAACCTCGACAGTGATGCACTTGGCCAAAAAGGGCGTATGCGTTTTTTCCTGAATATATTCAGGAAAAATCGCATACGCCCTTTTTGGCCAACCAAGCAACCTGGAAAGGCAAATCAGCGCTACAAAGAAGTCTCGCTTCCCATTGGTCAAAAGGGCCACGCTGAATAAAGTGTCAAAACCAGAAATGCAGGACAGGCCATGGAGAAATGGGAGCCTAGCTACGCTGATGGGCGGGACGTAAATTGCCAACAGCCACTCTGGAGAAGTGTACGGTGTGTCCTGAAACATCTAAAAAACTCAGCTTAGAGAGCTTGGGCACTTCCACTCATGGGCGTATAAATTGGGAAAACTAAAAATCAGCAAGACACAGGCACCCCAAATTTTGGGCTACTCTGTTGACAAAAACCTCCACTTCATTACACCTTAAATATCCGAGGAAAGAGAAGAATGGATAAAGAAGTTGTGGTCCTTATGTACAATGGAATATCACTCAGCCATGAAATCAATGTCATAAGGCTAGTAGCAGCATGATGAGTGGATTTAGGTATGACGATTCTAAGTGAAATAAATCACACAGAAAAAGACACTTATCATAAGATATCACTTATAGAGGGAATGTAAAAACCGCTACCCTTGAACTGCATTACAAAATAGAACAGAGTCACACGTTTAGAAAACACACTATGGCTGCTTAACGGGAAAGGTGAGGTGGGGTGATGCATAAATCAAGGGTTTCAAATTAGCTCAGATACCGTTCCATAAACCCAATATGTAATAGACAAGACCTACTCCTTGCTCAGTGAACTGGACTCAACACCCCCTATTCACCGCCCAAGAATATATCTGACTAGTAAGAATCTTAAAACCTATGTATTGATATCTCTCTGTAAGTGAGTCAAGTGGGTGTAAAGCGGCATAAACACAGCAGTGAAAAGCAGCTAAACCCCATTATAAAAATCAATTACTTTTCAAAACCCGTGAAACAAAGACAGTGAAAGAGAGAGAAATTCTTACAAAATTCGTTCAGGGGCTGTGATGCCACCTGGATTGACCATATCTAGACCCACAGCTGATTGAGACATATGGGTGGACACTCTTGGGGCTGAGAGGTTTGGTGAGGTTGGGTGAGCTAACGCAGACCCTTTAAATTAATACGGCGTGGTACCCATCCCATGGGTCCCAAATCTCCAGGTTCAAGGGCATCGTCCTACATTGAAAACATGCATGAGAAACCCCGAAGATGGCACACCGTGTGATCGGGAAAGGTTTCTAAAACGCACCTCATTTCTCATCTCCTTGTGCTCCGGTTCGCCATTCCAGCCGCTTTACTAGCAATCTCTCTCCTTGGAGAATCAGCACCTTTATCCTCCTGTTCCGTACAGGTTGCAATTTGTCCTGAGGATGAACGGGAAGAGGGGCAACCAATGAGAGACTAGCTCTAGGTGTTGGGACAGGCACAGGTCACTCTGTTTTCCCATCAGGAAGAAGAATTAACCACAGGCTCAGCCTTCCGCCAGGAACCAGAATACGGCCTGAAGCAATCCTGCGCTTTTGCGGCCAGCTCCCAAGAAAGCGAGTTGAATAATGGAGCTCAGGGGCACTGCAATTCACAAACCTGCAGACTTAGAAATGATAACTCTCGTCCACAAATATATTGAGGGAAGGCAACGAAGAGGATTTGAAAGCAAGGCAGAATTGCAGGAAACAGATTTCAGGAGGTACATTCGAATCGCCTTTAAAGCACAGGAAAAGCGGCAAAACCTCGACAGTGATGCACTTGGCCAAAAAGGGCGTATGCGTTTTTTCCTGAATATATTCAGGAAAAATCGCATACGCCCTTTTTGGCCAACCAAGCAACCTGGAAAGGCAAATCAGCGCTACAAAGAAGTCTCGCTTCCCATTGGTCAAAAGGGCCATGCTGAATAAAGTGTCAAAACCAGAAATGCAGGACAGGCCATGGAGAAATGGGAGCCTAGCTACGCTGATGGGCGGGACGTAAATTGCCAACAGCCACTCTGGAGAAGTGTACGGTGTGTCCTGAAACATCTAAAAAACTCAGCTTAGAGAGCTTGGGCACTTCCACTCATGGGCGTATAAATTGGGAAAACTAAAACTCAGCAAGACACAGGCACCCCAAAGTTTTGGGCTTCTCTGTTGACAAGAACCTCCACTTCGTTACACCTTAAATATCCCAGGAAAGAGAAGAATGGATAAAGAAGTTGTGGTCCTTATGTACAATGGAATATCACTCAGCCATGAAATCAATGTCATAAGGCTAGTAGCAGCATGATGAGTGGATTTAGGTATGACGATTCTAAGTGAAATAAATCACACAGAAAAAGACACTTATCATAAGATATCACTTATAGAGGGAATGTAAAAACCGCTACCCTTGAACTCCATTACAAAATAGAACAGAGTCACACGTTTAGAAAACACACTATGGCTGCTTAACGGGAAAGGTGAGGTGGGGTGATGCATAAATCAAGGGTTTCAAATTAGCTCAGATACCGTTCCATAAACCCAATATGTAATAGACAAGACCTACTCCTTGCTCAGTGAACTGGACTCAACACCCCCTATTCACCGCCCAAGAATATATCTGACTAGTAAGAATCTTAAAACCTATGTATTGATATCTCTCTGTAAGTGAGTCAAGTGGGTGTAAAGCGGCATAAACACAGCAGTGAAAAGCAGCTAAACCCCATTATAAAAATCAATTACTTTTCAAAACCCGTGAAACAAAGACAGTGAAAGAGAGAGAAATTCTTACAAAATTCGTTCAGGGGCTGTGATGCCACCTGGATTGACCATATCTAGACCCACAGCTGATTGAGACATATGGGTGGACACTCTTGGGGCTGAGAGGTTTGGTGAGGTTGGGTGAGCTAACGCAGACCCTTTAAATTAATACGGCGTGGTACCCATCCCATGGGTCCCAAATCTCCAGGTTCAAGGGCATCGTCCTACATTGAAAACATGCATGAGAAACCCCGAAGATGGCACACCGTGTGATCGGGAAAGGTTTCTAAAACGCACCTCATTTCTCATCTCCTTGTGCTCCGGTTCGCCATTCCAGCCGCTTTACTAGCAATCTCTCTCCTTGGAGAATCAGCACCTTTATCCTCCTGTTCCGTACAGGTTGCAATTTGTCCTGAGGATGAACGGGAAGAGGGGCAACCAATGAGAGACTAGCTCTAGGTGTTGGGACAGGCACAGGTCACTCTGTTTTCCCATCAGGAAGAAGAATTAACCACAGGCTCAGCCTGCCGCCAGGAACCAGAATACGGCCTGAAGCAATCCTGCGCTTTTGCGGCCAGCTCCCAAGAAAGCGAGTTGAATAATGGAGCTCAGGGGCACTGCAATTCACAAACCTGCAGACTTACAAATGATAACTCTCGTCCACAAATATATTGAGGGAAGGCAACGAAGAGGATTTGAAAGCAAGGCAGAATTGCAGGAAACAGATTTCAGGAGGTAGATTCGAATCGCCTTTAAAGCACAGGAAAAGCGGCAAAACCTCGACAATGATGCCCTTGGCCAAAAAGGGCGTATGCGTTTTTTCCTGAATATATTCAGGAAAAAACGCATACGCCCTTTTTGGCCAACCAAGCAACCTGGAAAGGCAAATCAGCGCTACAAAGAAGTCTCGCTTCCCATCGGTCAAAAGGGTCATGCTGAATAAAGGGTCAAAACCAGAAATGCAGGACAGGCCATGGAGAAATGGGAGCCTTGCTACGCTGAAGGGCGGGACGTAAATTGCCAACAGCCACTCTGGAGAAGTGTACGGTGTGTCCTGAAACATCTAAAAAACTCAGCTTAGAGAGCTTGGGCACTTCCACTCATGGGCGTATAAATTGGGAAAACTAAAAATCAGCAAGACACAGGCACCCCAAAGTTTTGGGCTTCTCTGTTGACAAGAACCTCCACTTCGTTACACCTTAAATATCCGAGGAAAGAGAAGAATGGATAAAGAAGTTGTGGTCCTTATGTACAATGGAATATCACTCAGCCATGAAATCAATGTCATAAGGCTAGTAGCAGCATGATGAGTGGATTTAGGTATGACGATTCTAAGTGAAATAAGTCCCACAGAAAAAGACACTTATCATGAGATATCACTTATAGAGGGAATGTAAAAACCGCTACCCTTGAACTGAATTACAAAACAGAACGGAGTCACACATTTAGAAAACACACTATGGCTGCTTAACGGGAAAGGTGAGGTGGGGTGATGCATAAAACAAGGGTTTCAAATTAGCTCAGATACCGTTCCATGAACCCAATATGTAATAGACAAGACCTACTCCTTGCTCAGTGAACTGGACTCAACACCCCCTATTCACCGCCCAAGAATATATCTGACTAGTAAGAATCTTAAAACCTATGTATTGATATCTCTCTGTAAGTGAGTCAAGTGGGTGTAAAGCGGCATAAACACAGCAGTGAAAAGCAGCTAAACCCCATTATAAAAATCAATTACTTTTCAAAACCCGTGAAACAAAGACAGTGAAAGAGAGAGAAATTCTTACAAAATTCGTTCAGGGGCTGTGATGCCACCTGGATTGACCATATCTAGACCCACAGCTGATTGAGACATATGGGTGGACACTCTTGGGGCTGAGAGGTTTGGTGAGGTTGGGTGAGCTAACGCAGACCCTTTAAATTAATACGGCGTGGTACCCATCCCATGGGTCCCAAATCTCCAGGTTCAAGGGCATCGTCCTACATTGAAAACATGCATGAGAAACCCCGAAGATGGCACACCGTGTGATCGGGAAAGGTTTCTAAAACGCACCTCATTTCTCATCTCCTTGTGCTCCGGTTCGCCATTCCAGCCGCTTTACTAGCAATCTCTCTCCTTGGAGAATCAGCACCTTTATCCTCCTGTTCCGTACAGGTTGCAATTTGTCCTGAGGATGAACGGGAAGAGGGGCAACCAATGAGAGACTAGCTCTAGGTGTTGGGACAGGCACAGGTCACTCTGTTTTCCCATCAGGAAGAAGAATTAACCACAGGCTCAGCCTGCCGCCAGGAACCAGAATACGGCCTGAAGCAATCCTGCGCTTTTGCGGCCAGCTCCCAAGAAAGCGAGTTGAATAATGGAGCTCAGGGGCACTGCAATTCACAAACCTGCAGACTTACAAATGATAACTCTCGTCCACAAATATATTGAGGGAAGGCAACGAAGAGGATTTGAAAGCAAGGCAGAATTGCAGGAAACAGATTTCAGGAGGTAGATTCGAATCGCCTTTAAAGCACAGGAAAAGCGGCAAAACCTCGACAATGATGCCCTTGGCCAAAAAGGGCGTATGCGTTTTTTCCTGAATATATTCAGGAAAAAACGCATACGCCCTTTTTGGCCAACCAAGCAACCTGGAAAGGCAAATCAGCGCTACAAAGAAGTCTCGCTTCCCATCGGTCAAAAGGGTCATGCTGAATAAAGGGTCAAAACCAGAAATGCAGGACAGGCCATGGAGAAATGGGAGCCTTGCTACGCTGAAGGGCGGGACGTAAATTGCCAACAGCCACTTGGAGAAGTGTACGGTGTGTCCTGAAACATCTAAAAAACTCAGCTTAGAGAGCTTGGGCACTTCCACTCATGGGCGTATAAATTGGGAAAACTAAAAATCAGCAAGACACAGGCACCCCAAAGTTTTGGGCTTCTCTGTTGACAAGAACCTCCACTTCGTTACACCTTAAATATCCGAGGAAAGAGAAGAATGGATAAAGAAGTTGTGGTCCTTATGTACAATGGAATATCACTCTGCCATGAAATCAATGTCATAAGGCTAGTAGCAGCATGATGAGTGGATTTAGGTATGACGATTCTAAGTGAAATAAGTCCCACAGAAAAAGACACTTATCATGAGATATCACTTATAGAGGGAATGTAAAAACCGCTACCCTTGAACTGAATTACAAAACAGAACGGAGTCACACATTTAGAAAACACACTATGGCTGCTTAACGGGAAAGGTGAGGTGGGGTGATGCATAAAACAAGGGTTTCAAATTAGCTCAGATACCGTTCCATGAACCCAATATGTAATAGACAAGACCTACTCCTTGCTCAGTGAACTGGACTCAACACCCCCTATTCACCGCCCAAGAATATATCTGACTAGTAAGAATCTTAAAACCTATGTATTGATATCTCTCTGTAAGTGAGTCAAGTGGGTGTAAAGCGGCATAAACACAGCAGTGAAGAGCAGCTAAACCCCATTATAAAAATCAATTACTTTTCAAAACCCGTGAAACAAAGACAGTGAAAGAGAGAGAAATTCTTACAAAATTCGTTCAGGGGCTGTGATGCCACCTGGATTGACCATATCTAGACCCACAGCTGATTGAGACATATGGGTGGACACTCTTGGGGCTGAGAGGTTTGGTGAGGTTGGGTGAGCTAACGCAGACCCTTTAAATTAATACGGCGTGGTACCCATCCCATGGGTCCCAAATCTCCAGGTTCAAGGGCATCGTCCTACATTGAAAACATGCATGAGAAACCCCGAAGATGGCACACCGTGTGATCGGGAAAGGTTTCTAAAACGCACCTCATTTCTCATCTCCTTGTGCTCCGGTTCGCCATTCCAGCCGCTTTACTAGCAATCTCTCTCCTTGGAGAATCAGCACCTTTATCCTCCTGTTCCGTACAGGTTGCAATTTGTCCTGAGGATGAACGGGAAGAGGGGGAACCAATGAGAGACTAGCTCTAGGTGTTGGGACAGGCACAGGTCACTCTGTTTTCCCATCAGGAAGAAGAATTAACCACAGGCTCAGCCTGCCGCCAGGAACCAGAATACGGCCTGAAGCAATCCTGCGCTTTTGCGGCCAGCTCCCAAGAAAGCGAGTTGAATAATGGAGCTCAGGGGCACTGCAATTCACAAACCTGCAGACTTAGAAATGATAACTCTCGTCCACAAATATATTGAGGGAAGGCAACGAAGAGGATTTGAAAGCAAGGCAGAATTGCAGGAAACAGATTTCAGGAGGTAGATTCGAATCGCCTTTAAAGCACAGGAAAAGCGGCAAAACCTCGACAATGATGCCCTTGGCCAAAAAGGGCGTATGCGTTTTTTCCTGAATATATTCAGGAAAAAACGCATACGCCCTTTTTGGCCAACCAAGCAACCTGGAAAGGCAAATCAGCGCTACAAAGAAGTCTCGCTTCCCATCGGTCAAAAGGGTCATGCTGAATAAAGGGTCAAAACCAGAAATGCAGGACAGGCCATGGAGAAATGGGAGCCTTGCTACGCTGAAGGGCGGGACGTAAATTGCCAACAGCCACTCTGGAGAAGTGTAAGGTGTGTCCTGAAACATCTAAAAAACTCAGCTTAGAGAGCTTGGGCACTTCCACTCATGGGCGTATAAATTGGAAAAACTAAAAATCAGCAAGACACAGGCACCCCAAAGTTTTGGGCTTCTCTGTTGACAAGAACCTCCACTTCGTTACACCTTAAATATCCGAGGAAAGAGAAGAATGGATAAAGAAGTTGTGGTCCTTATGTACAATGGAATATCACTCAGCCATGAAATCAATGTCATAAGGCTAGTAGCAGCATGATGAGTGGATTTAGGTATGACGATTCTAAGTGAAATAAGTCCCACAGAAAAAGACACTTATCATGAGATATCACTTATAGAGGGAATGTAAACACCGCTACCCTTGAACTGAATTACAAAACAGAACGGAGTCACACATTTAGAAAACACACTATGGCTGCTTAACGGGAAAGGTGAGGTGGGGTGATGCATAAAACAAGGGTTTCAAATTAGCTCAGATACCGTTCCATGAACCCAATATGTAATAGACAAGACCTACTCCTTGCTCAGTGAACTGGACTCAACACCCCCTATTCACCGCCCAAGAATATATCTGACTAGTAAGAATCTTAAAACCTATGTATTGATATCTCTCTGTAAGTGAGTCAAGTGGGTGTAAAGCGGCATAAACACAGCAGTGAAAAGCAGCTAAACCCCATTATAAAAATCAATTACTTTTCAAAACCCGTGAAACAAAGACAGTGAAAGAGAGAGAAATTCTTACAAAATTCGTTCAGGGGCTGTGATGCCACCTGGATTGACCATATCTAGACCCACAGCTGATTGAGACATATGGGTGGACACTCTTGGGGCTGAGAGGTTTGGTGAGGTTGGGTGAGCTAACGCAGACCCTTTAAATTAATACGGCGTGGTACCCATCCCATGGGTCCCAAATCTCCAGGTTCAAGGGCATCGTCCTACATTGAAAACATGCATGAGAAACCCCGAAGATGGCACACCGTGTGATCGGGAAAGGTTTCTAAAACGCACCTCATTTCTCATCTCCTTGTGCTCCGGTTCGCCATTCCAGCCGCTTTACTAGCAATCTCTCTCCTTGGAGAATCAGCACCTTTATCCTCCTGTTCCGTACAGGTTGCAATTTGTCCTGAGGATGAACGGGAAGAGGGGCAACCAATGAGAGACTAGCTCTAGGTGTTGGGACAGGCACACGTCACTCTGTTTTCCCATCAGGAAGAAGAATTAACCACAGGCTCAGCCTTCCGCCAGGAACCAGAATACGGCCTGAAGCAATCCTGCGATTTTGCGGCCAGCTCCCAAGAAAGCGAGTTGAATAATGGAGCTCAGGGGCACTGCAATTCACAAACCTGCAGACTTAGAAATGATAACTCTCGTCCACAAATATATTGAGGGAAGGCAACGAAGAGGATTTGAAAGCAAGGCAGAATTGCAGGAAACAGATTTCAGGAGGTACATTCGAATCGCCTTTAAAGCACAGGAAAAGCGGCAAAACCTCGACAGTGATGCACTTGGCCAAAAAGGGCGTATGCGTTTTTTCCTGAATATATTCAGGAAAAATCGCATACGCCCTTTTTGGCCAACCAAGCAACCTGGAAAGGCAAATCAGCGCTACAAAGAAGTCTCGCTTCCCATTGGTCAAAAGGGCCACGCTGAATAAAGTGTCAAAACCAGAAATGCAGGACAGGCCATGGAGAAATGGGAGCCTAGCTACGCTGATGGGCGGGACGTAAATTGCCAACAGCCACTCTGGAGAAGTGTACGGTGTGTCCTGAAACATCTAAAAAACTCAGCTTAGAGAGCTTGGGCACTTCCACTCATGGGCGTATAAATTGGGAAAACTAAAAATCAGCAAGACACAGGCACCCCAAATTTTGGGCTACTCTGTTGACAAAAACCTCCACTTCATTACACCTTAAATATCCGAGGAAAGAGAAGAATGCATAAAGAAGTTGTGGTCCTTATGTACAATGGAATATCACTCAGCCATGAAATCAATGTCATAAGGCTAGTAGCAGCATGATGAGTGGATTTAGGTATGACGATTCTAAGTGAAATAAATCACACAGAAAAAGACACTTATCATAAGATATCACTTATAGAGGGAATGTAAAAACCGCTACCCTTGAACTGCATTACAAAATAGAACAGAGTCACACGTTTAGAAAACACACTATGGCTGCTTAACGGGAAAGGTGAGGTGGGGTGATGCATAAATCAAGGGTTTCAAATTAGCTCAGATACCGTTCCATAAACCCAATATGTAATAGACAAGACCTACTCCTTGCTCAGTGAACTGGACTCAACACCCCCTATTCACCGCCCAAGAATATATCTGACTAGTAAGAATCTTAAAACCTATGTATTGATATCTCTCTGTAAGTGAGTCAAGTGGGTGTAAAGCGGCATAAACACAGCAGTGAAAAGCAGCTAAACCCCATTATAAAAATCAATTACTTTTCAAAACCCGTGAAACAAAGACAGTGAAAGAGAGAGAAATTCTTACAAAATTCGTTCAGGGGCTGTGATGCCACCTGGATTGACCATATCTAGACCCACAGCTGATTGAGACATATGGGTGGACACTCTTGGGGCTGAGAGGTTTGGTGAGGTTGGGTGAGCTAATGCAGACCCTTTAAATTAATACGGCGTGGTACCCATCCCATGGGTCCCAAATCTCCAGGTTCAAGGGCATCGTCCTACATTGAAAACATGCATGAGAAACCCCGAAGATGGCACACCGTGTGATCGGGAAAGGTTTCTAAAACGCACCTCATTTCTCATCTGCTTGTGCTCCGGTTCGCCATTCCAGCCGCTTTACTAGCAATCTCTCTCCTTGGAGAATCAGCACCTTTATCCTCCTGTTCCGTACAGGTTGCAA
This sequence comes from Balaenoptera borealis, assembly GCF_965194805.1. Lineage (NCBI taxonomy): Eukaryota > Metazoa > Chordata > Mammalia > Artiodactyla > Balaenopteridae > Balaenoptera > Balaenoptera borealis. The sequence continues at coordinate 95,871,038 of NC_138873.1, forward strand.
TTTGTCCTGAGGATGAACGGGAAGAGGGGCAACCAATGAGAGACTAGTTCTAGGTGTTGGGACAGGCACAGGTCACTCTGTTTTCCCATCAGGAAGAAGAATTAACCACAGGCTCAGCCTGCCGCCAGGAACCAGAATACGGCCTGAAGCAATCCTGCGCTTTTGCGGCCAGCTCCCAAGAAAGCGAGTTGAATAATGGAGCTCAGGGGCACTGCAATTCACAAACCTGCAGACTTAGAAATGATAACTCTCGTCCACAAATATATTGAGGGAAGGCAACGAAGAGGATTTGAAAGCAAGGCAGAATTGCAGGAAACAGATTTCAGGAGGTAGATTCGAATCGCCTTTAAAGCACAGGAAAAGCGGCAAAACCTCGACCATGATGCCCTTGGCCAAAAAGGGCGTATGCGTTTTTTCCTGAATATATTCAGGAAAAAACGCATACGCCCTTTTTGGCCAACCAAGCAACCTGGAAAGGCAAATCAGCGCTACAAAGAAGTCTCACTTCCCATCGGTCAAAAGGGTCATGCTGAATAAAGGGTCAAAACCAGAAATGCAGGACAGGCCATGGAGAAATGGGAGCCTTGCTACCCTGAAGGCCGGGACGTAAATTGCCAACAGCCACTCTGGAGAAGTGTACGGTGTGTCCTGAAACATCTAAAAAACTCAGCTTAGAGAGCTTGGGCACTTCCACTCATGGGCGTATAATTTGGGAAAACTAAAAATCAGCAAGACACAGGCACCCCAAAGTTTTGGGCTACTCTGTTGACAAGAACCTCCACTTCGTTACACCTTAAATATCCGAGGAAAGAGAAGAATGGATAAAGAAGTTGTGGTCCTTATGTACAATGGAATATCACTCAGCCATGAAATCAATGTCATAAGGCTAGTAGCAGCATGATGAGTGGATTTAGGTATGACGATTCTAAGTGAAATAAGTCCCACAGAAAAAGACACTTATCATGAGATATCACTTATAGAGGGAATGTAAAAACCGCTACCCTTGAACTGAATTACAAAACAGAACGGAGTCACACATTTAGAAAACACACTATGGCTGCTTAACGGGAAAGGTGAGGTGGGGTGATGCATAAAACAAGGGTTTCAAATTAGCTCAGATACCGTTCCATGAACCCAATATGTAATAGACAAGACCTACTCCTTGCTCAGTGAACTGGACTCAACACCCCCTATTCACCGCCCAAGAATATATCTGACTAGTAAGAATCTTCAAACCTATGTATTGATATCTCTCTGTAAGTGAGTCAAGTGGGTGTAAAGCGGCATAAACACAGCAGTGGAAAGCAGCCAAACCCCATTATAAAAATCAATTACTTTTCAAAACCCGTGAAACAAAGACAGTGAAAGAGAGAGGAATTCTTACAAAATTCGTTCAGGGGCTGTGATGCCACCTGGATTGACCATATCTAGACCCACAGCTGATTGAGACATATGGGTGGACACTCTTGGGGCTGAGAGGTTTGGTGAGGTTGGGTGAGCTAACGCAGACCCTTTAAATTAATACGGCGTGGTACCCATCCCATGGGTCCCAAATCTCCAGGTTCAAGGGCATCGTCCTACATTGAAAACATGCATGAGAAACCCCGAAGATGGCATACCGTGTGATGGGGAAAGGTTTCTAAAACGCACCTCATTTCTCATCTCCTTGTGCTCCGGTTCGACATTCCAGCCGCTTTACTAGCAATCTCTCTCCTTGGAGAATCAGCACCTTTATCCTCCTGTTCCGTACAGGTTGCAATTTGTCCTGAGGATGAACGGGAAGAGGGGGAACCAATGAGAGACTAGCTCTAGGTGTTGGGACAGGCACACGTCACTCTGTTTTCCCATCAGGAAGAAGAATTAACCACAGGCTCAGCCTGCCGCCAGGAACCAGAATACGGCCTGAAGCAATCCTGCGCTTTTGCGGCCAGCTCCCAAGAAAGCGAGTTGAATAATGGAGCTCAGGGGCACTGCAATTCACAAACCTGCAGACTTAGAAATGATAACTCTCGTCCACAAATATATTGAGGGAAGGCAACGAAGAGGATTTGAAAGCAAGGCAGAATTGCAGGAAACAGATTTCAGGAGGTAGATTCGAAACGCCTTTAAAGCACAGGAAAAGCGGCAAAACCTCGACAGTGATGCCCTTGGCCAAAAAGGGCGTATGCGTTTTTTCCTGAATATATTCAGGAAAAAACGCATACGCCCTTTTTGGCCAACCAAGCAACCTGGAAAGGCAAATCAGCGCTACAAAGAAGTCTCGCTTCCCATCGGTCAAAAGGGTCATGCTGAATAAAGAGTCAAAACCAGAAATGCAGGACAGGCCATGGAGAAATGGGAGCCTTGCTACGCTGATGGGCGGGACGTAAATTGCCAACAGCCACTCTGGAGAAGTGTACGGTGTGTCCTGAAACATCTAAAAAACTCAGCTTAGAGAGCTTGGGCACTTCCACTCATGGGCGTATAAATTGGGAAAACTAAAAATCAGCAAGACACAGGCACCCCAAATTTTGGGCTACTCTGTTGACAAAAACCTCCACTTCAATACACCTTAAATATCCGAGGAAAGAGAAGAATGGATAAAGAAGTTGTGGTCCTTATGTACAATGGAATATCACTCAGCCATGAAATCAATGTCATAAGGCTAGTAGCAGCATGATGAGTGGATTTAGGTATGACGATTCTAAGTGAAATAAGTCACACAGAAAAGGACACTTATCATGAGATATCACTTATAGAGGGAATGTAAAAACCGCTACCCTTGAACTGAATTACAAAACAGAACAGAGTCACACGTTTAGAAAACACACTATGGCTGCTTAACGGGAAAGGTGAGGTGGGGTGATGCATAAAACAAGGGTTTCAAATTAGCTCAGATACCGTTCCATAAACCGAGTATGTAATAGACAATACCTACTCCTTGCTCAGTGAACTGGACTCAACACCCCCTATTCACCGCCCAAGAATATATCTGACTAGTAAGAATCTTAAAACCTATGTATTGATATCTCTCTGTAAGTGAGTCAAGTGGGTGTAAAGCGGCATAAACACAGCAGTGAAAAGCAGCCAAACCCCATTATAAAAATCAATTACTTTTCAAAACCCGTGAAACAAAGACAGTGAAAGAGAGAGAAATTCTTACAAAATTCGTTCAGGGGCTGTGATGCCACCTGGATTGACCATATCTAGACCCACAGCTGATTGAGACATAAGGGTGGACACTCTTGGGGCTGAGAGGTTTGGTGAGGTTGGGTGAACAAACGCAGACCCTTTAAAGTAATATAGCGTGGTACCCATCCCATGGGTCCCAAATCTCCAGGTTCAAGGGCATCGTCCTACACTGAAAACATGCATGAGAAACCCCGAAGATGGTACACCGTGTGATCGGGAAAGGTTTCTAAAACGCACCTCATTTCTCATCTCCTTGTGCTCCGGTTCGCCATTCCAGCCGCTTTACTAGCAATCTCCCTCCTTGGAGAATCAGCACCTTTATCCTCCTGTTCCGTACAGGTTGCAATTTGTCCTGAGGATGCACGGGAAGAGGGGGAACCAATGAGAGACTAGCTCTAGGTGTAGAGACAGGCACAGGTCACTCTATTTTCCCATCAGGAAGAAGAATTAACCACAGGCTCACCCTGCCGCCAGGAACCAGAATACGGCCTGAAGCAATCCTGCGTTTTTGCGGCCAGCTCCCTAGAAAGCGAGTTGAAAAATGGAGCTCAGGAGCACTGCAATTCACCAACCGGTAGACTTAGAAATGATAACTCTCGTCCACAAATATATTGAGGGAAGGCAACGAAGAGGATTTGAAAGCAAGGCAGAATTGCAGGAAACAGATTTCAGGAGGTAGATTCGAATCGCCTTTAAAGCACAGGAAAAGCATCAAAACCTCGACAATGATGCCCTTGGACAAAAAGGGCGTATGCGTTTTTTCCTGAATATATTCAGGAAAAAACGCATACGCCCTTTTTGGCCAACCAAGCAACCTGGAAAGGCAAATCAGCGCTACAAAGAAGTCTCGCTTCCCATCGGTCAAAAGGGCCATGCTGAAAAAAGTGTCAAAACCAGAAATGCAGGACAGGCCATGGAGAAATGGGAGCCTTGCTACACTGATGGGCGGGATGTAAATTGCCAACAGCCACTCTGGAGAAGTGTACGGTGTGTTCCTGAAACATCTAAAAAACTCAGCTTAGAGAGCATAGGGCACTTCCACTCATGGGCGTATAAATTGGGAAAACTAAAAATCAGCAAGACACAGGCACCCCAAAGTTCTGGGCTACTCTGTTGACAAGAACCTCCACTTCGTTACACCTTAAATATCCCAGGAAAGAGAAGAATGGATAAAGAAGATGTGGTCCTTATATACAATGGAATATCACTCAGCCATGAAATCAATGTCATAAGGCTAGTAGCAGCATGATGAGTGGATTTAGCTATGACGATTCTAAGTGAAATAAGTCACACAGAAAAAGACACTTATCATGACATATCACTTATAGAGGGAATGTAAAAACCGCTACCCTTGAACTGAATTACAAAACAGAACAGAATCACACGTTTAGAAAACAGACTATGGCTGCTTAACGGGAAAGGTGAGGTGGGGTGATGCATAAAACAAGGGTTTCAAATTAGCTCAGGTATCGTTCCATAAACCCAATATGTAATAGACAAGACCTACTCCTTGCTCAGTGAACTGGACTCAACACCCCCTATTCACCGCCCAGGAATATATCAGACTAGTAAGAATCTTCAAACCTATGTATTGATATCTCTCTGTAAGTGAGTCAAGTGGGTGTAAAGCGGCATAAACACAGCAGTGAAAAGCAGCCAAACCCCATTATAAAAATCAATTACTTTTCAAAACCCGTGAAACAAAGACAGTGAAAGAGAGAGAAATTCTTACAAAATTCGTTCAGGGGCTGTGATGCCACCTGGATTGACCATATCTAGACCCACAGCTGATTGAGACATATGGGTGGACACTCTTGGGGCTGAGAGGTTTGGTGAGGTTGGGTGAGCTAACGCAGACCCTTTAAATTAATACGGCGTGGTACCCATCCCATGGGTCCCAAATCTCCAGGTTCAAGGGCATCGTCCTACATTGAAAACATGCATGAGAAACCCCGAAGATGGCACACCGTGTGATCGGGAAAGGTTTCTAAAACGCACCTCATTTCTCATCTCCTTGTGCTCCGGCTCGCCATTCCAGCCGCTTTACTAGCAATCTCTCTCCTTGGAGAATCAGCACCTTTATCCTCCTGTTCCGTACAGGTTGCAATTTGTCCTGAGGATGAACGGGAAGAGGGGCAACCAATGAGAGACTAGCTCTAGGTGTTGGGACAGGCACAGGTCACTCTGTTTTCCCATCAGGAAGAAGAATTAACCACAGGCTCAGCCTGCCGCCAGGAACCAGAATACGGCCTGAAGCAATCCTGCGCTTTTGCGGCCAGCTCCCAAGAAAGCGAGTTGAATAATGGAGCTCAGGGGCACTGCAATTCACAAACCTGCAGACTTACAAATGATAACTCTCGTCCACAAATATATTGAGGGAAGGCAACGAAGAGGATTTGAAAGCAAGGCAGAATTGCAGGAAACAGATTTCAGGAGGTAGATTCGAATCGCCTTTAAAGCACAGGAAAAGCGGCAAAACCTCGACAGTGATGCCCTTGGCCAAAAAGGGCGTATGCGTTTTTTCCTGAATATATTCAGGAAAAAACGCATACGCCCTTTTTGGCCAACCAAGCAACCTGGAAAGGCAAATCAGCGCTACAAAGAAGTCTCGCTTCCCATCGGTCAAAAGGGCCATGCTGAAAAAAGTGTCAAAACCAGAAATGCAGGACAGGCCATGGAGAAATGGGAGCCTTGCTACACTGATGGGCGGGATGTAAATTGCCAACAGCCACTCTGGAGAAGTGTACGCTGTGTCCTGAAACATCTAAAAAACTCAGCTTAGAGAGCATAGGGCACTTCCACTCATGGGCGTATAAATTGGGAAAACTAAAAATCAGCAAGACACAGGCACCCCAAAGTTTTGGGCTACTCTGTTGACAAGAACCTCCACTTCGTTACACCTTAAATATCCCAGGAAAGAGAAGAATGGATAAAGAAGATGTGGTCCTTATATACAATGGAATATCACTCAGCCATGAAATCAATGTCATAAGGCTAGTAGCAGCATGATGAGTGGATTTAGCTATGACGATTCTAAGTGAAATAAGTCACACAGAAAAAGACACTTATCATGAGATATCACTTATAGAGGGAATGTAAAAACCGCTACCCTTGAACTGAATTACAAAACAGAACAGAGTCACACGTTTAGAAAACACACTATGGCTGCTTAACGGGAAAGGTGAGGTGGGGTGATGCATAAAACAAGGGTTTCAAATTAGCTCAGATATCGTTCCATAAACCCAATATGTAATAGACAAGACCTACTCCTTGCTCAGTGAACTGGACTCAACACCCCCTATTCACCGCCCAAGAATATATCTGACTAGTAAGAATCTTCAAACCTATGTATTGCTATCTCTCTGTAAGTGAGTGAGGTGGGTGTAAAGCGGCATAAACACAGCAGTGAAAAGCAGCTAAACCCCATTATAAAAATCAATTACTTTTCAAAACCCGTGAAACAAAGACAGTGAAAGAGAGAGAAATTCTTACAAAATTCGTTCAGGGGCTGTGATGCCACCTGGATTGACCATATCTAGACCCACAGCTGATTGAGACATATGGGTGGACACTCTTGGGGCTGAGAGGTTTGGTGAGGTTGGGTGAGCTAACGCAGACCCTTTAAATTAATACGGCGTGGTACCCATCCCATGGGTCCCAAATCTCCAGGTTCAAGGGCATCGTCCTACATTGAAAACATGCATGAGAAACCCCGAAGATGGCACACCGTGTGATCGGGAAAGGTTTCTAAAACGCACCTCATTTCTCATCTCCTTGTGCTCCGGCTCGCCATTCCAGCCGCTTTACTAGCAATCTCTCTCCTTGGAGAATCAGCACCTTTATCCTCCTGTTCCGTACAGGTTGCAATTTGTCCTGAGGATGAACGGGAAGAGGGGCAACCAATGAGAGACTAGCTCTAGGTGTTGGGACAGGCACACGTCACTCTGTTTTCCCATCAGGAAGAAGAATTAACCACAGGCTCAGCCTGCCGCCAGGAACCAGAATACGGCCTGAAGCAATCCTGCGCTTTTGCGGCCAGCTCCCAAGAAAGCGAGTTGAATAATGGAGCTCAGGGGCACTGCAATTCACAAACCTGCAGACTTACAAATGATAACTCTCGTCCACAAATATATTGAGGGAAGGCAACGAAGAGGATTTGAAAGCAAGGCAGAATTGCAGGAAACAGATTTCAGGAGGTAGATTCGAATCGCCTTTAAAGCACAGGAAAAGCGGCAAAACCTCGACAGTGATGCCCTTGGCCAAAAAGGGCGTATGCGTTTTTTCCTGAATATATTCAGGAAAAAACGCATACGCCCTTTTTGGCCAACCAAGCAACCTGGAAAGGCAAATCAGCGCTACAAAGAAGTCTCGCTTCCCATCGGTCAAAAGGGCCATGCTGAATAAAGTGTCAAAACCAGAAATGCAGGACAGGCCATGGAGAAATGGGAGCCTTGCTACACTGATGGGCGGGATGTAAATTGCCAACAGCCACTCTGGAGAAGTGTACGCTGTGTCCTGAAACATCTAAAAAACTCAGCTTAGAGAGCATAGGGCACTTCCACTCATGGGCGTATAAATTGGGAAAACTAAAAATCAGCAAGACACAGGCACCCCAAAGTTTTGGGCTACTCTGTTGACAAGAACCTCCACTTCGTTACACCTTAAATATCCCAGGAAAGAGAAGAATGGATAAAGAAGATGTGGTCCTTATATACAATGGAATATCACTCAGCCATGAAATCAATGTCATAAGGCTAGTAGCAGCATGATGAGTGGATTTAGCTATGACGATTCTAAGTGAAATAAGTCACACAGAAAAAGACACTTATCATGAGATATCACTTATAGAGGGAATGTAAAAACCGCTACCCTTGAACTGAATTACAAAACAGAACAGAGTCACACGTTTAGAAAACACACTATGGCTGCTTAACGGGAAAGGTGAGGTGGGGTGATGCATAAAACAAGGGTTTCAAATTAGCTCAGATATCGTTCCATAAACCCAATATGTAATAGACAAGACCTACTCCTTGCTCAGTGAACTGGACTCAACACCCCCTATTCACCGCCCAAGAATATATCTGACTAGTAAGAATCTTCAAACCTATGTATTGCTATCTCTCTGTAAGTGAGTGAGGCGGGTGTAAAGCGGCATAAACACAGCAGTGAAAAGCAGCCAAACCCCATTATAAAAATCAATTACTTTTCAAAACCCGTGAAACAAAGACAGTGAAAGAGAGAGGAATTCTTACAAAATTCGTTCAGGGGCTGTGATGCCACCTGGATTGACCATATCTAGACCCACAGCTGATTGAGACATATGGGTGGACACTCTTGGGGCTGAGAGGTTTGGTGAGGTTGGGTGAGCTAACGCAGACCCTTTAAATTAATACGGCGTGGTACCCATCCCATGGGTCCCAAATCTCCAGGTTCAAGGGCATCGTCCTACATTGAAAACATGCATGAGAAACCCCGAAGATGGCACACCGTGTGATCGGGAAAGGTTTCTAAAACGCACCTCATTTCTCATCTCCTTGTGCTCCGGCTCGCCATTCCAGCCGCTTTACTAGCAATCTCTCTCCTTGGAGAATCAGCACCTTTATCCTCCTGTTCCGTACAGGTTGCAATTTGTCCTGAGGATGAACGGGAAGAGGGGCAACCAATGAGAGACTAGCTCTAGGTGTTGGGACAGGCACAGGTCACTCTGTTTTCCCATCAGGAAGAAGAATTAACCACAGGCTCAGCCTGCCGCCAGGAACCAGAATACGGCCTGAAGCAATCCTGCGCTTTTGCGGCCAGCTCCCAAGAAAGCGAGTTGAATAATGGAGCTCAGGGGCACTGCAATTCACAAACCTGCAGACTTACAAATGATAACTCTCGTCCACAAATATATTGAGGGAAGGCAACGAAGAGGATTTGAAAGCAAGGCAGAATTGCAGGAAACAGATTTCAGGAGGTAGATTCGAATCGCCTTTAAAGCACAGGAAAAGCGGCAAAACCTCGACAGTGATGCCCTTGGCCAAAAAGGGCGTATGCGTTTTTTCCTGAATATATTCAGGAAAAAACGCATACGCCCTTTTTGGCCAACCAAGCAACCTGGAAAGGCAAATCAGCGCTACAAAGAAGTCTCGCTTCCCATCGGTCAAAAGGGCCATGCTGAATAAAGTGTCAAAACCAGAAATGCAGGACAGGCCATGGAGAAATGGGAGCCTTGCTACACTGACGGGCAGGATGTAAACTGCCAACAGCCACTCTGGAGAAGTGTACGGTGTGTCCTGAAACATCTAAAAAACTCAGCTTAGAGAGCATAGGGCACTTCCACTCATGGGTGTATAAATTGGGAAAACTAAAAATCAGCAAGACACAGGCACCCCAAAGTTTTGGGCTACTCTGTTGACAAGAACCTCCACTTCGTTACACCTTAAATATCCCAGGAAAGAGAAGAATGGATAAAGAAGATGTGGTCCTTATATACAATGGAATATCACTCAGCCATGAAATCAATGTCATAAGGCTAGTAGCAGCATGATGAGTGGATTTAGCTATGACGATTCTAAGTGAAATAAGTCACACAGAAAAAGACACTTATCATGAGATATCACTTATAGAGGGAATGTAAAAACCGCTACCCTTGAACTGAATTACAAAACAGAACAGAGTCACACGTTTAGAAAACACACTATGGCTGCTTAACGGGAAAGGTGAGGTGGGGTGATGCATAAAACAAGGGTTTCAAATTAGCTCAGATATCGTTCCATAAACCCAATATGTAATAGACAAGACCTACTCCTTGCTCAGTGAACTGGACTCAACACCCCCTATTCACCGCCCAAGAATATATCTGACTAGTAAGAATTTTCAAACCTATGTATTGCTATCTCTCTGTAAGTGAGTGAGGCGGGTGTAAAGCGGCATAAACACAGCAGTGAGAAGCAGCCAAACCCCATTATAAAAATCAATTACTTTTCAAAACCCGTGAAACAAAGACAGTGAAAGAGAGAGGAATTCTTACAAAATTCGTTCAGGGGCTGTGATGCCACCTGGATTGACCATATCTAGACCCACAGCTGATTGAGACATATGGGTGGACACTCTTGGGGCTGAGAGGTTTGGTGAGGTTGGGTGAGCTAACGCAGACCCTTTAAATTAATACGGCGTGGTACCCATCCCATGGGTCCCAAATCTCCAGGTTCAAGGGCATCGTCCTACATTGAAAACATGCATGAGAAACCCCGAAGATGGCACACCGTGTGATCGGGAAAGGTTTCTAAAACGCACCTCATTTCTCATCTCCTTGTGCTCCGGCTCGCCATTCCAGCCGCTTTACTAGCAATCTCTCTCCTTGGAGAATCAGCACCTTTATCCTCCTGTTCCGTACAGGTTGCAATTTGTCCTGAGGATGAACGGGAAGAGGGGCAACCAATGAGAGACTAGCTCTAGGTGTTGGGACAGGCACACGTCACTCTGTTTTCCCATCAGGAAGAAGAATTAACCACAGGCTCAGCCTGCCGCCAGGAACCAGAATACGGCCTGAAGCAATCCTGCGCTTTTGCGGCCAGCTCCCAAGAAAGCGAGTTGAATAATGGAGCTCAGGGGCACTGCAATTCACAAACCTGCAGACTTACAAATGATAACTCTCGTCCACAAATATATTGAGGGAAGGCAACGAAGAGGATTTGAAAGCAAGGCAGAATTGCAGGAAACAGATTTCAGGAGGTAGATTCGAATCGCCTTTAAAGCACAGGAAAAGCGGCAAAACCTCGACAGTGATGCCCTTGGCCAAAAAGGGCGTATGCGTTTTTTCCTGAATATATTCAGGAAAAAACGCATACGCCCTTTTTGGCCAACCAAGCAACCTGGAAAGGCAAATCAGCGCTACAAAGAAGTCTCGCTTCCCATCGGTCAAAAGGGCCATGCTGAATAAAGTGTCAAAACCAGAAATGCAGGACAGGCCATGGAGAAATGGGAGCCTTGCTACACTGATGGGCGGGATGTAAATTGCCAACAGCCACTCTGGAGAAGTGTACGCTGTGTCCTGAAACATCTAAAAAACTCAGCTTAGAGAGCATAGGGCACTTCCACTCATGGGCGTATAAATTGGGAAAACTAAAAATCAGCAAGACACAGGCACCCCAAAGTTTTGGGCTACTCTGTTGACAAGAACCTCCACTTCGTTACACCTTAAATATCCCAGGAAAGAGAAGAATGGATAAAGAAGATGTGGTCCTTATATACAATGGAATATCACTCAGCCATGAAATCAATGTCATAAGGCTAGTAGCAGCATGATGAGTGGATTTAGCTATGACGATTCTAAGTGAAATAAGTCACACAGAAAAAGACACTTATCATGAGATATCACTTATAGAGGGAATGTAAAAACCGCTACCCTTGAACTGAATTACAAAACAGAACAGAGTCACACGTTTAGAAAACACACTATGGCTGCTTAACGGGAAAGGTGAGGTGGGGTGATGCATAAAACAAGGGTTTCAAATTAGCTCAGATATCGTTCCATAAACCCAATATGTAATAGACAAGACCTACTCCTTGCTCAGTGAACTGGACTCAACACCCCCTATTCACCGCCCAAGAATATATCTGACTAGTAAGAATCTTCAAACCTATGTATTGCTATCTCTCTGTAAGTGAGTGAGGCGGGTGTAAAGCGGCATAAACACAGCAGTGAAAAGCAGCCAAACCCCATTATAAAAATCAATTACTTTTCAAAACCCGTGAAACAAAGACAGTGAAAGAGAGAGGAATTCTTACAAAATTCGTTCAGGGGCTGTGATGCCACCTGGATTGACCATATCTAGACCCACAGCTGATTGAGACATATGGGTGGACACTCTTGGGGCTGAGAGGTTTGGTGAGGTTGGGTGAGCTAACGCAGACCCTTTAAATTAATACGGCGTGGTACCCATCCCATGGGTCCCAAATCTCCAGGTTCAAGGGCATCGTCCTACATTGAAAACATGCATGAGAAACCCCGAAGATGGCACACCGTGTGATCGGGAAAGGTTTCTAAAACGCACCTCATTTCTCATCTCCTTGTGCTCCGGCTCGCCATTCCAGCCGCTTTACTAGCAATCTCTCTCCTTGGAGAATCAGCACCTTTATCCTCCTGTTCCGTACAGGTTGCAATTTGTCCTGAGGATGAACGGGAAGAGGGGCAACCAATGAGAGACTAGCTCTAGGTGTTGGGACAGGCACAGGTCACTCTGTTTTCCCATCAGGAAGAAGAATTAACCACAGGCTCAGCCTGCCGCCAGGAACCAGAATACGGCCTGAAGCAATCCTGCGCTTTTGCGGCCAGCTCCCAAGAAAGCGAGTTGAATAATGGAGCTCAGGGGCACTGCAATTCACAAACCTGCAGACTTACAAATGATAACTCTCGTCCACAAATATATTGAGGGAAGGCAACGAAGAGGATTTGAAAGCAAGGCAGAATTGCAGGAAACAGATTTCAGGAGGTAGATTCGAATCGCCTTTAAAGCACAGGAAAAGCGGCAAAACCTCGACAGTGATGCCCTTGGCCAAAAAGGGCGTATGCGTTTTTTCCTGAATATATTCAGGAAAAAACGCATACGCCCTTTTTGGCCAACCAAGCAACCTGGAAAGGCAAATCAGCGCTACAAAGAAGTCTCGCTTCCCATCGGTCAAAAGGGCCATGCTGAATAAAGTGTCAAAACCAGAAATGCAGGACAGGCCATGGAGAAATGGGAGCCTTGCTACACTGACGGGCAGGATGTAAACTGCCAACAGCCACTCTGGAGAAGTGTACGGTGTGTCCTGAAACATCTAAAAAACTCAGCTTAGAGAGCATAGGGCACTTCCACTCATGGGTGTATAAATTGGGAAAACTAAAAATCAGCAAGACACAGGCACCCCAAAGTTTTGGGCTACTCTGTTGACAAGAACCTCCACTTCGTTACACCTTAAATATCCCAGGAAAGAGAAGAATGGATAAAGAAGATGTGGTCCTTATATACAATGGAATATCACTCAGCCATGAAATCAATGTCATAAGGCTAGTAGCAGCATGATGAGTGGATTTAGCTATGACGATTCTAAGTGAAATAAGTCACACAGAAAAAGACACTTATCATGAGATATCACTTATAGAGGGAATGTAAAAACCGCTACCCTTGAACTGAATTACAAAACAGAACAGAGTCACACGTTTAGAAAACACACTATGGCTGCTTAACGGGAAAGGTGAGGTGGGGTGATGCATAAAACAAGGGTTTCAAATTAGCTCAGATATCGTTCCATAAACCCAATATGTAATAGACAAGACCTACTCCTTGCTCAGTGAACTGGACTCAACACCCCCTATTCACCGCCCAAGAATATATCTGACTAGTAAGAATTTTCAAACCTATGTATTGCTATCTCTCTGTAAGTGAGTGAGGCGGGTGTAAAGCGGCATAAACACAGCAGTGAGAAGCAGCCAAACCCCATTATAAAAATCAATTACTTTTCAAAACCCGTGAAACAAAGACAGTGAAAGAGAGAGGAATTCTTACAAAATTCGTTCAGGGGCTGTGATGCCACCTGGATTGACCATATCTAGACCCACAGCTGATTGAGACATATGGGTGGACACTCTTGGGGCTGAGAGGTTTGGTGAGGTTGGGTGAGCTAACGCAGACCCTTTAAATTAATACGGCGTGGTACCCATCCCATGGGTCCCAAATCTCCAGGTTCAAGGGCATCGTCCTACATTGAAAACATGCATGAGAAACCCCGAAGATGGCACACCGTGTGATCGGGAAAGGTTTCTAAAACGCACCTCATTTCTCATCTCCTTGTGCTCCGGCTCGCCATTCCAGCCGCTTTACTAGCAATCTCTCTCCTTGGAGAATCAGCACCTTTATCCTCCTGTTCCGTACAGGTTGCAATTTGTCCTGAGGATGAACGGGAAGAGGGGCAACCAATGAGAGACTAGCTCTAGGTGTTGGGACAGGCACAGGTCACTCTGTTTTCCCATCAGGAAGAAGAATTAACCACAGGCTCAGCCTGCCGCCAGGAACCAGAATACGGCCTGAAGCAATCCTGCGCTTTTGCGGCCAGCTCCCAAGAAAGCGAGTTGAATAATGGAGCTCAGGGGCACTGCAATTCACAAACCTGCAGACTTAGAAATGATAACTCTCGTCCACAAATATATTGAGGGAAGGCAACGAAGAGGATTTGAAAGCAAGGCAGAATTGCAGGAAACAGATTTCAGGAGGTAGATTCGAATCGCCTTTAAAGCACAGGAAAAGCGGCAAAACCTCGACAGTGGTGCCCTTGGCCAAAAAGGGCGTATGCGTTTTTTCCTGAATATATTCAGGAAAAAACGCATACGCCCTTTTTGGCCAACCAAGCAACCTGGAAAGGCAAATCAGCGCTACAAAGAAGTCTCGCTTCCCATCGGTCAAAAGGGCCATGCTGAATAAAGTGTCAAAACCAGAAATGCAGGACAGGCCATGGAGAAATGGGAGCCTTGCTACACTGATGGGCGGGATGTAAATTGCCAACAGCCACTCTGGAGAAGTGTACGGTGTGTCCTGAAACATCTAAAAAACTCAGCTTAGAGAGCATAGGGCACTTCCACTCATGGGCGTATAAATTGGGAAAACTAAAAATCAGCAAGACAGAGGCGCCCCAAAGTTTTGGGCTACTCTGTTGACAAGAACCTCCACTTCGTTACACCTTAAATATCCCAGGAAAGAGAAGAATGGATAAAGAAGATGTGGTCCTTATATACAATGGAATATCACTCAGCCATGAAATCAATGTCATAAGGCTAGTAGCAGCATGATGAGTGGATTTAGCTATGACGATTCTAAGTGAAATAAGTCACACAGAAAAAGACACTTATCATGCGATATCACTTATAGAGGGAATGTAAAAACCGCTACCCTTGAACTGAATTACAAAACAGAACAGAGTCACACGTTTAGAAAACACACTATGGCTGCTTAACGGGAAAGGTGAGGTGGGGTGATGCATAAAACAAGGGTTTCAAATTAGCTCAGATATCGTTCCATAAACCCAATATGTAATAGACAAGACCTACTCCTTGCTCAGTGAACTGGACTCAACACCCCCTATTCACCGCCCAAGAATATATCTGACTAGTAAGAATCTTCAAACCTATGTATTGCTATCTCTCTGTAAGTGAGTGAGGCGGGTGTAAAGCGGCATAAACACAGCAGTGAAAAGCAGCCAAACCCCATTATAAAAATCAATTACTTTTCAAAACCCGTGAAACAAAGACAGTGAAAGAGAGAGAAATTCTTACAAAATTCGTTCAGGGGCTGTGATGCCACCGGGATTGACTATATCTAGACCCACAGCTGATTGAGACATATGGGTGGACACTCTTGGGGCTGAGAGGTTTGGTGAGGTTGGGTGAGCTAACGCAGACCCTTTAAATTAATACGGCGTGGTACCCATCCCATGGGTCCCAAATCTCCAGGTTCAAGGGCATCGTCCTACATTGAAAACATGCATGAGAAACCCCGAAGATGGCACACCGTGTGATCGGGAAAGGTTTCTAAAACGCACCTCATTTCTCATCTGCTTGTGCTCCGGTTCGCCATTCCAGCCGCTTTACTAGCAATCTCTCTCCTTGGAGAATCAGCACCTTTATCCTCCTGTTCCGTACAGGTTGCAATTTGTCCTGAGGATGAACGGGAAGAGGGGCAACCAATGAGAGACTAGCTCTAGGTGTTGGGACAGGCACAGGTCACTCTGTTTTCCCATCAGGAAGAAGAATTAACCACAGGCTCAGCCTGCCGCCAGGAACCAGAATACGGCCTGAAGCAATCCTGCGCTTTTGCGGCCAGCTCCCAAGAAAGCGAGTTGAATAATGGAGCTCAGGGGCACTGCAATTCACAAACCTGCAGACTTAGAAATGATAACTCTCGTCCACAAATATATTGAGGGAAGGCAACGAAGAGGATTTGAAAGCAAGGCAGAATTGCAGGAAACAGATTTCAGGAGGTAGATTCGAATCGCCTTTAAAGCACAGGAAAAGCGGCAAAACCTCGACCATGATGCCCTTGGCCAAAAAGGGCGTATGCGTTTTTTCCTGAATATATTCAGGAAAAAACGCATACGCCCTTTTTGGCCAACCAAGCAACCTGGAAAGGCAAATCAGCGCTACAAAGAAGTCTCGCTTCCCATCGGTCAAAAGGGTCATGCTGAATAAAGGGTCAAAACCAGAAATGCAGGACAGGCCATGGAGAAATGGGAGCCTTGCTACCCTGAAGGCCGGGACGTAAATTGCCAACAGCCACTCTGGAGAAGTGTACGGTGTGTCCTGAAACATCTAAAAAACTCAGCTTAGAGAGCTTGGGCACTTCCACTCATGGGCGTATAAATTGGGAAAACTAAAAATCAGCAAGACACAGGCACCCCAAAGTTTTGGGCTACTCTGTTGACAAGAACCTCCACTTCGTTACACCTTAAATATCCGAGGAAAGAGAAGAATGGATAAAGAAGTTGTGGTCCTTATGTACAATGGAATATCACTCAGCCATGAAATCAATGTCATAAGGCTAGTAGCAGCATGATGAGTGGATTTAGGTATGACGATTCTAAGTGAAATAAGTCCCACAGAAAAAGACACTTATCATGAGATATCACTTATAGAGGGAATGTAAAAACCGCTACCCTTGAACTGAATTACAAAACAGAACGGAGTCACACATTTAGAAAACACACTATGGCTGCTTAACGGGAAAGGTGAGGTGGGGTGATGCATAAAACAAGGGTTTCAAATTAGCTCAGATACCGTTCCATGAACCCAATATGTAATAGACAAGACCTACTCCTTGCTCAGTGAACTGGACTCAACACCCCCTATTCACCGCCCAAGAATATATCTGACTAGTAAGAATCTTCAAACCTATGTATTGATATCTCTCTGTAAGTGAGTCAAGTGGGTGTAAAGCGGCATAAACACAGCAGTGGAAAGCAGCCAAACCCCATTATAAAAATCAATTACTTTTCAAAACCCGTGAAACAAAGACAGTGAAAGAGAGAGGAATTCTTACAAAATTCGTTCAGGGGCTGTGATGCCACCTGGATTGACCATATCTAGACCCACAGCTGATTGAGACATATGGGTGGACACTCTTGGGGCTGAGAGGTTTGGTGAGGTTGGGTGAGCTAACGCAGACCCTTTAAATTAATACGGCGTGGTACCCATCCCATGGGTCCCAAATCTCCAGGTTCAAGGGCATCGTCCTACATTGAAAACATGCATGAGAAACCCCGAAGATGGCACACCGTGTGATGGGGAAAGGTTTCTAAAACGCACCTCATTTCTCATCTCCTTGTGCTCCGGTTCGACATTCCAGCCGCTTTACTAGCAATCTCTCTCCTTGGAGAATCAGCACCTTTATCCTCCTGTTCCGTACAGGTTGCAATTTGTCCTGAGGATGAACGGGAAGAGGGGGAACCAATGAGAGACTAGCTCTAGGTGTTGGGACAGGCACACGTCACTCTGTTTTCCCATCAGGAAGAAGAATTAACCACAGGCTCAGCCTGCCGCCAGGAACCAGAATACGGCCTGAAGCAATCCTGCGCTTTTGCGGCCAGCTCCCAAGAAAGCGAGTTGAATAATGGAGCTCAGGGGCACTGCAATTCACAAACCTGCAGACTTAGAAATGATAACTCTCGTCCACAAATATATTGAGGGAAGGCAACGAAGAGGATTTGAAAGCAAGGCAGAATTGCAGGAAACAGATTTCAGGAGGTAGATTCGAATCGCCTTTAAAGCACAGGAAAAGCGGCAAAACCTTGACAGTGATGCCCTTGGCCAAAAAGGGCGTATGCGTTTTTTCCTGAATATATTCAGGAAAAAACGCATACGCCCTTTTTGGCCAACCAAGCAACCTGGAAAGGCAAATCAGCGCTACAAAGAAGTCTCGCTTCCCATCGGTCAAAAGGGTCATGCTGAATAAAGAGTCAAAACCAGAAATGCAGGACAGGCCATGGAGAAATGGGAGCCTTGCTACGCTGATGGGCGGGACGTAAATTGCCAACAGCCACTCTGGAGAAGTGTACGGTGTGTCCTGAAACATCTAAAAAACTCAGCTTAGAGAGCTTGGGCACTTCCACTCATGGGCGTATAAATTGGGAAAACTAAAAATCAGCAAGACACAGGCACCCTAAATTTTGGGCTACTCTGTTGACAAAAACCTCCACTTCAATACACCTTAAATATCCGAGGAAAGAGAAGAATGGATAAAGAAGTTGTGGTCCTTATGTACAATGGAATATCACTCAGCCATGAAATCAATGTCATAAGGCTAGTAGCAGCATGATGAGTGGATTTAGGTATGACGATTCTAAGTGAAATAAGTCACACAGAAAAGGACACTTATCATGAGATATCACTTATAGAGGGAATGTAAAAACCGCTACCCTTGAACTGCATTACAAAATAGAACAGAGTCACACGTTTAGAAAACACACTATGGCTGCTTAACGGGAAAGGTGAGGTGGGGTGATGCATAAAACAAGGGTTTCAAATTAGCTCAGATACCGTTCCATAAACCGAATATGTAATAGACAATACCTACTCCTTGCTCAGTGAACTGGACTCAACACCCCCTATTCACCGCCCAAGAATATATCTGACTAGTAAGAATCTTCAAACCTACGTATTGATATCTCTCTGTAAGTGAGTCAAGTGGGTGTAAAGCGGCATAAACACAGCAGTGAAAAGCAGCCAAACCCCATTATAAAAATCAATTACTTTTCAAAACCCGTGAAACAAAGACAGTGAAAGAGAGAGAAATTCTTACAAAATTCGTTCAGGGGCTGTGATGCCACCTGGATTGACCATATCTAGACCCACAGCTGATTGAGACATAAGGGTGGACACTCTTGGGGCTGAGAGGTTTGGTGAGGTTGGGTGAGCAAACGCAGACCCTTTAAAGTAATATAGCGTGGTACCCATCCCATGGGTCCCAAATCTCCAGGTTCAAGGGCATCGTCCTACACTGAAAACATGCATGAGAAACCCCGAAGATGGTACACCGTGTGATCGGGAAAGGTTTCTAAAACGCACCTCATTTCTCATCTCCTTGTGCTCCGGTTCGCCATTCCAGCCGCTTTACTAGCAATCTCCCTCCTTGGAGAATCAGCACCTTTATCCTCCTGTTCCGTACAGTTTGCAATTTGTCCTGAGGATGCACGGGAAGAGGGGGAACCAATGAGAGACTAGCTCTAGGTGTAGAGACAGGCACAGGTCACTCTATTTTCCCATCAGGAAGAAGAATTAACCACAGGCTCACCCTGCCGCCAGGAACCAGAATACGGCCTGAAGCAATCCTGCGCTTTTGCGGCCAGCTCCCAAGAAAGCGAGTTGAATAATGGAGCTCAGGGGCACTGCAATTCACAAACCTGCAGACTTAGAAATGATAACTCTCGTCCACAAATATATTGAGGGAAGGCAACGAAGAGGATTTGAAAGCAAGGCAGAATTGCAGGAAACAGATTTCAGGAGGTAGATTCGAATCGCCTTTAAAGCACAGGAAAAGCATCAAAACCTCGACAATGATGCCCTTGGACAAAAAGGGCGTATGCGTTTTTTCCTGAATATATTCAGGAAAAAACGCATACGCCCTTTTTGGCCAACCAAGCAACCTGGAAAGGCAAATCAGCGCTACAAAGAAGTCTCGCTTCCCATCGGTCAAAAGGGCCATGCTGAAAAAAGTGTCAAAACCAGAAATGCAGGACAGGCCATGGAGAAATGGGAGCCTTGCTACACTGATGGGCGGGATGTAAATTGCCAACAGCCACTCTGGAGAAGTGTACGGTGTGTCCTGAAACATCTAAAAAACTCAGCTTAGAGAGCATAGGGCACTTCCACTCATGGGCGTATAAATTGGGAAAACTAAAAATCAGCAAGACACAGGCACCCCAAAGTTCTGGGCTACTCTGTTGACAAGAACCTCCACTTCGTTACACCTTAAATATCCCAGGAAAGAGAAGAATGGATAAAGAAGATGTGGTCCTTATATACAATGGAATATCACTCAGCCATGAAATCAATGTCATAAGGCTAGTAGCAGCATGATGAGTGGATTTAGCTATGACGATTCTAAGTGAAATAAGTCACACAGAAAAAGACACTTATCATGACATATCACTTATAGAGGGAATGTAAAAACCGCTACCCTTGAACTGAATTACAAAACAGAACAGAATCACACGTTTAGAAAACAGACTATGGCTGCTTAACGGGAAAGGTGAGGTGGGGTGATGCATAAAACAAGGGTTTCAAATTAGCTCAGGTATCGTTCCATAAACCCAATATGTAATAGACAAGACCTACTCCTTGCTCAGTGAACTGGACTCAACACCCCCTATTCACCGCCCAGGAATATATCAGACTAGTAAGAATCTTCAAACCTATGTATTGATATCTCTCTGTAAGTGAGTCAAGTGGGTGTAAAGCGGCATAAACACAGCAGTGAAAAGCAGCCAAACCCCATTATAAAAATCAATTACTTTTCAAAACCCGTGAAACAAAGACAGTGAAAGAGAGAGAAATTCTTACAAAATTCGTTCAGGGGCTGTGATGCCACCTGGATTGACCATATCTAGACCCACAGCTGATTGAGACATATGGGTGGACACTCTTGGGGCTGAGAGGTTTGGTGAGGTTGGGTGAGCTAACGCAGACCCTTTAAATTAATACGGCGTGGTACCCATCCCATGGGTCCCAAATCTCCAGGTTCAAGGGCATCGTCCTACATTGAAAACATGCATGAGAAACCCCGAAGATGGCACACCGTGTGATCGGGAAAGGTTTCTAAAACGCACCTCATTTCTCATCTCCTTGTGCTCCGGCTCGCCATTCCAGCCGCTTTACTAGCAATCTCTCTCCTTGGAGAATCAGCACCTTTATCCTCCTGTTCCGTACAGGTTGCAATTTGTCCTGAGGATGAACGGGAAGAGGGGCAACCAATGAGAGACTAGCTCTAGGTGTTGGGACAGGCACAGGTCACTCTGTTTTCCCATCAGGAAGAAGAATTAACCACAGGCTCAGCCTGCCGCCAGGAACCAGAATACGGCCTGAAGCAATCCTGCGCTTTTGCGGCCAGCTCCCAAGAAAGCGAGTTGAATAATGGAGCTCAGGGGCACTGCAATTCACAAACCTGCAGACTTACAAATGATAACTCTCGTCCACAAATATATTGAGGGAAGGCAACGAAGAGGATTTGAAAGCAAGGCAGAATTGCAGGAAACAGATTTCAGGAGGTAGATTCGAATCGCCTTTAAAGCACAGGAAAAGCGGCAAAACCTCGACAGTGATGCCCTTGGCCAAAAAGGGCGTATGCGTTTTTTCCTGAATATATTCAGGAAAAAACGCATACGCCCTTTTTGGCCAACCAAGCAACCTGGAAAGGCAAATCAGCGCTACAAAGAAGTCTCGCTTCCCATCGGTCAAAAGGGCCATGCTGAATAAAGTGTCAAAACCAGAAATGCAGGACAGGCCATGGAGAAATGGGAGCCTTGCTACACTGATGGGCGGGATGTAAATTGCCAACAGCCACTCTGGAGAAGTGTACGGTGTGTCCTGAAACATCTAAAAAACTCAGCTTAGAGAGCATAGGGCACTTCCACTCATGGGCGTATAAATTGGGAAAACTAAAAATCAGCAAGACACAGGCACCCCAAAGTTTTGGGCTACTCTGTTGACAAGAACCTCCACTTCGTTACACCTTAAATATCCCAGGAAAGAGAAGAATGGATAAAGAAGATGTGGTCCTTATATACAATGGAATATCACTCAGCCATGAAATCAATGTCATAAGGCTAGTAGCAGCATGATGAGTGGATTTAGCTATGACGATTCTAAGTGAAATAAGTCACACAGAAAAAGACACTTATCATGACATATCACTTATAGAGGGAATGTAAAAACCGCTACCCTTGAACTGAATTACAAAACAGAACAGAATCACACGTTTAGAAAACAGACTATGGCTGCTTAACGGGAAAGGTGAGGTGGGGTGATGCATAAAACAAGGGTTTCAAATTAGCTCAGGTATCGTTCCATAAACCCAATATGTAATAGACAAGACCTACTCCTTGCTCAGTGAACTGGACTCAACACCCCCTATTCACCGCCCAGGAATATATCAGACTAGTAAGAATCTTCAAACCTATGTATTGATATCTCTCTGTAAGTGAGTCAAGTGGGTGTAAAGCGGCATAAACACAGCAGTGAAAAGCAGCCAAACCCCATTATAAAAATCAATTACTTTTCAAAACCCGTGAAACAAAGACAGTGAAAGAGAGAGAAATTCTTACAAAATTCGTTCAGGGGCTGTGATGCCACCTGGATTGACCATATCTAGACCCACAGCTGATTGAGACATATGGGTGGACACTCTTGGGGCTGAGAGGTTTGGTGAGGTTGGGTGAGCTAACGCAGACCCTTTAAATTAATACGGCGTGGTACCCATCCCATGGGTCCCAAATCTCCAGGTTCAAGGGCATCGTCCTACATTGAAAACATGCATGAGAAACCCCGAAGATGGCACACCGTGTGATCGGGAAAGGTTTCTAAAACGCACCTCATTTCTCATCTCCTTGTGCTCCGGCTCGCCATTCCAGCCGCTTTACTAGCAATCTCTCTCCTTGGAGAATCAGCACCTTTATCCTCCTGTTCCGTACAGGTTGCAATTTGTCCTGAGGATGAACGGGAAGAGGGGCAACCAATGAGAGACTAGCTCTAGGTGTTGGGACAGGCACAGGTCACTCTGTTTTCCCATCAGGAAGAAGAATTAACCACAGGCTCAGCCTGCCGCCAGGAACCAGAATACGGCCTGAAGCAATCCTGCGCTTTTGCGGCCAGCTCCCAAGAAAGCGAGTTGAATAATGGAGCTCAGGGGCACTGCAATTCACAAACCTGCAGACTTACAAATGATAACTCTCGTCCACAAATATATTGAGGGAAGGCAACGAAGAGGATTTGAAAGCAAGGCAGAATTGCAGGAAACAGATTTCAGGAGGTAGATTCGAATCGCCTTTAAAGCACAGGAAAAGCGGCAAAACCTCGACAGTGATGCCCTTGGCCAAAAAGGGCGTATGCGTTTTTTCCTGAATATATTCAGGAAAAAACGCATACGCCCTTTTTGGCCAACCAAGCAACCTGGAAAGGCAAATCAGCGCTACAAAGAAGTCTCGCTTCCCATCGGTCAAAAGGGCCATGCTGAATAAAGTGTCAAAACCAGAAATGCAGGACAGGCCATGGAGAAATGGGAGCCTTGCTACACTGATGGGCGGGATGTAAATTGCCAACAGCCACTCTGGAGAAGTGTACGGTGTGTCCTGAAACATCTAAAAAACTCAGCTTAGAGAGCATAGGGCACTTCCACTCATGGGCGTATAAATTGGGAAAACTAAAAATCAGCAAGACACAGGCACCCCAAAGTTTTGGGCTACTCTGTTGACAAGAACCTCCACTTCGTTACACCTTAAATATCCCAGGAAAGAGAAGAATGGATAAAGAAGATGTGGTCCTTATATACAATGGAATATCACTCAGCCATGAAATCAATGTCATAAGGCTAGTAGCAGCATGATGAGTGGATTTAGCTATGACGATTCTAAGTGAAATAAGTCACACAGAAAAAGACACTTATCATGACATATCACTTATAGAGGGAATGTAAAAACCGCTACCCTTGAACTGAATTACAAAACAGAACAGAATCACACGTTTAGAAAACAGACTATGGCTGCTTAACGGGAAAGGTGAGGTGGGGTGATGCATAAAACAAGGGTTTCAAATTAGCTCAGGTATCGTTCCATAAACCCAATATGTAATAGACAAGACCTACTCCTTGCTCAGTGAACTGGACTCAACACCCCCTATTCACCGCCCAGGAATATATCAGACTAGTAAGAATCTTCAAACCTATGTATTGATATCTCTCTGTAAGTGAGTCAAGTGGGTGTAAAGCGGCATAAACACAGCAGTGAAAAGCAGCCAAACCCCATTATAAAAATCAATTACTTTTCAAAACCCGTGAAACAAAGACAGTGAAAGAGAGAGAAATTCTTACAAAATTCGTTCAGGGGCTGTGATGCCACCTGGATTGACCATATCTAGACCCACAGCTGATTGAGACATATGGGTGGACACTCTTGGGGCTGAGAGGTTTGGTGAGGTTGGGTGAGCTAACGCAGACCCTTTAAATTAATACGGCGTGGTACCCATCCCATGGGTCCCAAATCTCCAGGTTCAAGGGCATCGTCCTACATTGAAAACATGCATGAGAAACCCCGAAGATGGCACACCGTGTGATCGGGAAAGGTTTCTAAAACGCACCTCATTTCTCATCTCCTTGTGCTCCGGCTCGCCATTCCAGCCGCTTTACTAGCAATCTCTCTCCTTGGAGAATCAGCACCTTTATCCTCCTGTTCCGTACAGGTTGCAATTTGTCCTGAGGATGAACGGGAAGAGGGGCAACCAATGAGAGACTAGCTCTAGGTGTTGGGACAGGCACAGGTCACTCTGTTTTCCCATCAGGAAGAAGAATTAACCACAGGCTCAGCCTGCCGCCAGGAACCAGAATACGGCCTGAAGCAATCCTGCGCTTTTGCGGCCAGCTCCCAAGAAAGCGAGTTGAATAATGGAGCTCAGGGGCACTGCAATTCACAAACCTGCAGACTTACAAATGATAACTCTCGTCCACAAATATATTGAGGGAAGGCAACGAAGAGGATTTGAAAGCAAGGCAGAATTGCAGGAAACAGATTTCAGGAGGTAGATTCGAATCGCCTTTAAAGCACAGGAAAAGCGGCAAAACCTCGACCATGATGCCCTTGGCCAAAAAGGGCGTATGCGTTTTTTCCTGAATATATTCAGGAAAAAACGCATACGCCCTTTTTGGCCAACCAAGCAACCTGGAAAGGCAAATCAGCGCTACAAAGAAGTCTCGCTTCCCATCGGTCAAAAGGGCCATGCTGAAAAAAGTGTCAAAACCAGAAATGCAGGACAGGCCATGGAGAAATGGGAGCCTTGCTACACTGATGGGCGGGATGTAAATTGCCAACAGCCACTCTGGAGAAGTGTACGCTGTGTCCTGAAACATCTAAAAAACTCAGCTTAGAGAGCATAGGGCACTTCCACTCATGGGCGTATAAATTGGGAAAACTAAAAATCAGCAAGACACAGGCACCCCAAAGTTTTGGGCTACTCTGTTGACAAGAACCTCCACTTCGTTACACCTTAAATATCCCAGGAAAGAGAAGAATGGATAAAGAAGATGTGGTCCTTATATACAATGGAATATCACTCAGCCATGAAATCAATGTCATAAGGCTAGTAGCAGCATGATGAGTGGATTTAGCTATGACGATTCTAAGTGAAATAAGTCACACAGAAAAAGACACTTATCATGAGATATCACTTATAGAGGGAATGTAAAAACCGCTACCCTTGAACTGAATTACAAAACAGAACAGAGTCACACGTTTAGAAAACACACTATGGCTGCTTAACGGGAAAGGTGAGGTGGGGTGATGCAAAAAACAAGGGTTTCAAATTAGCTCAGATATCGTTCCATAAACCCAATATGTAATAGACAAGACCTACTCCTTGCTCAGTGAACTGGACTCAACACCCCCTATTCACCGCCCAAGAATATATCTGACTAGTAAGAATCTTCAAACCTATGTATTGCTATCTCTCTGTAAGTGAGTGAGGTGGGTGTAAAGCGGCATAAACACAGCAGTGAAAAGCAGCCAAACCCCATTATAAAAATCAATTACTTTTCAAAACCCGTGAAACAAAGACAGTGAAAGAGAGAGAAATTCTTACAAAATTCGTTCAGGGGCTGTGATGCCACCTGGATTGACCATATCTAGACCCACAGCTGATTGAGACATATGGGTGGACACTCTTGGGGCTGAGAGGTTTGGTGAGGTTGGGTGAGCTAACGCAGACCCTTTAAATTAATACGGCGTGGTACCCATCCCATGGGTCCCAAATCTCCAGGTTCAAGGGCATCGTCCTACATTGAAAACATGCATGAGAAACCCCGAAGATGGCACACCGTGTGATCGGGAAAGGTTTCTAAAACGCACCTCATTTCTCATCTGCTTGTGCTCCGGTTCGCCATTCCAGCCGCTTTACTAGCAATCTCTCTCCTTGGAGAATCAGCACCTTTATCCTCCTGTTCCGTACAGGTTGCAATTTGTCCTGAGGATGAACGGGAAGAGGGGCAACCAATGAGAGACTAGCTCTAGGTGTTGGGACAGGCACAGGTCACTCTGTTTTCCCATCAGGAAGAAGAATTAACCACAGGCTCAGCCTGCCGCCAGGAACCAGAATACGGCCTGAAGCAATCCGGCGCTTTTGCGGCCAGCTCCCAAGAAAGCGAGTTGAATAATGGAGCTCAGGGGCACTGCAATTCACAAACCTGCAGACTTACAAATGATAACTCTCGTCCACAAATATATTGAGGGAAGGCAACGAAGAGGATTTGAAAGCAAGGCAGAATTGCAGGAAACAGATTTCAGGAGGTACATTCGAATCGCCTTTAAAGCACAGGAAAAGCGGCAAAACCTCGACAGTGATGCCCTTGGCCAAAAAGGGCGTATGCGTTTTTTCCTGAATATATTCAGGAAAAAACGCATACGCCCTTTTTGGCCAACCAAGCAACCTGGAAAGGCAAATCAGCGCTACAAAGAAGTCTCGCTTCCCATCGGTCAAAAGGGCCATGCTGAATAAAGTGTCAAAACCAGAAATGCAGGACAGGCCATGGAGAAATGGGAGCCTTGCTACACTGACGGGCAGGATGTAAATTGCCAACAGCCACTCTGGAGAAGTGTACGGTGTGTCCTGAAACATCTAAAAAACTCAGCTTAGAGAGCATAGGGCACTTCCACTCATGGGTGTATAAATTGGGAAAACTAAAAATCAGCAAGACACAGGCACCCCAAAGTTTTGGGCTACTCTGTTGACAAGAACCTCCACTTCGTTACACCTTAAATATCCCAGGAAAGAGAAGAATGGATAAAGAAGATGTGGTCCTTATATACAATGGAATATCACTCAGCCATGAAATCAATGTCATAAGGCTAGTAGCAGCATGATGAGTGGATTTAGCTATGACGATTCTAAGTGAAATAAGTCACACAGAAAAAGACACTTATCATGAGATATCACTTATAGAGGGAATGTAAAAACCGCTACCCTTGAACTGAATTACAAAACAGAACAGAGTCACACGTTTAGAAAACACACTATGGCTGCTTAACGGGAAAGGTGAGGTGGGGTGATGCATAAAACAAGGGTTTCAAATTAGCTCAGATATCGTTCCATAAACCCAATATGTAATAGACAAGACCTACTCCTTGCTCAGTGAACTGGACTCAACACCCCCTATTCACCGCCCAAGAATATATCTGACTAGTAAGAATTTTCAAACCTATGTATTGCTATCTCTCTGTAAGTGAGTGAGGCGGGTGTAAAGCGGCATAAACACAGCAGTGAGAAGCAGCCAAACCCCATTATAAAAATCAATTACTTTTCAAAACCCGTGAAACAAAGACAGTGAAAGAGAGAGAAATTCTTACAAAATTCGTTCAGGGGCTGTGATGCCACCTGGATTGACCATATCTAGACCCACAGCTGATTGAGACATATGGGTGGACACTCTTGGGGCTGAGAGGTTTGGTGAGGTTGGGTGAGCTAACGCAGACCCTTTAAATTAATACGGCGTGGTACCCATCCCATGGGTCCCAAATCTCCAGGTTCAAGGGCATCGTCCTACATTGAAAACATGCATGAGAAACCCCGAAGATGGCACACCGTGTGATCGGGAAAGGTTTCTAAAACGCACCTCATTTCTCATCTCCTTGTGCTCCGGCTCGCCATTCCAGCCGCTTTACTAGCAATCTCTCTCCTTGGAGAATCAGCACCTTTATCCTCCTGTTCCGTACAGGTTGCAATTTGTCCTGAGGATGAACGGGAAGAGGGGCAACCAATGAGAGACTAGCTCTAGGTGTTGGGACAGGCACAGGTCACTCTGTTTTCCCATCAGGAAGAAGAATTAACCACAGGCTCAGCCTGCCGCCAGGAACCAGAATACGGCCTGAAGCAATCCTGCGCTTTTGCGGCCAGCTCCCAAGAAAGCGAGTTGAATAATGGAGCTCAGGGGCACTGCAATTCACAAACCTGCAGACTTACAAATGATAACTCTCGTCCACAAATATATTGAGGGAAGGCAACGAAGAGGATTTGAAAGCAAGGCAGAATTGCAGGAAACAGATTTCAGGAGGTAGATTCGAATCGCCTTTAAAGCACAGGAAAAGCGGCAAAACCTCGACAGTGGTGCCCTTGGCCAAAAAGGGCGTATGCGTTTTTTCCTGAATATATTCAGGAAAAAACGCATACGCCCTTTTTGGCCAACCAAGCAACCTGGAAAGGCAAATCAGCGCTACAAAGAAGTCTCGCTTCCCATCGGTCAAAAGGGCCATGCTGAATAAAGTGTCAAAACCAGAAATGCAGGACAGGCCATGGAGAAATGGGAGCCTTGCTACACTGATGGGCGGGATGTAAATTGCCAACAGCCACTCTGGAGAAGTGTACGGTGTGTCCTGAAACATCTAAAAAACTCAGCTTAGAGAGCTTGGGCACTTCCACTCATGGGCGTATAAATTGGGAAAACTAAAAATCAGCAAGACAGAGGCGCCCCAAAGTTTTGGGCTACTCTGTTGACAAGAACCTCCACTTCGTTACACCTTAAATATCCCAGGAAAGAGAAGAATGGATAAAGAAGATGTGGTCCTTATATACAATGGAATATCACTCAGCCATGAAATCAATGTCATAAGGCTAGTAGCAGCATGATGAGTGGATTTAGCTATGACGATTCTAAGTGAAATAAGTCACACAGAAAAAGACACTTATCATGCGATATCACTTATAGAGGGAATGTAAAAACCGCTACCCTTGAACTGAATTACAAAACAGAACAGAGTCACACGTTTAGAAAACACACTATGGCTGCTTAACGGGAAAGGTGAGGTGGGGTGATGCATAAAACAAGGGTTTCAAATTAGCTCAGATATCGTTCCATAAACCCAATATGTAATAGACAAGACCTACTCCTTGCTCAGTGAACTGGACTCAACACCTCCTATGCACCGCCCAAGAATATATCTGACTAGTAAGAATCTTCAAACCTATGTATTGCTATGTCTCTGTAAGTGAGTGAGGCGGGTGTAAAGCGGCATAAACACAGCAGTGAAAAGCAGCCAAACCCCATTATAAAAATCAATTACTTTTCAAAACCCGTGAAACAAAGACAGTGAAAGAGAGAGAAATTCTTACAAAATTCGTTCAGGGGCTGTGATGCCACCGGGATTGACTATATCTAGACCCACAGCTGATTGAGACATATGGGTGGACACTCTTGGGGCTGAGAGGTTTGGTGAGGTTGGGTGAGCTAACGCAGACCCTTTAAATTAATACGGCGTGGTACCCATCCCATAGGTCCCAAATCTCCAGGTTCAAGGGCATCGTCCTACAATGAAAACATGCATGAGAAACCCCGAAGATGGCACACCGTGTGATGGGGAAAGGTTTCTAAAACGCACCTCATTTCTCATCTCCTTGTGCTCCGGTTCGCCATTCCAGCCGCTTTACTAGCAATCTCTCTCCTTGGAGAATCAGCACCTTTATCCTCCTGTTCCGAACAGGTTGCAAATTGTCCTGAGGATGAACGGGAAGAGGGGGAACCAATGAGAGACTAGCTCTAGGTGTTGGGACAGGCACAGGTCACTCTATTTTCCCATCAGGAAGAAGAATTAACCACAGGCTCAGCCTGCCGCCAGGAACCAGAATACGGCCTGAAGCAATCCTGCGCTTTTGCGGCCAGCTCCCAAGAAAGCGAGTTGAATAATGGAGCTCAGGGGCACTGCAATTCACAAACCTGCAGACTTACAAATGATAACTCTCGTCCACAAATATATTGAGGGAAGGCAACGAAGAGGATTTGAAAGCAAGGCAGAATTGCAGGAAACAGATTTCAGGAGGTAGATTCGAATCGCCTTTAAAGCACAGGAAAAGCGGCAAAACCTCGACAGTGATGCACTTCGCCAAAAAGGGCGTATGCGTTTTTTCCTGAATATATTCAGGAAATAACGCATACGCCCTTTTTGGCCAACCAAGCAACCTGGAAAGGCAAATCAGCGCTACAAAGAAGTCTCGCTTCCCATCGGTCAAAAGGGCCATGCTGAATAAAGTGTCAAAACCAGAAATGCAGGACAGGCCATGGAGAAATGGGAGCCTTGCTACACTGATGGGCGGGATGTAAATTGCCAACAGCCACTCTGGAGAAGTGTACGGTGTGTCCTGAAACATCTAAAAAACTCAGCTTAGAGAGCATAGGGCACTTCCACTCATGGGCGTATAAATTGGGAAAACTAAAAATCAGCAAGACAGAGGCACCCCAAAGTTTTGGGCTACTCTGTTGACAAGAACCTCCACTTCGTTACACCTTAAATATCCCAGGAAAGAGAAGAATGGATAAAGAAGATGTGGTCCTTATATACAATGGAATATCACTCAGCCATGAAATCAATGTCATAAGGCTAGTAGCAGCATGATGAGTGGATTTAGCTATGACGATTCTAAGTGAAATAAGTCACACAGAAAAAGACACTTATCATGCGATATCACTTATAGAGGGAATGTAAAAACCGCTACCCTTGAACTGAATTACAAAACAGAACAGAGTCACACGTTTAGAAAACACACTATGGCTGCTTAACGGGAAAGGTGAGGTGGGGTGATGCATAAAACAAGGGTTTCAAATTAGCTCAGATATCGTTCCATAAACCCAATATGTAATAGACAAGACCTACTCCTTGCTCAGTGAACTGGACTCAACACCCCCGATTCACCGCCCAAGAATATATCTGACTAGTAAGAATCTTCAAACCTATGTATTGCTATCTCTCTGTAAGTGAGTGAGGCGGGTGTAAAGCGGCATAAACACAGCAGTGAAAAGCAGCCAAACCCCATTATAAAAATCAATTACTTTTCAAAACCCGTGAAACAAAGACAGTGAAAGAGAGAGAAATTCTTACAAAATTCGTTCAGGGGCTGTGATGCCACCGGGATTGACTATATCTAGACCCACAGCTGATTGAGACATATGGGTGGACACTCTTGGGGCTGAGAGGTTTGGTGAGGTTGGGTGAGCTAACGCAGACCCTTTAAATTAATACGGCGTGGTACCCATCCCATAGGTCCCAAATCTCCAGGTTCAAGGGCATCGTCCTACATTGAAAACATGCATGAGAAACCCCGAAGATGGCACACCGTGTGATGGGGAAAGGTTTCTAAAACGCACCTCATTTCTCATCTCCTTGTGCTCCGGTTCGCCATTCCAGCCGCTTTACTAGCAATCTCTCTCCTTGGAGAATCAGCACCTTTATCCTCCTGTTCCATACAGGTTGCAATTTGTCCTGAGGATGAACGGGAAGAGGGGGAACCAATGAGAGACTAGCTCTAGGTGTTGGGACAGGCACAGATCACTCTGTTTTCCCATCAGGAAGAAGAATTAACCACAGGCTCAGCCTGCCGCCAGGAACCAGAATACGGCCTGAAGCAATCCTGCGCTTTTGCGGCCAGCTCCCAAGAAAGCGAGTTGAATAATGGAGCTCAGGGGCACTGCAATTCACAAACCTGCAGACTTAGAAATGATAACTCTCGTCCACAAATATATTGAGGGAAGGCAACGAAGAGGATTTGAAAGCAAGGCAGAATTGCAGGAAACAGATTTCAGGAGGTAGATTCGAATCGCCTTTAAAGCACAGGAAAAGCGGCAAAACCTCGACAATGATGCCCTTGGCCAAAAAGGGCGTATGCGTTTTTTCCTGAATATATTCAGGAAAAAACGCATACGCCCTTTTTGGCCAACCAAGCAACCTGGAAAGGCAAATCAGCGCTACAAAGAAGTCTCGCTTCCCATCGGTCAAAAGGGCCATGCTGAATAAAGTGTCAAAACCAGAAATGCAGGACAGGCCATGGAGAAATGGGAGCCTTGCTACGCTGATGGGCGGGATGTAAATTGCCAACAGCCACTCTGGAGAAGTGTACGGTGTGTCCTGAAACATCTAAAAAACTCAGCTTAGAGAGCATAGGGCACTTCCACTCATGGGCGTATAAATTGGGAAAACTAAAAATCAGCAAGACACAGGCACCCCAAAGTTTTGGGCTACTCTGTTGACAAGAACCTCCACTTCGTTACACCTTAAATATCCCAGGAAAGAGAAGAATGGATAAAGAAGATGTGGTCCTTATATACAATGGAATATCACTCAGCCATGAAATCAATGTCATAAGGCTAGTAGCAGCATGATGAGTGGATTTAGCTATGACGATTCTAAGTGAAATAAGTCACACAGAAAAAGACACTTATCATGACATATCACTTATAGAGGGAATGTAAAAACCGCTACCCTTGAACTGAATTACAAAACAGAACAGAATCACACGTTTAGAAAACAGACTATGGCTGCTTAACGGGAAAGGTGAGGTGGGGTGATGCATAAAACAAGGGTTTCAAATTAGCTCAGGTATCGTTCCATAAACCCAATATGTAATAGACAAGACCTACTCCTTGCTCAGTGAACTGGACTCAACACCCCCTATTCACCGCCCAGGAATATATCAGACTAGTAAGAATCTTCAAACCTATGTATTGATATCTCTCTGTAAGTGAGTCAAGTGGGTGTAAAGCGGCATAAACACAGCAGTGAAAAGCAGCCAAACCCCATTATAAAAATCAATTACTTTTCAAAACCCGTGAAACAAAGACAGTGAAAGAGAGAGAAATTCTTACAAAATTCGTTCAGGGGCTGTGATGCCACCTGGATTGACCATATCTAGACCCACAGCTGATTGAGACATATGGGTGGACACTCTTGGGGCTGAGAGGTTTGGTGAGGTTGGGTGAGCTAACGCAGACCCTTTAAATTAATACGGCGTGGTACCCATCCCATGGGTCCCAAATCTCCAGGTTCAAGGGCATCGTCCTACATTGAAAACATGCATGAGAAACCCCGAAGATGGCACACCGTGTGATCGGGAAAGGTTTCTAAAACGCACCTCATTTCTCATCTCCTTGTGCTCCGGCTCGCCATTCCAGCCGCTTTACTAGCAATCTCTCTCCTTGGAGAATCAGCACCTTTATCCTCCTGTTCCGTACAGGTTGCAATTTGTCCTGAGGATGAACGGGAAGAGGGGCAACCAATGAGAGACTAGCTCTAGGTGTTGGGACAGGCACAGGTCACTCTGTTTTCCCATCAGGAAGAAGAATTAACCACAGGCTCAGCCTGCCGCCAGGAACCACAATACGGCCTGAAGCAATCCTGCGCTTTTGCGGCCAGCTCCCAAGAAAGCGAGTTGAATAATGGAGCTCAGGGGCACTGCAATTCACAAACCTGCAGACTTAGAAATGATAACTCTCGTCCACAAATATATTGAGGGAAGGCAACGAAGAGGATTTGAAAGCAAGGCAGAATTGCAGGAAACAGATTTCAGGAGGTAGATTCGAATCGCCTTTAAAGCACAGGAAAAGCGGCAAAACCTCGACCATGATGCCCTTGGCCAAAAAGGGCGTATGCGTTTTTTCCTGAATATATTCAGGAAAAAACGCATACGCCCTTTTTGGCCAACCAAGCAACCTGGAAAGGCAAATCAGCGCTACAAAGAAGTCTCGCTTCCCATCGGTCAAAAGGGCCATGCTGAAAAAAGTGTCAAAACCAGAAATGCAGGACAGGCCATGGAGAAATGGGAGCCTTGCTACACTGATGGGCGGGATGTAAATTGCCAACAGCCACTCTGGAGAAGTGTACGCTGTGTCCTGAAACATCTAAAAAACTCAGCTTAGAGAGCATAGGGCACTTCCACTCATGGGCGTATAAATTGGGAAAACTAAAAATCAGCAAGACACAGGCACCCCAAAGTTTTGGGCTACTCTGTTGACAAGAACCTCCACTTCGTTACACCTTAAATATCCCAGGAAAGAGAAGAATGGATAA
Organism: Balaenoptera borealis; assembly: GCF_965194805.1. Classification (NCBI taxonomy): domain Eukaryota; kingdom Metazoa; phylum Chordata; class Mammalia; order Artiodactyla; family Balaenopteridae; genus Balaenoptera; species Balaenoptera borealis. Next base: position 95,905,298 of record NC_138873.1, read on the forward strand.
AGAAGATGTGGTCCTTATATACAATGGAATATCACTCAGCCATGAAATCAATGTCATAAGGCTAGTAGCAGCATGATGAGTGGATTTAGCTATGACGATTCTAAGTGAAATAAGTCACACAGAAAAAGACACTTATCATGAGATATCACTTATAGAGGGAATGTAAAAACCGCTACCCTTGAACTGAATTACAAAACAGAACAGAGTCACACGTTTAGAAAACACACTATGGCTGCTTAACGGGAAAGGTGAGGTGGGGTGATGCATAAAACAAGGGTTTCAAATTAGCTCAGATATCGTTCCATAAACCCAATATGTAATAGACAAGACCTACTCCTTGCTCAGTGAACTGGACTCAACACCCCCTATTCACCGCCCAAGAATATATCTGACTAGTAAGAATCTTCAAACCTATGTATTGCTATCTCTCTGTAAGTGAGTGAGGTGGGTGTAAAGCGGCATAAACACAGCAGTGAAAAGCAGCCAAACCCCATTATAAAAATCAATTACTTTTCAAAACCCGTGAAACAAAGACAGTGAAAGAGAGAGAAATTCTTACAAAATTCGTTCAGGGGCTGTGATGCCACCTGGATTGACCATATCTAGACCCACAGCTGATTGAGACATATGGGTGGACACTCTTGGGGCTGAGAGGTTTGGTGAGGTTGGGTGAGCTAACGCAGACCCTTTAAATTAATACGGCGTGGTACCCATCCCATGGGTCCCAAATCTCCAGGTTCAAGGGCATCGTCCTACATTGAAAACATGCATGAGAAACCCCGAAGATGGCACACCGTGTGATCGGGAAAGGTTTCTAAAACGCACCTCATTTCTCATCTCCTTGTGCTCCGGCTCGCCATTCCAGCCGCTTTACTAGCAATCTCTCTCCTTGGAGAATCAGCACCTTTATCCTCCTGTTCCATACAGGTTGCAATTTGTCCTGAGGATGAACGGGAAGAGGGGCAACCAATGAGAGACTAGCTCTAGGTGTTGGGACAGGCACAGGTCACTCTGTTTTCCCATCAGGAAGAAGAATTAACCACAGGCTCAGCCTGCCGCCAGGAACCAGAATACGGCCTGAAGCAATCCGGCGCTTTTGCGGCCAGCTCCCAAGAAAGCGAGTTGAATAATGGAGCTCAGGGGCACTGCAATTCACAAACCTGCAGACTTACAAATGATAACTCTCGTCCACAAATATATTGAGGGAAGGCAACGAAGAGGATTTGAAAGCAAGGCAGAATTGCAGGAAACAGATTTCAGGAGGTACATTCGAATCGCCTTTAAAGCACAGGAAAAGCGGCAAAACCTCGACAGTGATGCCCTTGGCCAAAAAGGGCGTATGCGTTTTTTCCTGAATATATTCAGGAAAAAACGCATACGCCCTTTTTGGCCAACCAAGCAACCTGGAAAGGCAAATCAGCGCTACAAAGAAGTCTCGCTTCCCATCGGTCAAAAGGGCCATGCTGAATAAAGTGTCAAAACCAGAAATGCAGGACAGGCCATGGAGAAATGGGAGCCTTGCTACACTGACGGGCAGGATGTAAATTGCCAACAGCCACTCTGGAGAAGTGTACGGTGTGTCCTGAAACATCTAAAAAACTCAGCTTAGAGAGCATAGGGCACTTCCACTCATGGGTGTATAAATTGGGAAAACTAAAAATCAGCAAGACACAGGCACCCCAAAGTTTTGGGCTACTCTGTTGACAAGAACCTCCACTTCGTTACACCTTAAATATCCCAGGAAAGAGAAGAATGGATAAAGAAGATGTGGTCCTTATATACAATGGAATATCACTCAGCCATGAAATCAATGTCATAAGGCTAGTAGCAGCATGATGAGTGGATTTAGCTATGACGATTCTAAGTGAAATAAGTCACACAGAAAAAGACACTTATCATGAGATATCACTTATAGAGGGAATGTAAAAACCGCTACCCTTGAACTGAATTACAAAACAGAACAGAGTCACACGTTTAGAAAACACACTATGGCTGCTTAACGGGAAAGGTGAGGTGGGGTGATGCATAAAACAAGGGTTTCAAATTAGCTCAGATATCGTTCCATAAACCCAATATGTAATAAACAAGACCTACTCCTTGCTCAGTGAACTGGACTCAACACCCCCTATTCACCGCCCAAGAATATATCTGACTAGTAAGAATTTTCAAACCTATGTATTGCTATCTCTCTGTAAGTGAGTGAGGCGGGTGTAAAGCGGCATAAACACAGCAGTGAGAAGCAGCCAAACCCCATTATAAAAATCAATTACTTTTCAAAACCCGTGAAACAAAGACAGTGAAAGAGAGAGAAATTCTTACAAAATTCGTTCAGGGGCTGTGATGCCACCTGGATTGACCATATCTAGACCCACAGCTGATTGAGACATATGGGTGGACACTCTTGGGGCTGAGAGGTTTGGTGAGGTTGGGTGAGCTAACGCAGACCCTTTAAATTAATACGGCGTGGTACCCATCCCATGGGTCCCAAATCTCCAGGTTCAAGGGCATCGTCCTACATTGAAAACATGCATGAGAAACCCCGAAGATGGCACACCGTGTGATCGGGAAAGGTTTCTAAAACGCACCTCATTTCTCATCTCCTTGTGCTCCGGCTCGCCATTCCAGCCGCTTTACTAGCAATCTCTCTCCTTGGAGAATCAGCACCTTTATCCTCCTGTTCCGTACAGGTTGCAATTTGTCCTGAGGATGAACGGGAAGAGGGGCAACCAATGAGAGACTAGCTCTAGGTGTTGGGACAGGCACAGGTCACTCTGTTTTCCCATCAGGAAGAAGAATTAACCACAGGCTCAGCCTGCCGCCAGGAACCAGAATACGGCCTGAAGCAATCCTGCGCTTTTGCGGCCAGCTCCCAAGAAAGCGAGTTGAATAATGGAGCTCAGGGGCACTGCAATTCACAAACCTGCAGACTTACAAATGATAACTCTCGTCCACAAATATATTGAGGGAAGGCAACGAAGAGGATTTGAAAGCAAGGCAGAATTGCAGGAAACAGATTTCAGGAGGTAGATTCGAATCGCCTTTAAAGCACAGGAAAAGCGGCAAAACCTCGACAGTGGTGCCCTTGGCCAAAAAGGGCGTATGCGTTTTTTCCTGAATATATTCAGGAAAAAACGCATACGCCCTTTTTGGCCAACCAAGCAACCTGGAAAGGCAAATCAGCGCTACAAAGAAGTCTCGCTTCCCATCGGTCAAAAGGGCCATGCTGAATAAAGTGTCAAAACCAGAAATGCAGGACAGGCCATGGAGAAATGGGAGCCTTGCTACACTGATGGGCGGGATGTAAATTGCCAACAGCCACTCTGGAGAAGTGTACGCTGTGTCCTGAAACATCTAAAAAACTCAGCTTAGAGAGCTTGGGCACTTCCACTCATGGGCGTATAAATTGGGAAAACTAAAAATCAGCAAGACAGAGGCGCCCCAAAGTTTTGGGCTACTCTGTTGACAAGAACCTCCACTTCGTTACACCTTAAATATCCCAGGAAAGAGAAGAATGGATAAAGAAGATGTGGTCCTTATATACAATGGAATATCACTCAGCCATGAAATCAATGTCATAAGGCTAGTAGCAGCATGATGAGTGGATTTAGCTATGACGATTCTAAGTGAAATAAGTCACACAGAAAAAGACACTTATCATGCGATATCACTTATAGAGGGAATGTAAAAACCGCTACCCTTGAACTGAATTACAAAACAGAACAGAGTCACACGTTTAGAAAACACACTATGGCTGCTTAACGGGAAAGGTGAGGTGGGGTGATGCATAAAACAAGGGTTTCAAATTAGCTCAGATATCGTTCCATAAACCCAATATGTAATAGACAAGACCTACTCCTTGCTCAGTGAACTGGACTCAACACCTCCTATGCACCGCCCAAGAATATATCTGACTAGTAAGAATCTTCAAACCTATGTATTGCTATGTCTCTGTAAGTGAGTGAGGCGGGTGTAAAGCGGCATAAACACAGCAGTGAAAAGCAGCCAAACCCCATTATAAAAATCAATTACTTTTCAAAACCCGTGAAACAAAGACAGTGAAAGAGAGAGAAATTCTTACAAAATTCGTTCAGGGGCTGTGATGCCACCGGGATTGACTATATCTAGACCCACAGCTGATTGAGACATATGGGTGGACACTCTTGGGGCTGAGAGGTTTGGTGAGGTTGGGTGAGCTAACGCAGACCCTTTAAATTAATACGGCGTGGTACCCATCCCATAGGTCCCAAATCTCCAGGTTCAAGGGCATCGTCCTACAATGAAAACATGCATGAGAAACCCCGAAGATGGCACACCGTGTGATGGGGAAAGGTTTCTAAAACGCACCTCATTTCTCATCTCCTTGTGCTCCGGTTCGCCATTCCAGCCGCTTTACTAGCAATCTCTCTCCTTGGAGAATCAGCACCTTTATCCTCCTGTTCCGAACAGGTTGCAAATTGTCCTGAGGATGAACGGGAAGAGGGGGAACCAATGAGAGACTAGCTCTAGGTGTTGGGACAGGCACAGGTCACTCTATTTTCCCATCAGGAAGAAGAATTAACCACAGGCTCAGCCTGCCGCCAGGAACCAGAATACGGCCTGAAGCAATCCTGCGCTTTTGCGGCCAGCTCCCAAGAAAGCGAGTTGAATAATGGAGCTCAGGGGCACTGCAATTCACAAACCTGCAGACTTACAAATGATAACTCTCGTCCACAAATATATTGAGGGAAGGCAACGAAGAGGATTTGAAAGCAAGGCAGAATTGCAGGAAACAGATTTCAGGAGGTAGATTCGAATCGCCTTTAAAGCACAGGAAAAGCGGCAAAACCTCGACAGTGATGCACTTCGCCAAAAAGGGCGTATGCGTTTTTTCCTGAATATATTCAGGAAATAACGCATACGCCCTTTTTGGCCAACCAAGCAACCTGGAAAGGCAAATCAGCGCTACAAAGAAGTCTCGCTTCCCATCGGTCAAAAGGGTCATGCTGAATAAAGTGTCAAAACCAGAAATGCAGGACAGGCCATGGAGAAATGGGAGCCTTGCTACACTGATGGGCGGGATGTAAATTGCCAACAGCCACTCTGGAGAAGTGTACGGTGTGTCCTGAAACATCTAAAAAACTCAGCTTAGAGAGCATAGGGCACTTCCACTCATGGGCGTATAAATTGGGAAAACTAAAAATCAGCAAGACAGAGGCACCCCAAAGTTTTGGGCTACTCTGTTGACAAGAACCTCCACTTCGTTACACCTTAAATATCCCAGGAAAGAGAAGAATGGATAAAGAAGATGTGGTCCTTATATACAATGGAATATCACTCAGCCATGAAATCAATGTCATAAGGCTAGTAGCAGCATGATGAGTGGATTTAGCTATGACGATTCTAAGTGAAATAAGTCACACAGAAAAAGACACTTATCATGCGATATCACTTATAGAGGGAATGTAAAAACCGCTACCCTTGAACTGAATTACAAAACAGAACAGAGTCACACGTTTAGAAAACACACTATGGCTGCTTAACGGGAAAGGTGAGGTGGGGTGATGCATAAAACAAGGGTTTCAAATTAGCTCAGATATCGTTCCATAAACCCAATATGTAATAGACAAGACCTACTCCTTGCTCAGTGAACTGGACTCAACACCCCCGATTCACCGCCCAAGAATATATCTGACTAGTAAGAATCTTCAAACCTATGTATTGCTATCTCTCTGTAAGTGAGTGAGGCGGGTGTAAAGCGGCATAAACACAGCAGTGAAAAGCAGCCAAACCCCATTATAAAAATCAATTACTTTTCAAAACCCGTGAAACAAAGACAGTGAAAGAGAGAGAAATTCTTACAAAATTCGTTCAGGGGCTGTGATGCCACCGGGATTGACTATATCTAGACCCACAGCTGATTGAGACATATGGGTGGACACTCTTGGGGCTGAGAGGTTTGGTGAGGTTGGGTGAGCTAACGCAGACCCTTTAAATTAATACGGCGTGGTACCCATCCCATAGGTCCCAAATCTCCAGGTTCAAGGGCATCGTCCTACATTGAAAACATGCATGAGAAACCCCGAAGATGGCACACCGTGTGATGGGGAAAGGTTTCTAAAACGCACCTCATTTCTCATCTCCTTGTGCTCCGGTTCGCCATTCCAGCCGCTTTACTAGCAATCTCTCTCCTTGGAGAATCAGCACCTTTATCCTCCTGTTCCATACAGGTTGCAATTTGTCCTGAGGATGAACGGGAAGAGGGGGAACCAATGAGAGACTAGCTCTAGGTGTTGGGACAGGCACAGATCACTCTGTTTTCCCATCAGGAAGAAGAATTAACCACAGGCTCAGCCTGCCGCCAGGAACCAGAATACGGCCTGAAGCAATCCTGCGCTTTTGCGGCCAGCTCCCAAGAAAGCGAGTTGAATAATGGAGCTCAGGGGCACTGCAATTCACAAACCTGCAGACTTAGAAATGATAACTCTCGTCCACAAATATATTGAGGGAAGGCAACGAAGAGGATTTGAAAGCAAGGCAGAATTGCAGGAAACAGATTTCAGGAGGTAGATTCGAATCGCCTTTAAAGCACAGGAAAAGCGGCAAAACCTCGACAATGATGCCCTTGGCCAAAAAGGGCGTATGCGTTTTTTCCTGAATATATTCAGGAAAAAACGCATACGCCCTTTTTGGCCAACCAAGCAACCTGGAAAGGCAAATCAGCGCTACAAAGAAGTCTCGCTTCCCATCGGTCAAAAGGGCCATGCTGAATAAAGTGTCAAAACCAGAAATGCAGGACAGGCCATGGAGAAATGGGAGCCTTGCTACGCTGATGGGCGGGATGTAAATTGCCAACAGCCACTCTGGAGAAGTGTACGGTGTGTCCTGAAACATCTAAAAAACTCAGCTTAGAGAGCATAGGGCACTTCCACTCATGGGCGTATAAATTGGGAAAACTAAAAATCAGCAAGACACAGGCACCCCAAAGTTTTGGGCTACTCTGTTGACAAGAACCTCCACTTCGTTACACCTTAAATATCCCAGGAAAGAGAAGAATGGATAAAGAAGATGTGGTCCTTATATACAATGGAATATCACTCAGCCATGAAATCAATGTCATAAGGCTAGTAGCAGCATGATGAGTGGATTTAGCTATGACGATTCTAAGTGAAATAAGTCACACAGAAAAAGACACTTATCATGACATATCACTTATAGAGGGAATGTAAAAACCGCTACCCTTGAACTGAATTACAAAACAGAACAGAATCACACGTTTAGAAAACAGACTATGGCTGCTTAACGGGAAAGGTGAGGTGGGGTGATGCATAAAACAAGGGTTTCAAATTAGCTCAGGTATCGTTCCATAAACCCAATATGTAATAGACAAGACCTACTCCTTGCTCAGTGAACTGGACTCAACACCCCCTATTCACCGCCCAAGAATATATCTGACTAGTAAGAATCTTCAAACCTATGTATTGCTATCTCTCTGTAAGTGAGTGAGGTGGGTGTAAAGCGGCATAAACACAGCAGTGAAAAGCAGCCAAACCCCATTATAAAAATCAATTACTTTTCAAAACCCGTGAATCAAAGACAGTGAAAGAGAGAGAAATTCTTACAAAATTCGTTCAGGGGCTGTGATGCCACCTGGATTGACCATATCTAGACCCACAGCTGATTGAGACATATGGGTGGACACTCTTGGGGCTGAGAGGTTTGGTGAGGTTGGGTGAGCTAACGCAGACCCTTTAAATTAATACGGCGTGGTACCCATCCCATGGGTCCCAAATCTCCAGGTTCAAGGGCATCGTCCTACATTGAAAACATGCATGAGAAACCCCGAAGATGGCACACCGTGTGATCGGGAAAGGTTTCTAAAACGCACCTCATTTCTCATCTCCTTGTGCTCCGGCTCGCCATTCCAGCCGCTTTACTAGCAATCTCTCTCCTTGGAGAATCAGCACCTTTATCCTCCTGTTCCATACAGGTTGCAATTTGTCCTGAGGATGAACGGGAAGAGGGGCAACCAATGAGAGACTAGCTCTAGGTGTTGGGACAGGCACAGGTCACTCTGTTTTCCCATCAGGAAGAAGAATTAACCACAGGCTCAGCCTGCCGCCAGGAACCAGAATACGGCCTGAAGCAATCCGGCGCTTTTGCGGCCAGCTCCCAAGAAAGCGAGTTGAATAATGGAGCTCAGGGGCACTGCAATTCACAAACCTGCAGACTTACAAATGATAACTCTCGTCCACAAATATATTGAGGGAAGGCAACGAAGAGGATTTGAAAGCAAGGCAGAATTGCAGGAAACAGATTTCAGGAGGTACATTCGAATCGCCTTTAAAGCACAGGAAAAGCGGCAAAACCTCGACAGTGATGCCCTTGGCCAAAAAGGGCGTATGCGTTTTTTCCTGAATATATTCAGGAAAAAACGCATACGCCCTTTTTGGCCAACCAAGCAACCTGGAAAGGCAAATCAGCGCTACAAAGAAGTCTCGCTTCCCATCGGTCAAAAGGGCCATGCTGAATAAAGTGTCAAAACCAGAAATGCAGGACAGGCCATGGAGAAATGGGAGCCTTGCTACACTGACGGGCAGGATGTAAATTGCCAACAGCCACTCTGGAGAAGTGTACGGTGTGTCCTGAAACATCTAAAAAACTCAGCTTAGAGAGCATAGGGCACTTCCACTCATGGGTGTATAAATTGGGAAAACTAAAAATCAGCAAGACACAGGCACCCCAAAGTTTTGGGCTACTCTGTTGACAAGAACCTCCACTTCGTTACACCTTAAATATCCCAGGAAAGAGAAGAATGGATAAAGAAGATGTGGTCCTTATATACAATGGAATATCACTCAGCCATGAAATCAATGTCATAAGGCTAGTAGCAGCATGATGAGTGGATTTAGCTATGACGATTCTAAGTGAAATAAGTCACACAGAAAAAGACACTTATCATGAGATATCACTTATAGAGGGAATGTAAAAACCGCTACCCTTGAACTGAATTACAAAACAGAACAGAGTCACACGTTTAGAAAACACACTATGGCTGCTTAACGGGAAAGGTGAGGTGGGGTGATGCATAAAACAAGGGTTTCAAATTAGCTCAGATATCGTTCCATAAACCCAATATGTAATAAACAAGACCTACTCCTTGCTCAGTGAACTGGACTCAACACCCCCTATTCACCGCCCAAGAATATATCTGACTAGTAAGAATTTTCAAACCTATGTATTGCTATCTCTCTGTAAGTGAGTGAGGCGGGTGTAAAGCGGCATAAACACAGCAGTGAGAAGCAGCCAAACCCCATTATAAAAATCAATTACTTTTCAAAACCCGTGAAACAAAGACAGTGAAAGAGAGAGAAATTCTTACAAAATTCGTTCAGGGGCTGTGATGCCACCTGGATTGACCATATCTAGACCCACAGCTGATTGAGACATATGGGTGGACACTCTTGGGGCTGAGAGGTTTGGTGAGGTTGGGTGAGCTAACGCAGACCCTTTAAATTAATACGGCGTGGTACCCATCCCATGGGTCCCAAATCTCCAGGTTCAAGGGCATCGTCCTACATTGAAAACATGCATGAGAAACCCCGAAGATGGCACACCGTGTGATCGGGAAAGGTTTCTAAAACGCACCTCATTTCTCATCTCCTTGTGCTCCGGCTCGCCATTCCAGCCGCTTTACTAGCAATCTCTCTCCTTGGAGAATCAGCACCTTTATCCTCCTGTTCCGTACAGGTTGCAATTTGTCCTGAGGATGAACGGGAAGAGGGGCAACCAATGAGAGACTAGCTCTAGGTGTTGGGACAGGCACAGGTCACTCTGTTTTCCCATCAGGAAGAAGAATTAACCACAGGCTCAGCCTGCCGCCAGGAACCAGAATACGGCCTGAAGCAATCCTGCGCTTTTGCGGCCAGCTCCCAAGAAAGCGAGTTGAATAATGGAGCTCAGGGGCACTGCAATTCACAAACCTGCAGACTTAGAAATGATAACTCTCGTCCACAAATATATTGAGGGAAGGCAACGAAGAGGATTTGAAAGCAAGGCAGAATTGCAGGAAACAGATTTCAGGAGGTAGATTCGAATCGCCTTTAAAGCACAGGAAAAGCGGCAAAACCTCGACCATGATGCCCTTGGCCAAAAAGGGCGTATGCGTTTTTTCCTGAATATATTCAGGAAAAAACGCATACGCCCTTTTTGGCCAACCAAGCAACCTGGAAAGGCAAATCAGCGCTACAAAGAAGTCTCGCTTCCCATCGGTCAAAAGGGCCATGCTGAAAAAAGTGTCAAAACCAGAAATGCAGGACAGGCCATGGAGAAATGGGAGCCTTGCTACACTGATGGGCGGGATGTAAATTGCCAACAGCCACTCTGGAGAAGTGTACGCTGTGTCCTGAAACATCTAAAAAACTCAGCTTAGAGAGCATAGGGCACTTCCACTCATGGGCGTATAAATTGGGAAAACTAAAAATCAGCAAGACACAGGCACCCCAAAGTTTTGGGCTACTCTGTTGACAAGAACCTCCACTTCGTTACACCTTAAATATCCCAGGAAAGAGAAGAATGGATAAAGAAGATGTGGTCCTTATATACAATGGAATATCACTCAGCCATGAAATCAATGTCATAAGGCTAGTAGCAGCATGATGAGTGGATTTAGCTATGACGATTCTAAGTGAAATAAGTCACACAGAAAAAGACACTTATCATGAGATATCACTTATAGAGGGAATGTAAAAACCGCTACCCTTGAACTGAATTACAAAACAGAACAGAGTCACACGTTTAGAAAACACACTATGGCTGCTTAACGGGAAAGGTGAGGTGGGGTGATGCATAAAACAAGGGTTTCAAATTAGCTCAGATATCGTTCCATAAACCCAATATGTAATAGACAAGACCTACTCCTTGCTCAGTGAACTGGACTCAACACCCCCTATTCACCGCCCAAGAATATATCTGACTAGTAAGAATCTTCAAACCTATGTATTGCTATCTCTCTGTAAGTGAGTGAGGTGGGTGTAAAGCGGCATAAACACAGCAGTGAAAAGCAGCCAAACCCCATTATAAAAATCAATTACTTTTCAAAACCCGTGAAACAAAGACAGTGAAAGAGAGAGAAATTCTTACAAAATTCGTTCAGGGGCTGTGATGCCACCTGGATTGACCATATCTAGACCCACAGCTGATTGAGACATATGGGTGGACACTCTTGGGGCTGAGAGGTTTGGTGAGGTTGGGTGAGCTAACGCAGACCCTTTAAATTAATACGGCGTGGTACCCATCCCATGGGTCCCAAATCTCCAGGTTCAAGGGCATCGTCCTACATTGAAAACATGCATGAGAAACCCCGAAGATGGCACACCGTGTGATCGGGAAAGGTTTCTAAAACGCACCTCATTTCTCATCTCCTTGTGCTCCGGCTCGCCATTCCAGCCGCTTTACTAGCAATCTCTCTCCTTGGAGAATCAGCACCTTTATCCTCCTGTTCCATACAGGTTGCAATTTGTCCTGAGGATGAACGGGAAGAGGGGCAACCAATGAGAGACTAGCTCTAGGTGTTGGGACAGGCACAGGTCACTCTGTTTTCCCATCAGGAAGAAGAATTAACCACAGGCTCAGCCTGCCGCCAGGAACCAGAATACGGCCTGAAGCAATCCGGCGCTTTTGCGGCCAGCTCCCAAGAAAGCGAGTTGAATAATGGAGCTCAGGGGCACTGCAATTCACAAACCTGCAGACTTAGAAATGATAACTCTCGTCCACAAATATATTGAGGGAAGGCAACGAAGAGGATTTGAAAGCAAGGCAGAATTGCAGGAAACAGATTTCAGGAGGTAGATTCGAATCGCCTTTAAAGCACAGGAAAAGCGGCAAAACCTCGACCATGATGCCCTTGGCCAAAAAGGGCGTATGCGTTTTTTCCTGAATATATTCAGGAAAAAACGCATACGCCCTTTTTGGCCAACCAAGCAACCTGGAAAGGCAAATCAGCGCTACAAAGAAGTCTCGCTTCCCATCGGTCAAAAGGGCCATGCTGAAAAAAGTGTCAAAACCAGAAATGCAGGACAGGCCATGGAGAAATGGGAGCCTTGCTACACTGATGGGCGGGATGTAAATTGCCAACAGCCACTCTGGAGAAGTGTACGCTGTGTCCTGAAACATCTAAAAAACTCAGCTTAGAGAGCATAGGGCACTTCCACTCATGGGCGTATAAATTGGGAAAACTAAAAATCAGCAAGACACAGGCACCCCAAAGTTTTGGGCTACTCTGTTGACAAGAACCTCCACTTCGTTACACCTTAAATATCCCAGGAAAGAGAAGAATGGATAAAGAAGATGTGGTCCTTATATACAATGGAATATCACTCAGCCATGAAATCAATGTCATAAGGCTAGTAGCAGCATGATGAGTGGATTTAGCTATGACGATTCTAAGTGAAATAAGTCACACAGAAAAAGACACTTATCATGAGATATCACTTATAGAGGGAATGTAAAAACCGCTACCCTTGAACTGAATTACAAAACAGAACAGAGTCACACGTTTAGAAAACACACTATGGCTGCTTAACGGGAAAGGTGAGGTGGGGTGATGCATAAAACAAGGGTTTCAAATTAGCTCAGATATCGTTCCATAAACCCAATATGTAATAGACAAGACCTACTCCTTGCTCAGTGAACTGGACTCAACACCCCCTATTCACCGCCCAAGAATATATCTGACTAGTAAGAATCTTCAAACCTATGTATTGCTATCTCTCTGTAAGTGAGTGAGGTGGGTGTAAAGCGGCATAAACACAGCAGTGAAAAGCAGCCAAACCCCATTATAAAAATCAATTACTTTTCAAAACCCGTGAAACAAAGACAGTGAAAGAGAGAGAAATTCTTACAAAATTCGTTCAGGGGCTGTGATGCCACCTGGATTGACCATATCTAGACCCACAGCTGATTGAGACATATGGGTGGACACTCTTGGGGCTGAGAGGTTTGGTGAGGTTGGGTGAGCTAACGCAGACCCTTTAAATTAATACGGCGTGGTACCCATCCCATGGGTCCCAAATCTCCAGGTTCAAGGGCATCGTCCTACATTGAAAACATGCATGAGAAACCCCGAAGATGGCACACCGTGTGATCGGGAAAGGTTTCTAAAACGCACCTCATTTCTCATCTCCTTGTGCTCCGGCTCGCCATTCCAGCCGCTTTACTAGCAATCTCTCTCCTTGGAGAATCAGCACCTTTATCCTCCTGTTCCATACAGGTTGCAATTTGTCCTGAGGATGAACGGGAAGAGGGGCAACCAATGAGAGACTAGCTCTAGGTGTTGGGACAGGCACAGGTCACTCTGTTTTCCCATCAGGAAGAAGAATTAACCACAGGCTCAGCCTGCCGCCAGGAACCAGAATACGGCCTGAAGCAATCCGGCGCTTTTGCGGCCAGCTCCCAAGAAAGCGAGTTGAATAATGGAGCTCAGGGGCACTGCAATTCACAAACCTGCAGACTTACAAATGATAACTCTCGTCCACAAATATATTGAGGGAAGGCAACGAAGAGGATTTGAAAGCAAGGCAGAATTGCAGGAAACAGATTTCAGGAGGTACATTCGAATCGCCTTTAAAGCACAGGAAAAGCGGCAAAACCTCGACAGTGATGCCCTTGGCCAAAAAGGGCGTATGCGTTTTTTCCTGAATATATTCAGGAAAAAACGCATACGCCCTTTTTGGCCAACCAAGCAACCTGGAAAGGCAAATCAGCGCTACAAAGAAGTCTCGCTTCCCATCGGTCAAAAGGGCCATGCTGAATAAAGTGTCAAAACCAGAAATGCAGGACAGGCCATGGAGAAATGGGAGCCTTGCTACACTGACGGGCAGGATGTAAATTGCCAACAGCCACTCTGGAGAAGTGTACGGTGTGTCCTGAAACATCTAAAAAACTCAGCTTAGAGAGCATAGGGCACTTCCACTCATGGGTGTATAAATTGGGAAAACTAAAAATCAGCAAGACACAGGCACCCCAAAGTTTTGGGCTACTCTGTTGACAAGAACCTCCACTTCGTTACACCTTAAATATCCCAGGAAAGAGAAGAATGGATAAAGAAGATGTGGTCCTTATATACAATGGAATATCACTCAGCCATGAAATCAATGTCATAAGGCTAGTAGCAGCATGATGAGTGGATTTAGCTATGACGATTCTAAGTGAAATAAGTCACACAGAAAAAGACACTTATCATGAGATATCACTTATAGAGGGAATGTAAAAACCGCTACCCTTGAACTGAATTACAAAACAGAACAGAGTCACACGTTTAGAAAACACACTATGGCTGCTTAACGGGAAAGGTGAGGTGGGGTGATGCATAAAACAAGGGTTTCAAATTAGCTCAGATATCGTTCCATAAACCCAATATGTAATAGACAAGACCTACTCCTTGCTCAGTGAACTGGACTCAACACCCCCTATTCACCGCCCAAGAATATATCTGACTAGTAAGAATTTTCAAACCTATGTATTGCTATCTCTCTGTAAGTGAGTGAGGCGGGTGTAAAGCGGCATAAACACAGCAGTGAGAAGCAGCCAAACCCCATTATAAAAATCAATTACTTTTCAAAACCCGTGAAACAAAGACAGTGAAAGAGAGAGAAATTCTTACAAAATTCGTTCAGGGGCTGTGATGCCACCTGGATTGACCATATCTAGACCCACAGCTGATTGAGACATATGGGTGGACACTCTTGGGGCTGAGAGGTTTGGTGAGGTTGGGTGAGCTAACGCAGACCCTTTAAATTAATACGGCGTGGTACCCATCCCATGGGTCCCAAATCTCCAGGTTCAAGGGCATCGTCCTACATTGAAAACATGCATGAGAAACCCCGAAGATGGCACACCGTGTGATCGGGAAAGGTTTCTAAAACGCACCTCATTTCTCATCTCCTTGTGCTCCGGCTCGCCATTCCAGCCGCTTTACTAGCAATCTCTCTCCTTGGAGAATCAGCACCTTTATCCTCCTGTTCCGTACAGGTTGCAATTTGTCCTGAGGATGAACGGGAAGAGGGGCAACCAATGAGAGACTAGCTCTAGGTGTTGGGACAGGCACAGGTCACTCTGTTTTCCCATCAGGAAGAAGAATTAACCACAGGCTCAGCCTGCCGCCAGGAACCAGAATACGGCCTGAAGCAATCCTGCGCTTTTGCGGCCAGCTCCCAAGAAAGCGAGTTGAATAATGGAGGTCAGGGGCACTGCAATTCACAAACCTGCAGACTTACAAATGATAACTCTCGTCCACAAATATATTGAGGGAAGGCAACGAAGAGGATTTGAAAGCAAGGCAGAATTGCAGGAAACAGATTTCAGGAGGTAGATTCGAATCGCCTTTAAAGCACAGGAAAAGCGGCAAAACCTCGACAGTGGTGCCCTTGGCCAAAAAGGGCGTATGCGTTTTTTCCTGAATATATTCAGGAAAAAACGCATACGCCCTTTTTGGCCAACCAAGCAACCTGGAAAGGCAAATCAGCGCTACAAAGAAGTCTCGCTTCCCATCGGTCAAAAGGGCCATGCTGAATAAAGTGTCAAAACCAGAAATGCAGGACAGGCCATGGAGAAATGGGAGCCTTGCTACACTGATGGGCGGGATGTAAATTGCCAACAGCCACTCTGGAGAAGTGTACGGTGTGTCCTGAAACATCTAAAAAACTCAGCTTAGAGAGCATAGGGCACTTCCACTCATGGGCGTATAAATTGGGAAAACTAAAAATCAGCAAGACAGAGGCGCCCCAAAGTTTTGGGCTACTCTGTTGACAAGAACCTCCACTTCGTTACACCTTAAATATCCCAGGAAAGAGAAGAATGGATAAAGAAGATGTGGTCCTTATATACAATGGAATATCACTCAGCCATGAAATCAATTTCATAAGGCTAGTAGCAGCATGATGAGTGGATTTAGCTATGACGATTCTAAGTGAAATAAGTCACACAGAAAAAGACACTTATCATGCGATATCACTTATAGAGGGAATGTAAAAACCGCTACCCTTGAACTGAATTACAAAACAGAACAGAGTCACACGTTTAGAAAACACACTATGGCTGCTTAACGGGAAAGGTGAGGTGGGGTGATGCATAAAACAAGGGTTTCAAATTAGCTCAGATATCGTTCCATAAACCCAATATGTAATAGACAAGACCTACTCCTTGCTCAGTGAACTGGACTCAACACCCCCTATGCACCGCCCAAGAATATATCTGACTAGTAAGAATCTTCAAACCTATGTATTGCTATCTCTCTGTAACTGAGTGAGGCGGGTGTAAAGCGGCATAAACACAGCAGTGAAAAGCAGCCAAACCCCATTATAAAAATCAATTACTTTTCAAAACCCGTGAAACAAAGACAGTGAAAGAGAGAGAAATTCTTACAAAATTCGTTCAGGGGCTGTGATGCCACCGGGATTGACTATATCTAGACCCACAGCTGATTGAGACATATGGGTGGACACTCTTGGGGCTGAGAGGTTTGGTGAGGTTGGGTGAGCTAACGCAGACCCTTTAAATTAATACGGCGTGGTACCCATCCCATAGGTCCCAAATCTCCAGGTTCAAGGGCATCGTCCTACATTGAAAACATGCATGAGAAAC
This sequence comes from Balaenoptera borealis, assembly GCF_965194805.1. Taxonomy (NCBI): domain Eukaryota; kingdom Metazoa; phylum Chordata; class Mammalia; order Artiodactyla; family Balaenopteridae; genus Balaenoptera; species Balaenoptera borealis. The sequence goes on from NC_138873.1 coordinate 95,921,915, forward strand.
CCCGAAGATGGCACACCGTGTGATGGGGAAAGGTTTCTAAAACGCACCTCATTTCTCATCTCCTTGTGCTCCGGTTCGCCATTCCAGCCGCTTTACTAGCAATCTCTCTCCTTGGAGAATCAGCACCTTTATCCTCCTGTTCCGAACAGGTTGCAAATTGTCCTGAGGATGAACGGGAAGAGGGGGAACCAATGAGAGACTAGCTCTAGGTGTTGGGACAGGCACAGGTCACTCTGTTTTCCCATCAGGAAGAAGAATTAACCACAGGCTCAGCCTGCCGCCAGGAACCAGAATACGGCCTGAAGCAATCCTGCGCTTTTGCGGCCAGCTCCCAAGAAAGCGAGTTGAATAATGGAGCTCAGGGGCACTGCAATTCACAAACCTGCAGACTTACAAATGATAACTCTCGTCCACAAATATATTGAGGGAAGGCAACGAAGAGGATTTGAAAGCAAGGCAGAATTGCAGGAAACAGATTTCAGGAGGTAGATTCGAATCGCCTTTAAAGCACAGGAAAAGCGGCAAAACCTCGACAGTGATGCCCTTGGCCAAAAAGGGCGTATGCGTTTTTTCCTGAATATATTCAGGAAATAACGCATACGCCCTTTTTGCCCAACCAAGCAACCTGGAAAGGCAAATCAGCGCTACAAAGAAGTCTCGCTTCCCATCGGTCAAAAGGGCCATGCTGAAAAAAGTGTCAAAACCAGAAATGCAGGACAGGTCATGGAGAAATGGGAGCCTTGCTACGCTGATGGGCGGTACGTAAATTGCCAACAGCCACTCTGGAGAAGTGTACGGTGTGTCCTGAAACATCTAAAAAACTCAGCTTAGAGAGCATAGGGCACTTCCACTCATGGGCGTATAAATTGGGAAAACTAAAAATCAGCAAGACACAGGCACCCCAAAGTTTTGGGCTACTCTGTTGACAAGAACCTCCACTTCGTTACACCTTAAATATCCCAGGAAAGAGAAGAATGGATAAAGAAGATGTGGTCCTTATATACAATGGAATATCACTCAGCCATGAAATCAATGTCATAAGGCTAGTAGCAGCATGATGAGTGGATTTAGCTATGACGATTCTAAGTGAAATAAGTCACACAGAAAAAGACACTTATCATGAGATATCACTTATAGAGGGAATGTAAAAACCGCTACCCTTGAACTGAATTACAAAACAGAACAGAGTCACACGTTTAGAAAACACACTATGGCTGCTTAACGGGAAAGGTGAGGTGGGGTGATGCATAAAACAAGGGTTTCAAATTAGCTCAGATATCGTTCCATAAACCCAATATGTAATAGACAAGACCTACTCCTTGCTCAGTGAACTGGACTCAACACCCCCTATTCACCGCCCAAGAATATATCTGACTAGTAAGAATCTTCAAACCTATGTATTGCTATCTCTCTGTAAGTGAGTGAGGCGGGTGTAAAGCGGCATAAACACAGCAGTGAAAAGCAGCCAAACCCCATTATAAAAATCAATTACTTTTCAAAACCCGTGAAACAAAGACAGTGAAAGAGAGAGAAATTCTTACAAAATTCGTTCAGGGGCTGTGATGCCACCTGGATTGACCATATCTAGACCCACACCTGATTGAGACATATGGGTGGACACTCTTGGGGCTGAGAGGTTTGGTGAGGTTGGGTGAGCTAACGCAGACCCTTTAAATTAATACGGCGTGGTACCCATCCCATGGGTCCCAAATCTCCAGGTTCAAGGGCATCGTCCTACATTGAAAACATGCATGAGAAACCCCGAAGATGGCACACCGTGTGATCGGGAAAGGTTTCTAAAACGCACCTCATTTCTCATCTCCTTGTGCTCCGGCTCGCCATTCCAGCCGCTTTACTAGCAATCTCTCTCCTTGGAGAATCAGCACCTTTATCCTCCTGTTCCGTACAGGTTGCAATTTGTCCTGAGGATGAACGGGAAGAGGGGCAACCAATGAGAGACTAGCTCTAGGTGTTGGGACAGGCACAGGTCACTCTGTTTTCCCATCAGGAAGAAGAATTAACCACAGGCTCAGCCTGCCGCCAGGAACCAGAATACGGCCTGAAGCAATCCTGCGTTTTTGCGGCCAGCTCCCTAGAAAGCGAGTTGAAAAATGGAGCTCAGGAGCACTGCAATTCACCAACCGGTAGACTTAGAAATGATAACTCTCGTCCACAAATATATTGAGGGAAGGCAACGAAGAGGATTTGAAAGCAAGGCAGAATTGCAGGAAACAGATTTCAGGAGGTAGATTCGAATCGCCTTTAAAGCACAGGAAAAGCATCAAAACCTCGACAATGATGCCCTTGGACAAAAAGGGCGTATGCGTTTTTTCCTGAATATATTCAGGAAAAAACGCATACGCCCTTTTTGGCCAACCAAGCAACCTGGAAAGGCAAATCAGCGCTACAAAGAAGTCTCGCTTCCCATCGGTCAAAAGGGCCATGCTGAAAAAAGTGTCAAAACCAGAAATGCAGGACAGGCCATGGAGAAATGGGAGCCTTGCTACACTGATGGGCGGGATGTAAATTGCCAACAGCCACTCTGGAGAAGTGTACGGTGTGTCCTGAAACATCTAAAAAACTCAGCTTAGAGAGCATAGGGCACTTCCACTCATGGGCGTATAAATTGGGAAAACTAAAAATCAGCAAGACACAGGCACCCCAAAGTTCTGGGCTACTCTGTTGACAAGAACCTCCACTTCGTTACACCTTAAATATCCCAGGAAAGAGAAGAATGGATAAAGAAGATGTGGTCCTTATATACAATGGAATATCACTCAGCCATGAAATCAATGTCATAAGGCTAGTAGCAGCATGATGAGTGGATTTAGCTATGACGATTCTAAGTGAAATAAGTCACACAGAAAAAGACACTTATCATGACATATCACTTATAGAGGGAATGTAAAAACCGCTACCCTTGAACTGAATTACAAAACAGAACAGAATCACACGTTTAGAAAACAGACTATGGCTGCTTAACGGGAAAGGTGAGGTGGGGTGATGCATAAAACAAGGGTTTCAAATTAGCTCAGGTATCGTTCCATAAACCCAATATGTAATAGACAAGACCTACTCCTTGCTCAGTGAACTGGACTCAACACCCCCTATTCACCGCCCAGGAATATATCAGACTAGTAAGAATCTTCAAACCTATGTATTGATATCTCTCTGTAAGTGAGTCAAGTGGGTGTAAAGTGGCATAAACACAGCAGTGAAAAGCAGCCAAACCCCATTATAAAAATCAATTACTTTTCAAAACCCGTGAAACAAAGACAGTGAAAGAGAGAGAAATTCTTACAAAATTCGTTCAGGGGCTGTGATGCCACCTGGATTGACCATATCTAGACCCACAGCTGATTGAGACATATGGGTGGACACTCTTGGGGCTGAGAGGTTTGGTGAGGTTGGGTGAGCTAACGCAGACCCTTTAAATTAATACGGCGTGGTACCCATCCCATGGGTCCCAAATCTCCAGGTTCAAGGGCATCGTCCTACATTGAAAACATGCATGAGAAACCCCGAAGATGGCACACCGTGTGATCGGGAAAGGTTTCTAAAACGCACCTCATTTCTCATCTCCTTGTGCTCCGGCTCGCCATTCCAGCCGCTTTACTAGCAATCTCTCTCCTTGGAGAATCAGCACCTTTATCCTCCTGTTCCGTACAGGTTGCAATTTGTCCTGAGGATGAACGGGAAGAGGGGCAACCAATGAGAGACTAGCTCTAGGTGTTGGGACAGGCACAGGTCACTCTGTTTTCCCATCAGGAAGAAGAATTAACCACAGGCTCAGCCTGCCGCCAGGAACCAGAATACGGCCTGAAGCAATCCGGCGCTTTTGCGGCCAGCTCCCAAGAAAGCGAGTTGAATAATGGAGCTCAGGGGCACTGCAATTCACAAACCTGCAGACTTACAAATGATAACTCTCGTCCACAAATATATTGAGGGAAGGCAACGAAGAGGATTTGAAAGCAAGGCAGAATTGCAGGAAACAGATTTCAGGAGGTACATTCGAATCGCCTTTAAAGCACAGGAAAAGCGGCAAAACCTCGACAGTGATGCCCTTGGCCAAAAAGGGCGTATGCGTTTTTTCCTGAATATATTCAGGAAAAAACGCATACGCCCTTTTTGGCCAACCAAGCAACCTGGAAAGGCAAATCAGCGCTACAAAGAAGTCTCGCTTCCCATCGGTCAAAAGGGCCATGCTGAATAAAGTGTCAAAACCAGAAATGCAGGACAGGCCATGGAGAAATGGGAGCCTTGCTACACTGACGGGCAGGATGTAAATTGCCAACAGCCACTCTGGAGAAGTGTACGGTGTGTCCTGAAACATCTAAAAAACTCAGCTTAGAGAGCATAGGGCACTTCCACTCATGGGTGTATAAATTGGGAAAACTAAAAATCAGCAAGACACAGGCACCCCAAAGTTTTGGGCTACTCTGTTGACAAGAACCTCCACTTCGTTACACCTTAAATATCCCAGGAAAGAGAAGAATGGATAAAGAAGATGTGGTCCTTATATACAATGGAATATCACTCAGCCATGAAATCAATGTCATAAGGCTAGTAGCAGCATGATGAGTGGATTTAGCTATGACGATTCTAAGTGAAATAAGTCACACAGAAAAAGACACTTATCATGAGATATCACTTATAGAGGGAATGTAAAAACCGCTACCCTTGAACTGAATTACAAAACAGAACAGAGTCACACGTTTAGAAAACACACTATGGCTGCTTAACGGGAAAGGTGAGGTGGGGTGATGCAAAAAACAAGGGTTTCAAATTAGCTCAGATATCGTTCCATAAACCCAATATGTAATAGACAAGACCTACTCCTTGCTCAGTGAACTGGACTCAACACCCCCTATTCACCGCCCAAGAATATATCTGACTAGTAAGAATTTTCAAACCTATGTATTGCTATCTCTCTGTAAGTGAGTGAGGCGGGTGTAAAGCGGCATAAACACAGCAGTGAGAAGCAGCCAAACCCCATTATAAAAATCAATTACTTTTCAAAACCCGTGAAACAAAGACAGTGAAAGAGAGAGAAATTCTTACAAAATTCGTTCAGGGGCTGTGATGCCACCTGGATTGACCATATCTAGACCCACAGCTGATTGAGACATATGGGTGGACACTCTTGGGGCTGAGAGGTTTGGTGAGGTTGGGTGAGCTAACGCAGACCCTTTAAATTAATACGGCGTGGTACCCATCCCATGGGTCCCAAATCTCCAGGTTCAAGGGCATCGTCCTACATTGAAAACATGCATGAGAAACCCCGAAGATGGCACACCGTGTGATCGGGAAAGGTTTCTAAAACGCACCTCATTTCTCATCTCCTTGTGCTCCGGCTCGCCATTCCAGCCGCTTTACTAGCAATCTCTCTCCTTGGAGAATCAGCACCTTTATCCTCCTGTTCCGTACAGGTTGCAATTTGTCCTGAGGATGAACGGGAAGAGGGGCAACCAATGAGAGACTAGCTCTAGGTGTTGGGACAGGCACAGGTCACTCTGTTTTCCCATCAGGAAGAAGAATTAACCACAGGCTCAGCCTGCCGCCAGGAACCAGAATACGGCCTGAAGCAATCCTGCGCTTTTGCGGCCAGCTCCCAAGAAAGCGAGTTGAATAATGGAGCTCAGGGGCACTGCAATTCACAAACCTGCAGACTTACAAATGATAACTCTCGTCCACAAATATATTGAGGGAAGGCAACGAAGAGGATTTGAAAGCAAGGCAGAATTGCAGGAAACAGATTTCAGGAGGTAGATTCGAATCGCCTTTAAAGCACAGGAAAAGCGGCAAAACCTCGACAGTGGTGCCCTTGGCCAAAAAGGGCGTATGCGTTTTTTCCTGAATATATTCAGGAAAAAACGCATACGCCCTTTTTGGCCAACCAAGCAACCTGGAAAGGCAAATCAGCGCTACAAGGAAGTCTCGCTTCCCATCGGTCAAAAGGGCCATGCTGAATAAAGTGTCAAAACCAGAAATGCAGGACAGGCCATGGAGAAATGGGAGCCTTGCTACACTGATGGGCGGGATGTAAATTGCCAACAGCCACTCTGGAGAAGTGTACGGTGTGTCCTGAAACATCTAAAAAACTCAGCTTAGAGAGCTTGGGCACTTCCACTCATGGGCGTATAAATTGGGAAAACTAAAAATCAGCAAGACAGAGGCGCCCCAAAGTTTTGGGCTACTCTGTTGACAAGAACCTCCACTTCGTTACACCTTAAATATCCCAGGAAAGAGAAGAATGGATAAAGAAGATGTGGTCCTTATATACAATGGAATATCACTCAGCCATGAAATCAATGTCATAAGGCTAGTAGCAGCATGATGAGTGGATTTAGCTATGACGATTCTAAGTGAAATAAGTCACACAGAAAAAGACACTTATCATGCGATATCACTTATAGAGGGAATGTAAAAACCGCTACCCTTGAACTGAATTACAAAACAGAACAGAGTCACACGTTTAGAAAACACACTATGGCTGCTTAACGGGAAAGGTGAGGTGGGGTGATGCATAAAACAAGGGTTTCAAATTAGCTCAGATATCGTTCCATAAACCCAATATGTAATAGACAAGACCTACTCCTTGCTCAGTGAACTGGACTCAACACCTCCTATGCACCGCCCAAGAATATATCTGACTAGTAAGAATCTTCAAACCTATGTATTGCTATGTCTCTGTAAGTGAGTGAGGCGGGTGTAAAGCGGCATAAACACAGCAGTGAAAAGCAGCCAAACCCCATTATAAAAATCAATTACTTTTCAAAACCCGTGAAACAAAGACAGTGAAAGAGAGAGAAATTCTTACAAAATTCGTTCAGGGGCTGTGATGCCACCGGGATTGACTATATCTAGACCCACAGCTGATTGAGACATATGGGTGGACACTCTTGGGGCTGAGAGGTTTGGTGAGGTTGGGTGAGCTAACGCAGACCCTTTAAATTAATACGGCGTGGTACCCATCCCATAGGTCCCAAATCTCCAGGTTCAAGGGCATCGTCCTACAATGAAAACATGCATGAGAAACCCCGAAGATGGCACACCGTGTGATGGGGAAAGGTTTCTAAAACGCACCTCATTTCTCATCTCCTTGTGCTCCGGTTCGCCATTCCAGCCGCTTTACTAGCAATCTCTCTCCTTGGAGAATCAGCACCTTTATCCTCCTGTTCCGAACAGGTTGCAAATTGTCCTGAGGATGAACGGGAAGAGGGGGAACCAATGAGAGACTAGCTCTAGGTGTTGGGACAGGCACAGGTCACTCTATTTTCCCATCAGGAAGAAGAATTAACCACAGGCTCAGCCTGCCGCCAGGAACCAGAATACGGCCTGAAGCAATCCTGCGCTTTTGCGGCCAGCTCCCAAGAAAGCGAGTTGAATAATGGAGCTCAGGGGCACTGCAATTCACAAACCTGCAGACTTACAAATGATAACTCTCGTCCACAAATATATTGAGGGAAGGCAACGAAGAGGATTTGAAAGCAAGGCAGAATTGCAGGAAACAGATTTCAGGAGGTAGATTCGAATCGCCTTTAAAGCACAGGAAAAGCGGCAAAACCTCGACAGTGATGCACTTCGCCAAAAAGGGCGTATGCGTTTTTTCCTGAATATATTCAGGAAATAACGCATACGCCCTTTTTGGCCAACCAAGCAACCTGGAAAGGCAAATCAGCGCTACAAAGAAGTCTCGCTTCCCATCGGTCAAAAGGGCCATGCTGAATAAAGTGTCAAAACCAGAAATGCAGGACAGGCCATGGAGAAATGGGAGCCTTGCTACACTGATGGGCGGGATGTAAATTGCCAACAGCCACTCTGGAGAAGTGTACGGTGTGTCCTGAAACATCTAAAAAACTCAGCTTAGAGAGCATAGGGCACTTCCACTCATGGGCGTATAAATTGGGAAAACTAAAAATCAGCAAGACAGAGGCACCCCAAAGTTTTGGGCTACTCTGTTGACAAGAACCTCCACTTCGTTACACCTTAAATATCCCAGGAAAGAGAAGAATGGATAAAGAAGATGTGGTCCTTATATACAATGGAATATCACTCAGCCATGAAATCAATGTCATAAGGCTAGTAGCAGCATGATGAGTGGATTTAGCTATGACGATTCTAAGTGAAATAAGTCACACAGAAAAAGACACTTATCATGCGATATCACTTATAGAGGGAATGTAAAAACCGCTACCCTTGAACTGAATTACAAAACAGAACAGAGTCACACGTTTAGAAAACACACTATGGCTGCTTAACGGGAAAGGTGAGGTGGGGTGATGCATAAAACAAGGGTTTCAAATTAGCTCAGATATCGTTCCATAAACCCAATATGTAATAGACAAGACCTACTCCTTGCTCAGTGAACTGGACTCAACACCCCCGATTCACCGCCCAAGAATATATCTGACTAGTAAGAATCTTCAAACCTATGTATTGCTATCTCTCTGTAAGTGAGTGAGGCGGGTGTAAAGCGGCATAAACACAGCAGTGAAAAGCAGCCAAACCCCATTATAAAAATCAATTACTTTTCAAAACCCGTGAAACAAAGACAGTGAAAGAGAGAGAAATTCTTACAAAATTCGTTCAGGGGCTGTGATGCCACCGGGATTGACTATATCTAGACCCACAGCTGATTGAGACATATGGGTGGACACTCTTGGGGCTGAGAGGTTTGGTGAGGTTGGGTGAGCTAACGCAGACCCTTTAAATTAATACGGCGTGGTACCCATCCCATAGGTCCCAAATCTCCAGGTTCAAGGGCATCGTCCTACATTGAAAACATGCATGAGAAACCCCGAAGATGGCACACCGTGTGATGGGGAAAGGTTTCTAAAACGCACCTCATTTCTCATCTCCTTGTGCTCCGGTTCGCCATTCCAGCCGCTTTACTAGCAATCTCTCTCCTTGGAGAATCAGCACCTTTATCCTCCTGTTCCATACAGGTTGCAATTTGTCCTGAGGATGAACGGGAAGAGGGGGAACCAATGAGAGACTAGCTCTAGGTGTTGGGACAGGCACAGATCACTCTGTTTTCCCATCAGGAAGAAGAATTAACCACAGGCTCAGCCTGCCGCCAGGAAGCAGAATACGGCCTGAAGCAATCCTGCGCTTTTGCGGCCAGCTCCCAAGAAAGCGAGTTGAATAATGGAGCTCAGGGGCACTGCAATTCACAAACCTGCAGACTTAGAAATGATAACTCTCGTCCACAAATATATTGAGGGAAGGCAACGAAGAGGATTTGAAAGCAAGGCAGAATTGCAGGAAACAGATTTCAGGAGGTAGATTCGAATCGCCTTTAAAGCACAGGAAAAGCGGCAAAACCTCGACAATGATGCCCTTGGCCAAAAAGGGCGTATGCGTTTTTTCCTGAATATATTCAGGAAAAAACGCATACGCCCTTTTTGGCCAACCAAGCAACCTGGAAAGGCAAATCAGCGCTACAAAGAAGTCTCGCTTCCCATCGGTCAAAAGGGCCATGCTGAATAAAGTGTCAAAACCAGAAATGCAGGACAGGCCATGGAGAAATGGGAGCCTTCCTACGCTGATGGGCGGGACGTAAATTGCCAACAGCCACTCTGGAGAAGTGTACGGTGTGTCCTGAAACATCTAAAAAACTCAGCTTAGAGAGCTTGGGCACTTCCACTCATGGGAATATAAATTGGGAAAACTAAAAATCAGCAAGACACAGGCACCCCAAAGTTTTGGGCTACTCTGTTGACAAGAACCTCCACTTCGTTACACCTTAAATATGCGAGGAAAGAGAAGAATGGATAAAGAAGTTGTGGTCCTTATGTACAATGGAATATCACTCAGCCATGAAATCAATGTCATAAGGCTAGTAGCAGCATGATGAGTGGATTTAGGTATGACGATTCTAAGTGAAATAAATCACACAGATAAAGACACTTATCATAAGATATCACTTATAGAGGGAATGTAAAAACCGCTACCCTTGAACTGAATTACAAAACAGAACAGAGTCACACGTTTAGAAAACACACTATGGCTGCTTAACGGGAAAGGTGAGGTGGGGTGATGCATAAAACAAGGGTTTCAAATTAGCTCAGATATCGTTCCATAAACCCAATATGTAATAGACAAGACCTACTCCTTGCTCAGTGAACTGGACTCAACACCCCCTATTCACCGCCCAAGAATATATCTGACTAGTAAGAATCTTCAAACCTATGTATTGCTATCTCTCTGTAAGTGAGTGAGGCGGGTGTAAAGCGGCATAAACACAGCAGTGAAAAGCAGCCAAACCCCATTATAAAAATCAATTACTTTTCAAAACCCGTGAAACAAAGACAGTGAAAGAGAGAGAAATTCTTACAAAATTCGTTCAGGGGCTGTGATGCCACCTGGATTGACCATATCTAGACCCACAGCTGATTGAGACATATGGGTGGACACTCTTGGGGCTGAGAGGTTTGGTGAGGTTGGGTGAGCTAACGCAGACCCTTTAAATTAATACGGCGTGGTACCCATCCCATGGGTCCCAAATCTCCAGGTTCAAGGGCATCGTCCTACATTGAAAACATGCATGAGAAACCCCGAAGATGGCACACCGTGTGATCGGGAAAGGTTTCTAAAACGCACCTCATTTCTCATCTCCTTGTGCTCCGGCTCGCCATTCCAGCCGCTTTACTAGCAATCTCTCTCCTTGGAGAATCAGCACCTTTATCCTCCTGTTCCGTACAGGTTGCAATTTGTCCTGAGGATGAACGGGAAGAGGGGCAACCAATGAGAGACTAGCTCTAGGTGTTGGGACAGGCACAGGTCACTCTGTTTTCCCATCAGGAAGAAGAATTAACCACAGGCTCAGCCTGCCGCCAGGAACCAGAATACGGCCTGAAGCAATCCTGCGCTTTTGCGGCCAGCTCCCAAGAAAGCGAGTTGAATAATGGAGCTCAGGGGCACTGCAATTCACAAACCTGCAGACTTAGAAATGATAACTCTCGTCCACAAATATATTGAGGGAAGGCAACGAAGAGGATTTGAAAGCAAGGCAGAATTGCAGGAAACAGATTTCAGGAGGTAGATTCGAATCGCCTTTAAAGCACAGGAAAAGCGGCAAAACCTCGACCATGATGCCCTTGGCCAAAAAGGGCGTATGCGTTTTTTCCTGAATATATTCAGGAAAAAACGCATACGCCCTTTTTGGCCAACCAAGCAACCTGGAAAGGCAAATCAGCGCTACAAAGAAGTCTCGCTTCCCATCGGTCAAAAGGGCCATGCTGAAAAAAGTGTCAAAACCAGAAATGCAGGACAGGCCATGGAGAAATGGGAGCCTTGCTACACTGATGGGCGGGATGTAAATTGCCAACAGCCACTCTGGAGAAGTGTACGCTGTGTCCTGAAACATCTAAAAAACTCAGCTTAGAGAGCATAGGGCACTTCCACTCATGGGCGTATAAATTGGGAAAACTAAAAATCAGCAAGACACAGGCACCCCAAAGTTTTGGGCTACTCTGTTGACAAGAACCTCCACTTCGTTACACCTTAAATATCCCAGGAAAGAGAAGAATGGATAAAGAAGATGTGGTCCTTATATACAATGGAATATCACTCAGCCATGAAATCAATGTCATAAGGCTAGTAGCAGCATGATGAGTGGATTTAGCTATGACGATTCTAAGTGAAATAAGTCACACAGAAAAAGACACTTATCATGAGATATCACTTATAGAGGGAATGTAAAAACCGCTACCCTTGAACTGAATTACAAAACAGAACAGAGTCACACGTTTAGAAAACACACTATGGCTGCTTAACGGGAAAGGTGAGGTGGGGTGATGCATAAAACAAGGGTTTCAAATTAGCTCAGATATCGTTCCATAAACCCAATATGTAATAGACAAGACCTACTCCTTGCTCAGTGAACTGGACTCAACACCCCCTATGCACCGCCCAAGAATATATCTGACTAGTAAGAATCTTCAAACCTATGTATTGCTATCTCTCTGTAACTGAGTGAGGCGGGTGTAAAGCGGCATAAACACAGCAGTGAAAAGCAGCCAAACCCCATTATAAAAATCAATTACTTTTCAAAACCCGTGAAACAAAGACAGTGAAAGAGAGAGAAATTCTTACAAAATTCGTTCAGGGGCTGTGATGCCACCGGGATTGACTATATCTAGACCCACAGCTGATTGAGACATATGGGTGGACACTCTTGGGGCTGAGAGGTTTGGTGAGGTTGGGTGAGCTAACGCAGACCCTTTAAATTAATACGGCGTGGTACCCATCCCATAGGTCCCAAATCTCCAGGTTCAAGGGCATCGTCCTACATTGAAAACATGCATGAGAAACCCCGAAGATGGCACACCGTGTGATGGGGAAAGGTTTCTAAAACGCACCTCATTTCTCATCTCCTTGTGCTCCGGTTCGCCATTCCAGCCGCTTTACTAGCAATCTCTCTCCTTGGAGAATCAGCACCTTTATCCTCCTGTTCCGAACAGGTTGCAAATTGTCCTGAGGATGAACGGGAAGAGGGGGAACCAATGAGAGACTAGCTCTAGGTGTTGGGACAGGCACAGGTCACTCTGTTTTCCCATCAGGAAGAAGAATTAACCACAGGCTCAGCCTGCCGCCAGGAACCAGAATACGGCCTGAAGCAATCCTGCGCTTTTGCGGCCAGCTCCCAAGAAAGCGAGTTGAATAATGGAGCTCAGGGGCACTGCAATTCACAAACCTGCAGACTTACAAATGATAACTCTCGTCCACAAATATATTGAGGGAAGGCAACGAAGAGGATTTGAAAGCAAGGCAGAATTGCAGGAAACAGATTTCAGGAGGTAGATTCGAATCGCCTTTAAAGCACAGGAAAAGCGGCAAAACCTCGACAGTGATGCCCTTGGCCAAAAAGGGCGTATGCGTTTTTTCCTGAATATATTCAGGAAATAACGCATACGCCCTTTTTGCCCAACCAAGCAACCTGGAAAGGCAAATCAGCGCTACAAAGAAGTCTCGCTTCCCATCGGTCAAAAGGGCCATGCTGAAAAAAGTGTCAAAACCAGAAATGCAGGACAGGTCATGGAGAAATGGGAGCCTTGCTACGCTGATGGGCGGGACGTAAATTGCCAACAGCCACTCTGGAGAAGTGTACGGTGTGTCCTGAAACATCTAAAAAACTCAGCTTAGAGAGCATAGGGCACTTCCACTCATGGGCGTATAAATTGGGAAAACTAAAAATCAGCAAGACACAGGCACCCCAAAGTTTTGGGCTACTCTGTTGACAAGAACCTCCACTTCGTTACACCTTAAATATCCCAGGAAAGAGAAGAATGGATAAAGAAGATGTGGTCCTTATATACAATGGAATATCACTCAGCCATGAAATCAATGTCATAAGGCTAGTAGCAGCATGATGAGTGGATTTAGCTATGACGATTCTAAGTGAAATAAGTCACACAGAAAAAGACACTTATCATGAGATATCACTTATAGAGGGAATGTAAAAACCGCTACCCTTGAACTGAATTACAAAACAGAACAGAGTCACACGTTTAGAAAACACACTATGGCTGCTTAACGGGAAAGGTGAGGTGGGGTGATGCATAAAACAAGGGTTTCAAATTAGCTCAGATATCGTTCCATAAACCCAATATGTAATAGACAAGACCTACTCCTTGCTCAGTGAACTGGACTCAACACCCCCTATTCACCGCCCAAGAATATATCTGACTAGTAAGAATCTTCAAACCTATGTATTGCTATCTCTCTGTAAGTGAGTGAGGCGGGTGTAAAGCGGCATAAACACAGCAGTGAAAAGCAGCCAAACCCCATTATAAAAATCAATTACTTTTCAAAACCCGTGAAACAAAGACAGTGAAAGAGAGAGAAATTCTTACAAAATTCGTTCAGGGGCTGTGATGCCACCTGGATTGACCATATCTAGACCCACACCTGATTGAGACATATGGGTGGACACTCTTGGGGCTGAGAGGTTTGGTGAGGTTGGGTGAGCTAACGCAGACCCTTTAAATTAATACGGCGTGGTACCCATCCCATGGGTCCCAAATCTCCAGGTTCAAGGGCATCGTCCTACATTGAAAACATGCATGAGAAACCCCGAAGATGGCACACCGTGTGATCGGGAAAGGTTTCTAAAACGCACCTCATTTCTCATCTCCTTGTGCTCCGGCTCGCCATTCCAGCCGCTTTACTAGCAATCTCTCTCCTTGGAGAATCAGCACCTTTATCCTCCTGTTCCGTACAGGTTGCAATTTGTCCTGAGGATGAACGGGAAGAGGGGCAACCAATGAGAGACTAGCTCTAGGTGTTGGGACAGGCACAGGTCACTCTGTTTTCCCATCAGGAAGAAGAATTAACCACAGGCTCAGCCTGCCGCCAGGAACCAGAATACGGCCTGAAGCAATCCTGCGTTTTTGCGGCCAGCTCCCTAGAAAGCGAGTTGAAAAATGGAGCTCAGGAGCACTGCAATTCACCAACCGGTAGACTTAGAAATGATAACTCTCGTCCACAAATATATTGAGGGAAGGCAACGAAGAGGATTTGAAAGCAAGGCAGAATTGCAGGAAACAGATTTCAGGAGGTAGATTCGAATCGCCTTTAAAGCACAGGAAAAGCATCAAAACCTCGACAATGATGCCCTTGGACAAAAAGGGCGTATGCGTTTTTTCCTGAATATATTCAGGAAAAAACGCATACGCCCTTTTTGGCCAACCAAGCAACCTGGAAAGGCAAATCAGCGCTACAAAGAAGTCTCGCTTCCCATCGGTCAAAAGGGCCATGCTGAAAAAAGTGTCAAAACCAGAAATGCAGGACAGGCCATGGAGAAATGGGAGCCTTGCTACACTGATGGGCGGGATGTAAATTGCCAACAGCCACTCTGGAGAAGTGTACGGTGTGTCCTGAAACATCTAAAAAACTCAGCTTAGAGAGCATAGGGCACTTCCACTCATGGGCGTATAAATTGGGAAAACTAAAAATCAGCAAGACACAGGCACCCCAAAGTTCTGGGCTACTCTGTTGACAAGAACCTCCACTTCGTTACACCTTAAATATCCCAGGAAAGAGAAGAATGGATAAAGAAGATGTGGTCCTTATATACAATGGAATATCACTCAGCCATGAAATCAATGTCATAAGGCTAGTAGCAGCATGATGAGTGGATTTAGCTATGACGATTCTAAGTGAAATAAGTCACACAGAAAAAGACACTTATCATGACATATCACTTATAGAGGGAATGTAAAAACCGCTACCCTTGAACTGAATTACAAAACAGAACAGAATCACACGTTTAGAAAACAGACTATGGCTGCTTAACGGGAAAGGTGAGGTGGGGTGATGCATAAAACAAGGGTTTCAAATTAGCTCAGGTATCGTTCCATAAACCCAATATGTAATAGACAAGACCTACTCCTTGCTCAGTGAACTGGACTCAACACCCCCTATTCACCGCCCAGGAATATATCAGACTAGTAAGAATCTTCAAACCTATGTATTGATATCTCTCTGTAAGTGAGTCAAGTGGGTGTAAAGTGGCATAAACACAGCAGTGAAAAGCAGCCAAACCCCATTATAAAAATCAATTACTTTTCAAAACCCGTGAAACAAAGACAGTGAAAGAGAGAGAAATTCTTACAAAATTCGTTCAGGGGCTGTGATGCCACCTGGATTGACCATATCTAGACCCACAGCTGATTGAGACATATGGGTGGACACTCTTGGGGCTGAGAGGTTTGGTGAGGTTGGGTGAGCTAACGCAGACCCTTTAAATTAATACGGCGTGGTACCCATCCCATGGGTCCCAAATCTCCAGGTTCAAGGGCATCGTCCTACATTGAAAACATGCATGAGAAACCCCGAAGATGGCACACCGTGTGATCGGGAAAGGTTTCTAAAACGCACCTCATTTCTCATCTCCTTGTGCTCCGGCTCGCCATTCCAGCCGCTTTACTAGCAATCTCTCTCCTTGGAGAATCAGCACCTTTATCCTCCTGTTCCGTACAGGTTGCAATTTGTCCTGAGGATGAACGGGAAGAGGGGCAACCAATGAGAGACTAGCTCTAGGTGTTGGGACAGGCACAGGTCACTCTGTTTTCCCATCAGGAAGAAGAATTAACCACAGGCTCAGCCTGCCGCCAGGAACCAGAATACGGCCTGAAGCAATCCGGCGCTTTTGCGGCCAGCTCCCAAGAAAGCGAGTTGAATAATGGAGCTCAGGGGCACTGCAATTCACAAACCTGCAGACTTACAAATGATAACTCTCGTCCACAAATATATTGAGGGAAGGCAACGAAGAGGATTTGAAAGCAAGGCAGAATTGCAGGAAACAGATTTCAGGAGGTACATTCGAATCGCCTTTAAAGCACAGGAAAAGCGGCAAAACCTCGACAGTGATGCCCTTGGCCAAAAAGGGCGTATGCGTTTTTTCCTGAATATATTCAGGAAAAAACGCATACGCCCTTTTTGGCCAACCAAGCAACCTGGAAAGGCAAATCAGCGCTACAAAGAAGTCTCGCTTCCCATCGGTCAAAAGGGCCATGCTGAATAAAGTGTCAAAACCAGAAATGCAGGACAGGCCATGGAGAAATGGGAGCCTTGCTACACTGACGGGCAGGATGTAAATTGCCAACAGCCACTCTGGAGAAGTGTACGGTGTGTCCTGAAACATCTAAAAAACTCAGCTTAGAGAGCATAGGGCACTTCCACTCATGGGTGTATAAATTGGGAAAACTAAAAATCAGCAAGACACAGGCACCCCAAAGTTTTGGGCTACTCTGTTGACAAGAACCTCCACTTCGTTACACCTTAAATATCCCAGGAAAGAGAAGAATGGATAAAGAAGATGTGGTCCTTATATACAATGGAATATCACTCAGCCATGAAATCAATGTCATAAGGCTAGTAGCAGCATGATGAGTGGATTTAGCTATGACGATTCTAAGTGAAATAAGTCACACAGAAAAAGACACTTATCATGAGATATCACTTATAGAGGGAATGTAAAAACCGCTACCCTTGAACTGAATTACAAAACAGAACAGAGTCACACGTTTAGAAAACACACTATGGCTGCTTAACGGGAAAGGTGAGGTGGGGTGATGCAAAAAACAAGGGTTTCAAATTAGCTCAGATATCGTTCCATAAACCCAATATGTAATAGACAAGACCTACTCCTTGCTCAGTGAACTGGACTCAACACCCCCTATTCACCGCCCAAGAATATATCTGACTAGTAAGAATTTTCAAACCTATGTATTGCTATCTCTCTGTAAGTGAGTGAGGCGGGTGTAAAGCGGCATAAACACAGCAGTGAGAAGCAGCCAAACCCCATTATAAAAATCAATTACTTTTCAAAACCCGTGAAACAAAGACAGTGAAAGAGAGAGAAATTCTTACAAAATTCGTTCAGGGGCTGTGATGCCACCTGGATTGACCATATCTAGACCCACAGCTGATTGAGACATATGGGTGGACACTCTTGGGGCTGAGAGGTTTGGTGAGGTTGGGTGAGCTAACGCAGACCCTTTAAATTAATACGGCGTGGTACCCATCCCATGGGTCCCAAATCTCCAGGTTCAAGGGCATCGTCCTACATTGAAAACATGCATGAGAAACCCCGAAGATGGCACACCGTGTGATCGGGAAAGGTTTCTAAAACGCACCTCATTTCTCATCTCCTTGTGCTCCGGCTCGCCATTCCAGCCGCTTTACTAGCAATCTCTCTCCTTGGAGAATCAGCACCTTTATCCTCCTGTTCCGTACAGGTTGCAATTTGTCCTGAGGATGAACGGGAAGAGGGGCAACCAATGAGAGACTAGCTCTAGGTGTTGGGACAGGCACAGGTCACTCTGTTTTCCCATCAGGAAGAAGAATTAACCACAGGCTCAGCCTGCCGCCAGGAACCAGAATACGGCCTGAAGCAATCCTGCGCTTTTGCGGCCAGCTCCCAAGAAAGCGAGTTGAATAATGGAGCTCAGGGGCACTGCAATTCACAAACCTGCAGACTTACAAATGATAACTCTCGTCCACAAATATATTGAGGGAAGGCAACGAAGAGGATTTGAAAGCAAGGCAGAATTGCAGGAAACAGATTTCAGGAGGTAGATTCGAATCGCCTTTAAAGCACAGGAAAAGCGGCAAAACCTCGACAGTGGTGCCCTTGGCCAAAAAGGGCGTATGCGTTTTTTCCTGAATATATTCAGGAAAAAACGCATACGCCCTTTTTGGCCAACCAAGCAACCTGGAAAGGCAAATCAGCGCTACAAGGAAGTCTCGCTTCCCATCGGTCAAAAGGGCCATGCTGAATAAAGTGTCAAAACCAGAAATGCAGGACAGGCCATGGAGAAATGGGAGCCTTGCTACACTGATGGGCGGGATGTAAATTGCCAACAGCCACTCTGGAGAAGTGTACGGTGTGTCCTGAAACATCTAAAAAACTCAGCTTAGAGAGCTTGGGCACTTCCACTCATGGGCGTATAAATTGGGAAAACTAAAAATCAGCAAGACAGAGGCGCCCCAAAGTTTTGGGCTACTCTGTTGACAAGAACCTCCACTTCGTTACACCTTAAATATCCCAGGAAAGAGAAGAATGGATAAAGAAGATGTGGTCCTTATATACAATGGAATATCACTCAGCCATGAAATCAATGTCATAAGGCTAGTAGCAGCATGATGAGTGGATTTAGCTATGACGATTCTAAGTGAAATAAGTCACACAGAAAAAGACACTTATCATGCGATATCACTTATAGAGGGAATGTAAAAACCGCTACCCTTGAACTGAATTACAAAACAGAACAGAGTCACACGTTTAGAAAACACACTATGGCTGCTTAACGGGAAAGGTGAGGTGGGGTGATGCATAAAACAAGGGTTTCAAATTAGCTCAGATATCGTTCCATAAACCCAATATGTAATAGACAAGACCTACTCCTTGCTCAGTGAACTGGACTCAACACCTCCTATGCACCGCCCAAGAATATATCTGACTAGTAAGAATCTTCAAACCTATGTATTGCTATGTCTCTGTAAGTGAGTGAGGCGGGTGTAAAGCGGCATAAACACAGCAGTGAAAAGCAGCCAAACCCCATTATAAAAATCAATTACTTTTCAAAACCCGTGAAACAAAGACAGTGAAAGAGAGAGAAATTCTTACAAAATTCGTTCAGGGGCTGTGATGCCACCGGGATTGACTATATCTAGACCCACAGCTGATTGAGACATATGGGTGGACACTCTTGGGGCTGAGAGGTTTGGTGAGGTTGGGTGAGCTAACGCAGACCCTTTAAATTAATACGGCGTGGTACCCATCCCATAGGTCCCAAATCTCCAGGTTCAAGGGCATCGTCCTACAATGAAAACATGCATGAGAAACCCCGAAGATGGCACACCGTGTGATGGGGAAAGGTTTCTAAAACGCACCTCATTTCTCATCTCCTTGTGCTCCGGTTCGCCATTCCAGCCGCTTTACTAGCAATCTCTCTCCTTGGAGAATCAGCACCTTTATCCTCCTGTTCCGAACAGGTTGCAAATTGTCCTGAGGATGAACGGGAAGAGGGGGAACCAATGAGAGACTAGCTCTAGGTGTTGGGACAGGCACAGGTCACTCTATTTTCCCATCAGGAAGAAGAATTAACCACAGGCTCAGCCTGCCGCCAGGAACCAGAATACGGCCTGAAGCAATCCTGCGCTTTTGCGGCCAGCTCCCAAGAAAGCGAGTTGAATAATGGAGCTCAGGGGCACTGCAATTCACAAACCTGCAGACTTACAAATGATAACTCTCGTCCACAAATATATTGAGGGAAGGCAACGAAGAGGATTTGAAAGCAAGGCAGAATTGCAGGAAACAGATTTCAGGAGGTAGATTCGAATCGCCTTTAAAGCACAGGAAAAGCGGCAAAACCTCGACAGTGATGCACTTCGCCAAAAAGGGCGTATGCGTTTTTTCCTGAATATATTCAGGAAATAACGCATACGCCCTTTTTGGCCAACCAAGCAACCTGGAAAGGCAAATCAGCGCTACAAAGAAGTCTCGCTTCCCATCGGTCAAAAGGGCCATGCTGAATAAAGTGTCAAAACCAGAAATGCAGGACAGGCCATGGAGAAATGGGAGCCTTGCTACACTGATGGGCGGGATGTAAATTGCCAACAGCCACTCTGGAGAAGTGTACGGTGTGTCCTGAAACATCTAAAAAACTCAGCTTAGAGAGCATAGGGCACTTCCACTCATGGGCGTATAAATTGGGAAAACTAAAAATCAGCAAGACAGAGGCACCCCAAAGTTTTGGGCTACTCTGTTGACAAGAACCTCCACTTCGTTACACCTTAAATATCCCAGGAAAGAGAAGAATGGATAAAGAAGATGTGGTCCTTATATACAATGGAATATCACTCAGCCATGAAATCAATGTCATAAGGCTAGTAGCAGCATGATGAGTGGATTTAGCTATGACGATTCTAAGTGAAATAAGTCACACAGAAAAAGACACTTATCATGCGATATCACTTATAGAGGGAATGTAAAAACCGCTACCCTTGAACTGAATTACAAAACAGAACAGAGTCACACGTTTAGAAAACACACTATGGCTGCTTAACGGGAAAGGTGAGGTGGGGTGATGCATAAAACAAGGGTTTCAAATTAGCTCAGATATCGTTCCATAAACCCAATATGTAATAGACAAGACCTACTCCTTGCTCAGTGAACTGGACTCAACACCCCCGATTCACCGCCCAAGAATATATCTGACTAGTAAGAATCTTCAAACCTATGTATTGCTATCTCTCTGTAAGTGAGTGAGGCGGGTGTAAAGCGGCATAAACACAGCAGTGAAAAGCAGCCAAACCCCATTATAAAAATCAATTACTTTTCAAAACCCGTGAAACAAAGACAGTGAAAGAGAGAGAAATTCTTACAAAATTCGTTCAGGGGCTGTGATGCCACCGGGATTGACTATATCTAGACCCACAGCTGATTGAGACATATGGGTGGACACTCTTGGGGCTGAGAGGTTTGGTGAGGTTGGGTGAGCTAACGCAGACCCTTTAAATTAATACGGCGTGGTACCCATCCCATAGGTCCCAAATCTCCAGGTTCAAGGGCATCGTCCTACATTGAAAACATGCATGAGAAACCCCGAAGATGGCACACCGTGTGATGGGGAAAGGTTTCTAAAACGCACCTCATTTCTCATCTCCTTGTGCTCCGGTTCGCCATTCCAGCCGCTTTACTAGCAATCTCTCTCCTTGGAGAATCAGCACCTTTATCCTCCTGTTCCATACAGGTTGCAATTTGTCCTGAGGATGAACGGGAAGAGGGGGAACCAATGAGAGACTAGCTCTAGGTGTTGGGACAGGCACAGATCACTCTGTTTTCCCATCAGGAAGAAGAATTAACCACAGGCTCAGCCTGCCGCCAGGAAGCAGAATACGGCCTGAAGCAATCCTGCGCTTTTGCGGCCAGCTCCCAAGAAAGCGAGTTGAATAATGGAGCTCAGGGGCACTGCAATTCACAAACCTGCAGACTTAGAAATGATAACTCTCGTCCACAAATATATTGAGGGAAGGCAACGAAGAGGATTTGAAAGCAAGGCAGAATTGCAGGAAACAGATTTCAGGAGGTAGATTCGAATCGCCTTTAAAGCACAGGAAAAGCGGCAAAACCTCGACAATGATGCCCTTGGCCAAAAAGGGCGTATGCGTTTTTTCCTGAATATATTCAGGAAAAAACGCATACGCCCTTTTTGGCCAACCAAGCAACCTGGAAAGGCAAATCAGCGCTACAAAGAAGTCTCGCTTCCCATCGGTCAAAAGGGCCATGCTGAATAAAGTGTCAAAACCAGAAATGCAGGACAGGCCATGGAGAAATGGGAGCCTTCCTACGCTGATGGGCGGGACGTAAATTGCCAACAGCCACTCTGGAGAAGTGTACGGTGTGTCCTGAAACATCTAAAAAACTCAGCTTAGAGAGCTTGGGCACTTCCACTCATGGGAATATAAATTGGGAAAACTAAAAATCAGCAAGACACAGGCACCCCAAAGTTTTGGGCTACTCTGTTGACAAGAACCTCCACTTCGTTACACCTTAAATATGCGAGGAAAGAGAAGAATGGATAAAGAAGTTGTGGTCCTTATGTACAATGGAATATCACTCAGCCATGAAATCAATGTCATAAGGCTAGTAGCAGCATGATGAGTGGATTTAGGTATGACGATTCTAAGTGAAATAAGTCACACAGAAAAAGACACTTATCATAAGATATCACTTATAGAGGGAATGTAAAAACCGCTACCCTTGAACTGAATTACAAAACAGAACAGAGTCACACGTTTAGAAAACACACTATGGCTGCTTAACGGGAAAGGTGAGGTGGGGTGATGCATAAAACAAGGGTTTCAAATTAGCTCAAATATCGTTCCATAAACCCAATATGTAATAGACAAGACCTACTCCTTGCTCAGTGAACTGGACTCAACACCCCCTATTCACCGCCCAAGAATATATCTGACTAGTAAGAATCTTCAAACCTATGTATTGATATCTCTCTGTAAGTGAGTCAAGTGGGTGTAAAGCGGCATAAACACAGCAGTGGAAAGCAGCCAAACCCCATTATAAAAATCAATTACTTTTCAAAACCCGTGAAACAAAGACAGTGAAAGAGAGAGGAATTCTTACAAAATTCGTTCAGGGGCTGTGATGCCACCTGGATTGACCATATCTAGACCCACACCTGATTGAGACATATGGGTGGACACTCTTGGGGCTGAGAGGTTTGGTGAGGTTGGGTGAGCTAACGCAGACCCTTTAAATTAATACGGCGTGGTACCCATCCCATGGGTCCCAAATCTCCAGGTTCAAGGGCATCGTCCTACATTGAAAACATGCATGAGAAACCCCGAAGATGGCACACTGTGTGATGGGGAAAGGTTTCTAAAACGCACCTCATTTCTCATCTCCTTGTGCTCCGGTTCGCCATTCCAGCCGCTTTACTAGCAATCTCTCTCCTTGGAGAATCAGCACCTTTATCCTCCTGTTCCGAACAGGTTGCAAATTGTCCTGAGGATGAACGGGAAGAGGGGGAACCAATGAGAGACTAGCTCTACGTGTTGGGACAGGCACACGTCACTCTGTTTTCCCATCAGGAAGAAGAATTAACCACAGGCTCAGCCTTCCGCCAGGAACCAGAATACGGCCTGAAGCAATCCTGCGCTTTTGCGGCCAGCTCCCAAGAAAGCGAGTTGAATAATGAAGCTCAGGGGCACTGCAATTCACAAACCTGCAGACTTAGAAATGATAACTGTCGTCCACAAATATATTGAGGGAAGGCAACGAAGAGGATTTGAAAGCAAGGCAGAATTGCAGGAAACAGATTTCAGTAGGTACATTCGAATCGCCTTTAAAGCACAGGAAAAGCGGCAAAACCTCGACAGTGATGCACTTCGCCAAAAAGGGCGTATGCGTTTTTTCCTGAATATATTCAGGAAAAAACGCATACGCCATTTTTGCCCAACCAAGCAACCTGGAAAGGCAAATCAGCGCTACAAAGAAGTCTCGCTTCCCATTGGTCAAAAGGGCGATGCTGAATAAAGTGTCAAAACCAGAAATGCAGGACAGGTCATGGAGAAATGGGAGCCTTGCTACGCTGATGGGCGGGACGTAAATTGCCAACAGCCACTCTGGAGAAGTGTACGGTGTGTCCTGAAACATCTAAAAAACTCAGCTTAGAGAGCATAGGGCACTTCCACTCATGGGCGTATAAATTGGGAAAACTAAAAATCAGCAAGACACAGGCACCCCAAAGTTTTGGGCTACTCTGTTGACAAGAACCTCCACTTCGTTACACCTTAAATATCCCAGGAAAGAGAAGAATGGATAAAGAAGATGTGGTCCTTATATACAATGGAATATCACTCAGCCATGAAATCAATGTCATAAGGCTAGTAGCAGCATGATGAGTGGATTTAGCTATGACGATTCTAAGTGAAATAAGTCACACAGAAAAAGACACTTATCATGAGATATCACTTATAGAGGGAATGTAAAAACCGCTACCCTTGAACTGAATTACAAAACAGAACAGAGTCACACGTTTAGAAAACACACTATGGCTGCTTAACGGGAAAGGTGAGGTGGGGTGATGCATAAAACAAGGGTTTCAAATTAGCTCAGATATCGTTCCATAAACCCAATATGTAATAGACAAGACCTACTCCTTGCTCAGTGAACTGGACTCAACACCCCCTATTCACCGCCCAAGAATATATCTGACTAGTAAGAATCTTCAAACCTATGTATTGCTATCTCTCTGTAAGTGAGTGAGGCGGGTGTAAAGCGGCATAAACACAGCAGTGAAAAGCAGCCAAACCCCATTATAAAAATCAATTACTTTTCAAAACCCGTGAAACAAAGACAGTGAAAGAGAGAGAAATTCTTACAAAATTCGTTCAGGGGCTGTGATGCCACCTGGATTGACCATATCTAGACCCACAGCTGATTGAGACATATGGGTGGACACTCTTGGGGCTGAGAGGTTTGGTGAGGTTGGGTGAGCTAACGCAGACCCTTTAAATTAATACGGCGTGGTACCCATCCCATGGGTCCCAAATCTCCAGGTTCAAGGGCATCGTCCTACATTGAAAACATGCATGAGAAACCCCGAAGATGGCACACCGTGTGATCGGGAAAGGTTTCTAAAACGCACCTCATTTCTCATCTCCTTGTGCTCCGGCTCGCCATTCCAGCCGCTTTACTAGCAATCTCTCTCCTTGGAGAATCAGCACCTTTATCCTCCTGTTCCGTACAGGTTGCAATTTGTCCTGAGGATGAACGGGAAGAGGGGCAACCAATGAGAGACTAGCTCTAGGTGTTGGGACAGGCACAGGTCACTCTGTTTTCCCATCAGGAAGAAGAATTAACCACAGGCTCAGCCTGCCGCCAGGAACCAGAATACGGCCTGAAGCAATCCTGCGCTTTTGCGGCCAGCTCCCAAGAAAGCGAGTTGAATAATGGAGCTCAGGGGCACTGCAATTCACAAACCTGCAGACTTAGAAATGATAACTCTCGTCCACAAATATATTGAGGGAAGGCAACGAAGAGGATTTGAAAGCAAGGCAGAATTGCAGGAAACAGATTTCAGGAGGTAGATTCGAATCGCCTTTAAAGCACAGGAAAAGCGGCAAAACCTCGACCATGATGCCCTTGGCCAAAAAGGGCGTATGCGTTTTTTCCTGAATATATTCAGGAAAAAACGCATACGCCCTTTTTGGCCAACCAAGCAACCTGGAAAGGCAAATCAGCGCTACAAAGAAGTCTCGCTTCCCATCGGTCAAAAGGGCCATGCTGAAAAAAGTGTCAAAACCAGAAATGCAGGACAGGCCATGGAGAAATGGGAGCCTTGCTACACTGATGGGCGGGATGTAAATTGCCAACAGCCACTCTGGAGAAGTGTACGCTGTGTCCTGAAACATCTAAAAAACTCAGCTTAGAGAGCATAGGGCACTTCCACTCATGGGCGTATAAATTGGGAAAACTAAAAATCAGCAAGACACAGGCACCCCAAAGTTTTGGGCTACTCTGTTGACAAGAACCTCCACTTCGTTACACCTTAAATATCCCAGGAAAGAGAAGAATGGATAAAGAAGATGTGGTCCTTATATACAATGGAATATCACTCAGCCATGAAATCAATGTCATAAGGCTAGTAGCAGCATGATGAGTGGATTTAGCTATGACGATTCTAAGTGAAATAAGTCACACAGAAAAAGACACTTATCATGAGATATCACTTATAGAGGGAATGTAAAAACCGCTACCCTTGAACTGAATTACAAAACAGAACAGAGTCACACGTTTAGAAAACACACTATGGCTGCTTAACGGGAAAGGTGAGGTGGGGTGATGCATAAAACAAGGGTTTCAAATTAGCTCAGATATCGTTCCATAAACCCAATATGTAATAGACAAGACCTACTCCTTGCTCAGTGAACTGGACTCAACACCCCCTATTCACCGCCCAAGAATATATCTGACTAGTAAGAATCTTCAAACCTATGTATTGCTATCTCTCTGTAAGTGAGTGAGGTGGGTGTAAAGCGGCATAAACACAGCAGTGAAAAGCAGCCAAACCCCATTATAAAAATCAATTACTTTTCAAAACCCGTGAAACAAAGACAGTGAAAGAGAGAGAAATTCTTACAAAATTCGTTCAGGGGCTGTGATGCCACCTGGATTGACCATATCTAGACCCACAGCTGATTGAGACATATGGGTGGACACTCTTGGGGCTGAGAGGTTTGGTGAGGTTGGGTGAGCTAACGCAGACCCTTTAAATTAATACGGCGTGGTACCCATCCCATGGGTCCCAAATCTCCAGGTTCAAGGGCATCGTCCTACATTGAAAACATGCATGAGAAACCCCGAAGATGGCACACCGTGTGATCGGGAAAGGTTTCTAAAACGCACCTCATTTCTCATCTCCTTGTGCTCCGGCTCGCCATTCCAGCCGCTTTACTAGCAATCTCTCTCCTTGGAGAATCAGCACCTTTATCCTCCTGTTCCGTACAGGTTGCAATTTGTCCTGAGGATGAACGGGAAGAGGGGCAACCAATGAGAGACTAGCTCTAGGTGTTGGGACAGGCACAGGTCACTCTGTTTTCCCATCAGGAAGAAGAATTAACCACAGGCTCAGCCTGCCGCCAGGAACCAGAATACGGCCTGAAGCAATCCTGCGCTTTTGCGGCCAGCTCCCAAGAAAGCGAGTTGAATAATGGAGCTCAGGGGCACTGCAATTCACAAACCTGCAGACTTACAAATGATAACTCTCGTCCACAAATATATTGAGGGAAGGCAACGAAGAGGATTTGAAAGCAAGGCAGAATTGCAGGAAACAGATTTCAGGAGGTACATTCGAATCGCCTTTAAAGCACAGGAAAAGCGGCAAAACCTCGACAGTGATGCCCTTGGCCAAAAAGGGCGTATGCGTTTTTTCCTGAATATATTCAGGAAAAAACGCATACGCCCTTTTTGGCCAACCAAGCAACCTGGAAAGGCAAATCAGCGCTACAAAGAAGTCTCGCTTCCCATCGGTCAAAAGGGCCATGCTGAATAAAGTGTCAAAACCAGAAATGCAGGACAGGCCATGGAGAAATGGGAGCCTTGCTACACTGATGGGCGGGATGTAAATTGCCAACAGCCACTCTGGAGAAGTGTACGCTGTGTCCTGAAACATCTAAAAAACTCAGCTTAGAGAGCATAGGGCACTTCCACTCATGGGCGTATAAATTGGGAAAACTAAAAATCAGCAAGACACAGGCACCCCAAAGTTTTGGGCTACTCTGTTGACAAGAACCTCCACTTCGTTACACCTTAAATATCCCAGGAAAGAGAAGAATGGATAAAGAAGATGTGGTCCTTATATACAATGGAATATCACTCAGCCATGAAATCAATGTCATAAGGCTAGTAGCAGCATGATGAGTGGATTTAGCTATGACGATTCTAAGTGAAATAAGTCACACAGAAAAAGACACTTATCATGACATATCACTTATAGAGGGAATGTAAAAACCGCTACCCTTGAACTGAATTACAAAACAGAACAGAATCACACGTTTAGAAAACAGACTATGGCTGCTTAACGGGAAAGGTGAGGTGGGGTGATGCATAAAACAAGGGTTTCAAATTAGCTCAGGTATCGTTCCATAAACCCAATATGTAATAGACAAGACCTACTCCTTGCTCAGTGAACTGGACTCAACACCCCCTATTCACCGCCCAGGAATATATCAGACTAGTAAGAATCTTCAAACCTATGTATTGATATCTCTCTGTAAGTGAGTCAAGTGGGTGTAAAGCGGCATAAACACAGCAGTGAAAAGCAGCCAAACCCCATTATAAAAATCAATTACTTTTCAAAACCCGTGAAACAAAGACAGTGAAAGAGAGAGAAATTCTTACAAAATTCGTTCAGGGGCTGTGATGCCACCTGGATTGACCATATCTAGACCCACAGCTGATTGAGACATATGGGTGGACACTCTTGGGGCTGAGAGGTTTGGTGAGGTTGGGTGAGCTAACGCAGACCCTTTAAATTAATACGGCGTGGTACCCATCCCATGGGTCCCAAATCTCCAGGTTCAAGGGCATCGTCCTACATTGAAAACATGCATGAGAAACCCCGAAGATGGCACACCGTGTGATCGGGAAAGGTTTCTAAAACGCACCTCATTTCTCATCTCCTTGTGCTCCGGCTCGCCATTCCAGCCGCTTTACTAGCAATCTCTCTCCTTGGAGAATCAGCACCTTTATCCTCCTGTTCCGTACAGGTTGCAATTTGTCCTGAGGATGAACGGGAAGAGGGGCAACCAATGAGAGACTAGCTCTAGGTGTTGGGACAGGCACAGGTCACTCTGTTTTCCCATCAGGAAGAAGAATTAACCACAGGCTCAGCCTGCCGCCAGGAACCAGAATACGGCCTGAAGCAATCCTGCGCTTTTGCGGCCAGCTCCCAAGAAAGCGAGTTGAATAATGGAGCTCAGGGGCACTGCAATTCACAAACCTGCAGACTTAGAAATGATAACTCTCGTCCACAAATATATTGAGGGAAGGCAACGAAGAGGATTTGAAAGCAAGGCAGAATTGCAGGAAACAGATTTCAGGAGGTAGATTCGAATCGCCTTTAAAGCACAGGAAAAGCGGCAAAACCTCGACCATGATGCCCTTGGCCAAAAAGGGCGTATGCGTTTTTTCCTGAATATATTCAGGAAAAAACGCATACGCCCTTTTTGGCCAACCAAGCAACCTGGAAAGGCAAATCAGCGCTACAAAGAAGTCTCGCTTCCCATCGGTCAAAAGGGCCATGCTGAAAAAAGTGTCAAAACCAGAAATGCAGGACAGGCCATGGAGAAATGGGAGCCTTGCTACACTGATGGGCGGGATGTAAATTGCCAACAGCCACTCTGGAGAAGTGTACGCTGTGTCCTGAAACATCTAAAAAACTCAGCTTAGAGAGCATAGGGCACTTCCACTCATGGGCGTATAAATTGGGAAAACTAAAAATCAGCAAGACACAGGCACCCCAAAGTTTTGGGCTACTCTGTTGACAAGAACCTCCACTTCGTTACACCTTAAATATCCCAGGAAAGAGAAGAATGGATAAAGAAGATGTGGTCCTTATATACAATGGAATATCACTCAGCCATGAAATCAATGTCATAAGGCTAGTAGCAGCATGATGAGTGGATTTAGCTATGACGATTCTAAGTGAAATAAGTCACACAGAAAAAGACACTTATCATGAGATATCACTTATAGAGGGAATGTAAAAACCGCTACCCTTGAACTGAATTACAAAACAGAACAGAGTCACACGTTTAGAAAACACACTATGGCTGCTTAACGGGAAAGGTGAGGTGGGGTGATGCATAAAACAAGGGTTTCAAATTAGCTCAGATATCGTTCCATAAACCCAATATGTAATAGACAAGACCTACTCCTTGCTCAGTGAACTGGACTCAACACCCCCTATTCACCGCCCAAGAATATATCTGACTAGTAAGAATCTTCAAACCTATGTATTGCTATCTCTCTGTAAGTGAGTGAGGTGGGTGTAAAGCGGCATAAACACAGCAGTGAAAAGCAGCCAAACCCCATTATAAAAATCAATTACTTTTCAAAACCCGTGAAACAAAGACAGTGAAAGAGAGAGAAATTCTTACAAAATTCGTTCAGGGGCTGTGATGCCACCTGGATTGACCATATCTAGACCCACAGCTGATTGAGACATATGGGTGGACACTCTTGGGGCTGAGAGGTTTGGTGAGGTTGGGTGAGCTAACGCAGACCCTTTAAATTAATACGGCGTGGTACCCATCCCATGGGTCCCAAATCTCCAGGTTCAAGGGCATCGTCCTACATTGAAAACATGCATGAGAAACCCCGAAGATGGCACACCGTGTGATCGGGAAAGGTTTCTAAAACGCACCTCATTTCTCATCTCCTTGTGCTCCGGCTCGCCATTCCAGCCGCTTTACTAGCAATCTCTCTCCTTGGAGAATCAGCACCTTTATCCTCCTGTTCCATACAGGTTGCAATTTGTCCTGAGGATGAACGGGAAGAGGGGCAACCAATGAGAGACTAGCTCTAGGTGTTGGGACAGGCACAGGTCACTCTGTTTTCCCATCAGGAAGAAGAATTAACCACAGGCTCAGCCTGCCGCCAGGAACCAGAATACGGCCTGAAGCAATCCGGCGCTTTTGCGGCCAGCTCCCAAGAAAGCGAGTTGAATAATGGAGCTCAGGGGCACTGCAATTCACAAACCTGCAGACTTACAAATGATAACTCTCGTCCACAAATATATTGAGGGAAGGCAACGAAGAGGATTTGAAAGCAAGGCAGAATTGCAGGAAACAGATTTCAGGAGGTACATTCGAATCGCCTTTAAAGCACAGGAAAAGCGGCAAAACCTCGACAGTGATGCCCTTGGCCAAAAAGGGCGTATGCGTTTTTTCCTGAATATATTCAGGAAAAAACGCATACGCCCTTTTTGGCCAACCAAGCAACCTGGAAAGGCAAATCAGCGCTACAAAGAAGTCTCGCTTCCCATCGGTCAAAAGGGCCATGCTGAATAAAGTGTCAAAACCAGAAATGCAGGACAGGCCATGGAGAAATGGGAGCCTTGCTACACTGACGGGCAGGATGTAAATTGCCAACAGCCACTCTGGAGAAGTGTACGGTGTGTCCTGAAACATCTAAAAAACTCAGCTTAGAGAGCATAGGGCACTTCCACTCATGGGTGTATAAATTGGGAAAACTAAAAATCAGCAAGACACAGGCACCCCAAAGTTTTGGGCTACTCTGTTGACAAGAACCTCCACTTCGTTACACCTTAAATATCCCAGGAAAGAGAAGAATGGATAAAGAAGATGTGGTCCTTATATACAATGGAATATCACTCAGCCATGAAATCAATGTCATAAGGCTAGTAGCAGCATGATGAGTGGATTTAGCTATGACGATTCTAAGTGAAATAAGTCACACAGAAAAAGACACTTATCATGACATATCACTTATAGAGGGAATGTAAAAACCGCTACCCTTGAACTGAATTACAAAACAGAACAGAATCACACGTTTAGAAAACAGACTATGGCTGCTTAACGGGAAAGGTGAGGTGGGGTGATGCATAAAACAAGGGTTTCAAATTAGCTCAGATATCGTTCCATAAACCCAATATGTAATAGACAAGACCTACTCCTTGCTCAGTGAACTGGACTCAACACCCCCTATTCACCGCCCAAGAATATATCTGACTAGTAAGAATTTTCAAACCTATGTATTGCTATCTCTCTGTAAGTGAGTGAGGCGGGTGTAAAGCGGCATAAACACAGCAGTGAGAAGCAGCCAAACCCCATTATAAAAATCAATTACTTTTCAAAACCCGTGAAACAAAGACAGTGAAAGAGAGAGAAATTCTTACAAAATTCGTTCAGGGGCTGTGATGCCACCTGGATTGACCATATCTAGACCCACAGCTGATTGAGACATATGGGTGGACACTCTTGGGGCTGAGAGGTTTGGTGAGGTTGGGTGAGCTAACGCAGACCCTTTAAATTAATACGGCGTGGTACCCATCCCATGGGTCCCAAATCTCCAGGTTCAAGGGCATCGTCCTACATTGAAAACATGCATGAGAAACCCCGAAGATGGCACACCGTGTGATCGGGAAAGGTTTCTAAAACGCACCTCATTTCTCATCTCCTTGTGCTCCGGCTCGCCATTCCAGCCGCTTTACTAGCAATCTCTCTCCTTGGAGAATCAGCACCTTTATCCTCCTGTTCCGTACAGGTTGCAATTTGTCCTGAGGATGAACGGGAAGAGGGGCAACCAATGAGAGACTAGCTCTAGGTGTTGGGACAGGCACAGGTCACTCTGTTTTCCCATCAGGAAGAAGAATTAACCACAGGCTCAGCCTGCCGCCAGGAACCAGAATACGGCCTGAAGCAATCCTGCGCTTTTGCGGCCAGCTCCCAAGAAAGCGAGTTGAATAATGGAGCTCAGGGGCACTGCAATTCACAAACCTGCAGACTTACAAATGATAACTCTCGTCCACAAATATATTGAGGGAAGGCAACGAAGAGGATTTGAAAGCAAGGCAGAATTGCAGGAAACAGATTTCAGGAGGTAGATTCGAATCGCCTTTAAAGCACAGGAAAAGCGGCAAAACCTCGACAGTGGTGCCCTTGGCCAAAAAGGGCGTATGCGTTTTTTCCTGAATATATTCAGGAAAAAACGCATACGCCCTTTTTGGCCAACCAAGCAACCTGGAAAGGCAAATCAGCGCTACAAGGAAGTCTCGCTTCCCATCGGTCAAAAGGGCCATGCTGAATAAAGTGTCAAAACCAGAAATGCAGGACAGGCCATGGAGAAATGGGAGCCTTGCTACACTGATGGGCGGGATGTAAATTGCCAACAGCCACTCTGGAGAAGTGTACGGTGTGTCCTGAAACATCTAAAAAACTCAGCTTAGAGAGCTTGGGCACTTCCACTCATGGGCGTATAAATTGGGAAAACTAAAAATCAGCAAGACAGAGGCGCCCCAAAGTTTTGGGCTACTCTGTTGACAAGAACCTCCACTTCGTTACACCTTAAATATCCCAGGAAAGAGAAGAATGGATAAAGAAGATGTGGTCCTTATATACAATGGAATATCACTCAGCCATGAAATCAATGTCATAAGGCTAGTAGCAGCATGATGAGTGGATTTAGCTATGACGATTCTAAGTGAAATAAGTCACACAGAAAAAGACACTTATCATGCGATATCACTTATAGAGGGAATGTAAAAACCGCTACCCTTGAACTGAATTACAAAACAGAACAGAGTCACACGTTTAGAAAACACACTATGGCTGCTTAACGGGAAAGGTGAGGTGGGGTGATGCATAAAACAAGGGTTTCAAATTAGCTCAGATATCGTTCCATAAACCCAATATGTAATAGACAAGACCTACTCCTTGCTCAGTGAACTGGACTCAACACCTCCTATGCACCGCCCAAGAATATATCTGACTAGTAAGAATCTTCAAACCTATGTATTGCTATGTCTCTGTAAGTGAGTGAGGCGGGTGTAAAGCGGCATAAACACAGCAGTGAAAAGCAGCCAAACCCCATTATAAAAATCAATTACTTTTCAAAACCCGTGAAACAAAGACAGTGAAAGAGAGAGAAATTCTTACAAAATTCGTTCAGGGGCTGTGATGCCACCGGGATTGACTATATCTAGACCCACAGCTGATTGAGACATATGGGTGGACACTCTTGGGGCTGAGAGGTTTGGTGAGGTTGGGTGAGCTAACGCAGACCCTTTAAATTAATACGGCGTGGTACCCATCCCATAGGTCCCAAATCTCCAGGTTCAAGGGCATCGTCCTACAATGAAAACATGCATGAGAAACCCCGAAGATGGCACACCGTGTGATGGGGAAAGGTTTCTAAAACGCACCTCATTTCTCATCTCCTTGTGCTCCGGTTCGCCATTCCAGCCGCTTTACTAGCAATCTCTCTCCTTGGAGAATCAGCACCTTTATCCTCCTGTTCCGAACAGGTTGCAAATTGTCCTGAGGATGAACGGGAAGAGGGGGAACCAATGAGAGACTAGCTCTAGGTGTTGGGACAGGCACAGGTCACTCTATTTTCCCATCAGGAAGAAGAATTAACCACAGGCTCAGCCTGCCGCCAGGAACCAGAATACGGCCTGAAGCAATCCTGCGCTTTTGCGGCCAGCTCCCAAGAAAGCGAGTTGAATAATGGAGCTCAGGGGCACTGCAATTCACAAACCTGCAGACTTACAAATGATAACTCTCGTCCACAAATATATTGAGGGAAGGCAACGAAGAGGATTTGAAAGCAAGGCAGAATTGCAGGAAACAGATTTCAGGAGGTAGATTCGAATCGCCTTTAAAGCACAGGAAAAGCGGCAAAACCTCGACAGTGATGCACTTCGCCAAAAAGGGCGTATGCGTTTTTTCCTGAATATATTCAGGAAATAACGCATACGCCCTTTTTGGCCAACCAAGCAACCTGGAAAGGCAAATCAGCGCTACAAAGAAGTCTCGCTTCCCATCGGTCAAAAGGGCCATGCTGAATAAAGTGTCAAAACCAGAAATGCAGGACAGGCCATGGAGAAATGGGAGCCTTGCTACACTGATGGGCGGGATGTAAATTGCCAACAGCCACTCTGGAGAAGTGTACGGTGTGTCCTGAAACATCTAAAAAACTCAGCTTAGAGAGCATAGGGCACTTCCACTCATGGGCGTATAAATTGGGAAAACTAAAAATCAGCAAGACAGAGGCACCCCAAAGTTTTGGGCTACTCTGTTGACAAGAACCTCCACTTCGTTACACCTTAAATATCCCAGGAAAGAGAAGAATGGATAAAGAAGATGTGGTCCTTATATACAATGGAATATCACTCAGCCATGAAATCAATGTCATAAGGCTAGTAGCAGCATGATGAGTGGATTTAGCTATGACGATTCTAAGTGAAATAAGTCACACAGAAAAAGACACTTATCATGCGATATCACTTATAGAGGGAATGTAAAAACCGCTACCCTTGAACTGAATTACAAAACAGAACAGAGTCACACGTTTAGAAAACACACTATGGCTGCTTAACGGGAAAGGTGAGGTGGGGTGATGCATAAAACAAGGGTTTCAAATTAGCTCAGATATCGTTCCATAAACCCAATATGTAATAGACAAGACCTACTCCTTGCTCAGTGAACTGGACTCAACACCCCCGATTCACCGCCCAAGAATATATCTGACTAGTAAGAATCTTCAAACCTATGTATTGCTATCTCTCTGTAAGTGAGTGAGGCGGGTGTAAAGCGGCATAAACACAGCAGTGAAAAGCAGCCAAACCCCATTATAAAAATCAATTACTTTTCAAAACCCGTGAAACAAAGACAGTGAAAGAGAGAGAAATTCTTACAAAATTCGTTCAGGGGCTGTGATGCCACCGGGATTGACTATATCTAGACCCACAGCTGATTGAGACATATGGGTGGACACTCTTGGGGCTGAGAGGTTTGGTGAGGTTGGGTGAGCTAACGCAGACCCTTTAAATTAATACGGCGTGGTACCCATCCCATAGGTCCCAAATCTCCAGGTTCAAGGGCATCGTCCTACATTGAAAACATGCATGAGAAACCCCGAAGATGGCACACCGTGTGATGGGGAAAGGTTTCTAAAACGCACCTCATTTCTCATCTCCTTGTGCTCCGGTTCGCCATTCCAGCCGCTTTACTAGCAATCTCTCTCCTTGGAGAATCAGCACCTTTATCCTCCTGTTCCATACAGGTTGCAATTTGTCCTGAGGATGAACGGGAAGAGGGGGAACCAATGAGAGACTAGCTCTAGGTGTTGGGACAGGCACAGATCACTCTGTTTTCCCATCAGGAAGAAGAATTAACCACAGGCTCAGCCTGCCGCCAGGAAGCAGAATACGGCCTGAAGCAATCCTGCGCTTTTGCGGCCAGCTCCCAAGAAAGCGAGTTGAATAATGGAGCTCAGGGGCACTGCAATTCACAAACCTGCAGACTTAGAAATGATAACTCTCGTCCACAAATATATTGAGGGAAGGCAACGAAGAGGATTTGAAAGCAAGGCAGAATTGCAGGAAACAGATTTCAGGAGGTAGATTCGAATCGCCTTTAAAGCACAGGAAAAGCGGCAAAACCTCGACAATGATGCCCTTGGCCAAAAAGGGCGTATGCGTTTTTTCCTGAATATATTCAGGAAAAAACGCATACGCCCTTTTTGGCCAACCAAGCAACCTGGAAAGGCAAATCAGCGCTACAAAGAAGTCTCGCTTCCCATCGGTCAAAAGGGCCATGCTGAATAAAGTGTCAAAACCAGAAATGCAGGACAGGCCATGGAGAAATGGGAGCCTTCCTACGCTGATGGGCGGGACGTAAATTGCCAACAGCCACTCTGGAGAAGTGTACGGTGTGTCCTGAAACATCTAAAAAACTCAGCTTAGAGAGCTTGGGCACTTCCACTCATGGGAATATAAATTGGGAAAACTAAAAATCAGCAAGACACAGGCACCCCAAAGTTTTGGGCTACTCTGTTGACAAGAACCTCCACTTCGTTACACCTTAAATATGCGAGGAAAGAGAAGAATGGATAAAGAAGTTGTGGTCCTTATGTACAATGGAATATCACTCAGCCATGAAATCAATGTCATAAGGCTAGTAGCAGCATGATGAGTGGATTTAGGTATGACGATTCTAAGTGAAATAAGTCACACAGAAAAAGACACTTATCATAAGATATCACTTATAGAGGGAATGTAAAAACCGCTACCCTTGAACTGAATTACAAAACAGAACAGAGTCACACGTTTAGAAAACACACTATGGCTGCTTAACGGGAAAGGTGAGGTGGGGTGATGCATAAAACAAGGGTTTCAAATTAGCTCAAATATCGTTCCATAAACCCAATATGTAATAGACAAGACCTACTCCTTGCTCAGTGAACTGGACTCAACACCCCCTATTCACCGCCCAAGAATATATCTGACTAGTAAGAATCTTCAAACCTATGTATTGATATCTCTCTGTAAGTGAGTCAAGTGGGTGTAAAGCGGCATAAACACAGCAGTGGAAAGCAGCCAAACCCCATTATAAAAATCAATTACTTTTCAAAACCCGTGAAACAAAGACAGTGAAAGAGAGAGGAATTCTTACAAAATTCGTTCAGGGGCTGTGATGCCACCTGGATTGACCATATCTAGACCCACACCTGATTGAGACATATGGGTGGACACTCTTGGGGCTGAGAGGTTTGGTGAGGTTGGGTGAGCTAACGCAGACCCTTTAAATTAATACGGCGTGGTACCCATCCCATGGGTCCCAAATCTCCAGGTTCAAGGGCATCGTCCTACATTGAAAACATGCATGAGAAACCCCGAAGATGGCACACTGTGTGATGGGGAAAGGTTTCTAAAACGCACCTCATTTCTCATCTCCTTGTGCTCCGGTTCGCCATTCCAGCCGCTTTACTAGCAATCTCTCTCCTTGGAGAATCAGCACCTTTATCCTCCTGTTCCGAACAGGTTGCAAATTGTCCTGAGGATGAACGGGAAGAGGGGGAACCAATGAGAGACTAGCTCTACGTGTTGGGACAGGCACACGTCACTCTGTTTTCCCATCAGGAAGAAGAATTAACCACAGGCTCAGCCTTCCGCCAGGAACCAGAATACGGCCTGAAGCAATCCTGCGCTTTTGCGGCCAGCTCCCAAGAAAGCGAGTTGAATAATGAAGCTCAGGGGCACTGCAATTCACAAACCTGCAGACTTAGAAATGATAACTGTCGTCCACAAATATATTGAGGGAAGGCAACGAAGAGGATTTGAAAGCAAGGCAGAATTGCAGGAAACAGATTTCAGTAGGTACATTCGAATCGCCTTTAAAGCACAGGAAAAGCGGCAAAACCTCGACAGTGATGCACTTCGCCAAAAAGGGCGTATGCGTTTTTTCCTGAATATATTCAGGAAAAAACGCATACGCCATTTTTGCCCAACCAAGCAACCTGGAAAGGCAAATCAGCGCTACAAAGAAGTCTCGCTTCCCATTGGTCAAAAGGGCGATGCTGAATAAAGTGTCAAAACCAGAAATGCAGGACAGGTCATGGAGAAATGGGAGCCTTGCTACGCTGATGGGCGGGACGTAAATTGCCAACAGCCACTCTGGAGAAGTGTACGGTGTGTCCTGAAACATCTAAAAAACTCAGCTTAGAGAGCATAGGGCACTTCCACTCATGGGCGTATAAATTGGGAAAACTAAAAATCAGCAAGACACAGGCACCCCAAAGTTTTGGGCTACTCTGTTGACAAGAACCTCCACTTCGTTACACCTTAAATATCCCAGGAAAGAGAAGAATGGATAAAGAAGATGTGGTCCTTATATACAATGGAATATCACTCAGCCATGAAATCAATGTCATAAGGCTAGTAGCAGCATGATGAGTGGATTTAGCTATGACGATTCTAAGTGAAATAAGTCACACAGAAAAAGACACTTATCATGAGATATCACTTATAGAGGGAATGTAAAAACCGCTACCCTTGAACTGAATTACAAAACAGAACAGAGTCACACGTTTAGAAAACACACTATGGCTGCTTAACGGGAAAGGTGAGGTGGGGTGATGCATAAAACAAGGGTTTCAAATTAGCTCAGATATCGTTCCATAAACCCAATATGTAATAGACAAGACCTACTCCTTGCTCAGTGAACTGGACTCAACACCCCCTATTCACCGCCCAAGAATATATCTGACTAGTAAGAATCTTCAAACCTATGTATTGCTATCTCTCTGTAAGTGAGTGAGGCGGGTGTAAAGCGGCATAAACACAGCAGTGAAAAGCAGCCAAACCCCATTATAAAAATCAATTACTTTTCAAAACCCGTGAAACAAAGACAGTGAAAGAGAGAGAAATTCTTACAAAATTCGTTCAGGGGCTGTGATGCCACCTGGATTGACCATATCTAGACCCACAGCTGATTGAGACATATGGGTGGACACTCTTGGGGCTGAGA
The DNA here is from genome assembly GCF_965194805.1 of Balaenoptera borealis. Lineage (NCBI taxonomy): Eukaryota > Metazoa > Chordata > Mammalia > Artiodactyla > Balaenopteridae > Balaenoptera > Balaenoptera borealis. The sequence goes on from NC_138873.1 coordinate 95,960,504, forward strand.
GGTTTGGTGAGGTTGGGTGAGCTAACGCAGACCCTTTAAATTAATACGGCGTGGTACCCATCCCATGGGTCCCAAATCTCCAGGTTCAAGGGCATCGTCCTACATTGAAAACATGCATGAGAAACCCCGAAGATGGCACACCGTGTGATCGGGAAAGGTTTCTAAAACGCACCTCATTTCTCATCTCCTTGTGCTCCGGCTCGCCATTCCAGCCGCTTTACTAGCAATCTCTCTCCTTGGAGAATCAGCACCTTTATCCTCCTGTTCCGTACAGGTTGCAATTTGTCCTGAGGATGAACGGGAAGAGGGGCAACCAATGAGAGACTAGCTCTAGGTGTTGGGACAGGCACAGGTCACTCTGTTTTCCCATCAGGAAGAAGAATTAACCACAGGCTCAGCCTGCCGCCAGGAACCAGAATACGGCCTGAAGCAATCCTGCGCTTTTGCGGCCAGCTCCCAAGAAAGCGAGTTGAATAATGGAGCTCAGGGGCACTGCAATTCACAAACCTGCAGACTTAGAAATGATAACTCTCGTCCACAAATATATTGAGGGAAGGCAACGAAGAGGATTTGAAAGCAAGGCAGAATTGCAGGAAACAGATTTCAGGAGGTAGATTCGAATCGCCTTTAAAGCACAGGAAAAGCGGCAAAACCTCGACCATGATGCCCTTGGCCAAAAAGGGCGTATGCGTTTTTTCCTGAATATATTCAGGAAAAAACGCATACGCCCTTTTTGGCCAACCAAGCAACCTGGAAAGGCAAATCAGCGCTACAAAGAAGTCTCGCTTCCCATCGGTCAAAAGGGCCATGCTGAAAAAAGTGTCAAAACCAGAAATGCAGGACAGGCCATGGAGAAATGGGAGCCTTGCTACACTGATGGGCGGGATGTAAATTGCCAACAGCCACTCTGGAGAAGTGTACGCTGTGTCCTGAAACATCTAAAAAACTCAGCTTAGAGAGCATAGGGCACTTCCACTCATGGGCGTATAAATTGGGAAAACTAAAAATCAGCAAGACACAGGCACCCCAAAGTTTTGGGCTACTCTGTTGACAAGAACCTCCACTTCGTTACACCTTAAATATCCCAGGAAAGAGAAGAATGGATAAAGAAGATGTGGTCCTTATATACAATGGAATATCACTCAGCCATGAAATCAATGTCATAAGGCTAGTAGCAGCATGATGAGTGGATTTAGCTATGACGATTCTAAGTGAAATAAGTCACACAGAAAAAGACACTTATCATGAGATATCACTTATAGAGGGAATGTAAAAACCGCTACCCTTGAACTGAATTACAAAACAGAACAGAGTCACACGTTTAGAAAACACACTATGGCTGCTTAACGGGAAAGGTGAGGTGGGGTGATGCATAAAACAAGGGTTTCAAATTAGCTCAGATATCGTTCCATAAACCCAATATGTAATAGACAAGACCTACTCCTTGCTCAGTGAACTGGACTCAACACCCCCTATTCACCGCCCAAGAATATATCTGACTAGTAAGAATCTTCAAACCTATGTATTGCTATCTCTCTGTAAGTGAGTGAGGTGGGTGTAAAGCGGCATAAACACAGCAGTGAAAAGCAGCCAAACCCCATTATAAAAATCAATTACTTTTCAAAACCCGTGAAACAAAGACAGTGAAAGAGAGAGAAATTCTTACAAAATTCGTTCAGGGGCTGTGATGCCACCTGGATTGACCATATCTAGACCCACAGCTGATTGAGACATATGGGTGGACACTCTTGGGGCTGAGAGGTTTGGTGAGGTTGGGTGAGCTAACGCAGACCCTTTAAATTAATACGGCGTGGTACCCATCCCATGGGTCCCAAATCTCCAGGTTCAAGGGCATCGTCCTACATTGAAAACATGCATGAGAAACCCCGAAGATGGCACACCGTGTGATCGGGAAAGGTTTCTAAAACGCACCTCATTTCTCATCTCCTTGTGCTCCGGCTCGCCATTCCAGCCGCTTTACTAGCAATCTCTCTCCTTGGAGAATCAGCACCTTTATCCTCCTGTTCCGTACAGGTTGCAATTTGTCCTGAGGATGAACGGGAAGAGGGGCAACCAATGAGAGACTAGCTCTAGGTGTTGGGACAGGCACAGGTCACTCTGTTTTCCCATCAGGAAGAAGAATTAACCACAGGCTCAGCCTGCCGCCAGGAACCAGAATACGGCCTGAAGCAATCCTGCGCTTTTGCGGCCAGCTCCCAAGAAAGCGAGTTGAATAATGGAGCTCAGGGGCACTGCAATTCACAAACCTGCAGACTTACAAATGATAACTCTCGTCCACAAATATATTGAGGGAAGGCAACGAAGAGGATTTGAAAGCAAGGCAGAATTGCAGGAAACAGATTTCAGGAGGTACATTCGAATCGCCTTTAAAGCACAGGAAAAGCGGCAAAACCTCGACAGTGATGCCCTTGGCCAAAAAGGGCGTATGCGTTTTTTCCTGAATATATTCAGGAAAAAACGCATACGCCCTTTTTGGCCAACCAAGCAACCTGGAAAGGCAAATCAGCGCTACAAAGAAGTCTCGCTTCCCATCGGTCAAAAGGGCCATGCTGAATAAAGTGTCAAAACCAGAAATGCAGGACAGGCCATGGAGAAATGGGAGCCTTGCTACACTGATGGGCGGGATGTAAATTGCCAACAGCCACTCTGGAGAAGTGTACGCTGTGTCCTGAAACATCTAAAAAACTCAGCTTAGAGAGCATAGGGCACTTCCACTCATGGGCGTATAAATTGGGAAAACTAAAAATCAGCAAGACACAGGCACCCCAAAGTTTTGGGCTACTCTGTTGACAAGAACCTCCACTTCGTTACACCTTAAATATCCCAGGAAAGAGAAGAATGGATAAAGAAGATGTGGTCCTTATATACAATGGAATATCACTCAGCCATGAAATCAATGTCATAAGGCTAGTAGCAGCATGATGAGTGGATTTAGCTATGACGATTCTAAGTGAAATAAGTCACACAGAAAAAGACACTTATCATGACATATCACTTATAGAGGGAATGTAAAAACCGCTACCCTTGAACTGAATTACAAAACAGAACAGAATCACACGTTTAGAAAACAGACTATGGCTGCTTAACGGGAAAGGTGAGGTGGGGTGATGCATAAAACAAGGGTTTCAAATTAGCTCAGGTATCGTTCCATAAACCCAATATGTAATAGACAAGACCTACTCCTTGCTCAGTGAACTGGACTCAACACCCCCTATTCACCGCCCAGGAATATATCAGACTAGTAAGAATCTTCAAACCTATGTATTGATATCTCTCTGTAAGTGAGTCAAGTGGGTGTAAAGCGGCATAAACACAGCAGTGAAAAGCAGCCAAACCCCATTATAAAAATCAATTACTTTTCAAAACCCGTGAAACAAAGACAGTGAAAGAGAGAGAAATTCTTACAAAATTCGTTCAGGGGCTGTGATGCCACCTGGATTGACCATATCTAGACCCACAGCTGATTGAGACATATGGGTGGACACTCTTGGGGCTGAGAGGTTTGGTGAGGTTGGGTGAGCTAACGCAGACCCTTTAAATTAATACGGCGTGGTACCCATCCCATGGGTCCCAAATCTCCAGGTTCAAGGGCATCGTCCTACATTGAAAACATGCATGAGAAACCCCGAAGATGGCACACCGTGTGATCGGGAAAGGTTTCTAAAACGCACCTCATTTCTCATCTCCTTGTGCTCCGGCTCGCCATTCCAGCCGCTTTACTAGCAATCTCTCTCCTTGGAGAATCAGCACCTTTATCCTCCTGTTCCGTACAGGTTGCAATTTGTCCTGAGGATGAACGGGAAGAGGGGCAACCAATGAGAGACTAGCTCTAGGTGTTGGGACAGGCACAGGTCACTCTGTTTTCCCATCAGGAAGAAGAATTAACCACAGGCTCAGCCTGCCGCCAGGAACCAGAATACGGCCTGAAGCAATCCTGCGCTTTTGCGGCCAGCTCCCAAGAAAGCGAGTTGAATAATGGAGCTCAGGGGCACTGCAATTCACAAACCTGCAGACTTAGAAATGATAACTCTCGTCCACAAATATATTGAGGGAAGGCAACGAAGAGGATTTGAAAGCAAGGCAGAATTGCAGGAAACAGATTTCAGGAGGTAGATTCGAATCGCCTTTAAAGCACAGGAAAAGCGGCAAAACCTCGACCATGATGCCCTTGGCCAAAAAGGGCGTATGCGTTTTTTCCTGAATATATTCAGGAAAAAACGCATACGCCCTTTTTGGCCAACCAAGCAACCTGGAAAGGCAAATCAGCGCTACAAAGAAGTCTCGCTTCCCATCGGTCAAAAGGGCCATGCTGAAAAAAGTGTCAAAACCAGAAATGCAGGACAGGCCATGGAGAAATGGGAGCCTTGCTACACTGATGGGCGGGATGTAAATTGCCAACAGCCACTCTGGAGAAGTGTACGCTGTGTCCTGAAACATCTAAAAAACTCAGCTTAGAGAGCATAGGGCACTTCCACTCATGGGCGTATAAATTGGGAAAACTAAAAATCAGCAAGACACAGGCACCCCAAAGTTTTGGGCTACTCTGTTGACAAGAACCTCCACTTCGTTACACCTTAAATATCCCAGGAAAGAGAAGAATGGATAAAGAAGATGTGGTCCTTATATACAATGGAATATCACTCAGCCATGAAATCAATGTCATAAGGCTAGTAGCAGCATGATGAGTGGATTTAGCTATGACGATTCTAAGTGAAATAAGTCACACAGAAAAAGACACTTATCATGAGATATCACTTATAGAGGGAATGTAAAAACCGCTACCCTTGAACTGAATTACAAAACAGAACAGAGTCACACGTTTAGAAAACACACTATGGCTGCTTAACGGGAAAGGTGAGGTGGGGTGATGCATAAAACAAGGGTTTCAAATTAGCTCAGATATCGTTCCATAAACCCAATATGTAATAGACAAGACCTACTCCTTGCTCAGTGAACTGGACTCAACACCCCCTATTCACCGCCCAAGAATATATCTGACTAGTAAGAATCTTCAAACCTATGTATTGCTATCTCTCTGTAAGTGAGTGAGGTGGGTGTAAAGCGGCATAAACACAGCAGTGAAAAGCAGCCAAACCCCATTATAAAAATCAATTACTTTTCAAAACCCGTGAAACAAAGACAGTGAAAGAGAGAGAAATTCTTACAAAATTCGTTCAGGGGCTGTGATGCCACCTGGATTGACCATATCTAGACCCACAGCTGATTGAGACATATGGGTGGACACTCTTGGGGCTGAGAGGTTTGGTGAGGTTGGGTGAGCTAACGCAGACCCTTTAAATTAATACGGCGTGGTACCCATCCCATGGGTCCCAAATCTCCAGGTTCAAGGGCATCGTCCTACATTGAAAACATGCATGAGAAACCCCGAAGATGGCACACCGTGTGATCGGGAAAGGTTTCTAAAACGCACCTCATTTCTCATCTCCTTGTGCTCCGGCTCGCCATTCCAGCCGCTTTACTAGCAATCTCTCTCCTTGGAGAATCAGCACCTTTATCCTCCTGTTCCATACAGGTTGCAATTTGTCCTGAGGATGAACGGGAAGAGGGGCAACCAATGAGAGACTAGCTCTAGGTGTTGGGACAGGCACAGGTCACTCTGTTTTCCCATCAGGAAGAAGAATTAACCACAGGCTCAGCCTGCCGCCAGGAACCAGAATACGGCCTGAAGCAATCCGGCGCTTTTGCGGCCAGCTCCCAAGAAAGCGAGTTGAATAATGGAGCTCAGGGGCACTGCAATTCACAAACCTGCAGACTTACAAATGATAACTCTCGTCCACAAATATATTGAGGGAAGGCAACGAAGAGGATTTGAAAGCAAGGCAGAATTGCAGGAAACAGATTTCAGGAGGTACATTCGAATCGCCTTTAAAGCACAGGAAAAGCGGCAAAACCTCGACAGTGATGCCCTTGGCCAAAAAGGGCGTATGCGTTTTTTCCTGAATATATTCAGGAAAAAACGCATACGCCCTTTTTGGCCAACCAAGCAACCTGGAAAGGCAAATCAGCGCTACAAAGAAGTCTCGCTTCCCATCGGTCAAAAGGGCCATGCTGAATAAAGTGTCAAAACCAGAAATGCAGGACAGGCCATGGAGAAATGGGAGCCTTGCTACACTGACGGGCAGGATGTAAATTGCCAACAGCCACTCTGGAGAAGTGTACGGTGTGTCCTGAAACATCTAAAAAACTCAGCTTAGAGAGCATAGGGCACTTCCACTCATGGGTGTATAAATTGGGAAAACTAAAAATCAGCAAGACACAGGCACCCCAAAGTTTTGGGCTACTCTGTTGACAAGAACCTCCACTTCGTTACACCTTAAATATCCCAGGAAAGAGAAGAATGGATAAAGAAGATGTGGTCCTTATATACAATGGAATATCACTCAGCCATGAAATCAATGTCATAAGGCTAGTAGCAGCATGATGAGTGGATTTAGCTATGACGATTCTAAGTGAAATAAGTCACACAGAAAAAGACACTTATCATGACATATCACTTATAGAGGGAATGTAAAAACCGCTACCCTTGAACTGAATTACAAAACAGAACAGAATCACACGTTTAGAAAACAGACTATGGCTGCTTAACGGGAAAGGTGAGGTGGGGTGATGCATAAAACAAGGGTTTCAAATTAGCTCAGATATCGTTCCATAAACCCAATATGTAATAGACAAGACCTACTCCTTGCTCAGTGAACTGGACTCAACACCCCCTATTCACCGCCCAAGAATATATCTGACTAGTAAGAATTTTCAAACCTATGTATTGCTATCTCTCTGTAAGTGAGTGAGGCGGGTGTAAAGCGGCATAAACACAGCAGTGAGAAGCAGCCAAACCCCATTATAAAAATCAATTACTTTTCAAAACCCGTGAAACAAAGACAGTGAAAGAGAGAGAAATTCTTACAAAATTCGTTCAGGGGCTGTGATGCCACCTGGATTGACCATATCTAGACCCACAGCTGATTGAGACATATGGGTGGACACTCTTGGGGCTGAGAGGTTTGGTGAGGTTGGGTGAGCTAACGCAGACCCTTTAAATTAATACGGCGTGGTACCCATCCCATGGGTCCCAAATCTCCAGGTTCAAGGGCATCGTCCTACATTGAAAACATGCATGAGAAACCCCGAAGATGGCACACCGTGTGATCGGGAAAGGTTTCTAAAACGCACCTCATTTCTCATCTCCTTGTGCTCCGGCTCGCCATTCCAGCCGCTTTACTAGCAATCTCTCTCCTTGGAGAATCAGCACCTTTATCCTCCTGTTCCGTACAGGTTGCAATTTGTCCTGAGGATGAACGGGAAGAGGGGCAACCAATGAGAGACTAGCTCTAGGTGTTGGGACAGGCACAGGTCACTCTGTTTTCCCATCAGGAAGAAGAATTAACCACAGGCTCAGCCTGCCGCCAGGAACCAGAATACGGCCTGAAGCAATCCTGCGCTTTTGCGGCCAGCTCCCAAGAAAGCGAGTTGAATAATGGAGCTCAGGGGCACTGCAATTCACAAACCTGCAGACTTAGAAATGATAACTCTCGTCCACAAATATATTGAGGGAAGGCAACGAAGAGGATTTGAAAGCAAGGCAGAATTGCAGGAAACAGATTTCAGGAGGTAGATTCGAATCGCCTTTAAAGCACAGGAAAAGCGGCAAAACCTCGACCATGATGCCCTTGGCCAAAAAGGGCGTATGCGTTTTTTCCTGAATATATTCAGGAAAAAACGCATACGCCCTTTTTGGCCAACCAAGCAACCTGGAAAGGCAAATCAGCGCTACAAAGAAGTCTCGCTTCCCATCGGTCAAAAGGGCCATGCTGAATAAAGTGTCAAAACCAGAAATGCAGGACAGGCCATGGAGAAATGGGAGCCTTGCTACACTGATGGGCGGGATGTAAATTGCCAACAGCCACTCTGGAGAAGTGTACGCTGTGTCCTGAAACATCTAAAAAACTCAGCTTAGAGAGCATAGGGCACTTCCACTCATGGGCGTATAAATTGGGAAAACTAAAAATCAGCAAGACACAGGCACCCCAAAGTTTTGGGCTACTCTGTTGACAAGAACCTCCACTTCGTTACACCTTAAATATCCCAGGAAAGAGAAGAATGGATAAAGAAGATGTGGTCCTTATATACAATGGAATATCACTCAGCCATGAAATCAATGTCATAAGGCTAGTAGCAGCATGATGAGTGGATTTAGCTATGACGATTCTAAGTGAAATAAGTCACACAGAAAAAGACACTTATCATGAGATATCACTTATAGAGGGAATGTAAAAACCGCTACCCTTGAACTGAATTACAAAACAGAACAGAGTCACACGTTTAGAAAACACACTATGGCTGCTTAACGGGAAAGGTGAGGTGGGGTGATGCATAAAACAAGGGTTTCAAATTAGCTCAGATATCGTTCCATAAACCCAATATGTAATAGACAAGACCTACTCCTTGCTCAGTGAACTGGACTCAACACCCCCTATTCACCGCCCAAGAATATATCTGACTAGTAAGAATCTTCAAACCTATGTATTGCTATCTCTCTGTAAGTGAGTGAGGTGGGTGTAAAGCGGCATAAACACAGCAGTGAAAAGCAGCCAAACCCCATTATAAAAATCAATTACTTTTCAAAACCCGTGAAACAAAGACAGTGAAAGAGAGAGAAATTCTTACAAAATTCGTTCAGGGGCTGTGATGCCACCTGGATTGACCATATCTAGACCCACAGCTGATTGAGACATATGGGTGGACACTCTTGGGGCTGAGAGGTTTGGTGAGGTTGGGTGAGCTAACGCAGACCCTTTAAATTAATACGGCGTGGTACCCATCCCATGGGTCCCAAATCTCCAGGTTCAAGGGCATCGTCCTACATTGAAAACATGCATGAGAAACCCCGAAGATGGCACACCGTGTGATCGGGAAAGGTTTCTAAAACGCACCTCATTTCTCATCTCCTTGTGCTCCGGCTCGCCATTCCAGCCGCTTTACTAGCAATCTCTCTCCTTGGAGAATCAGCACCTTTATCCTCCTGTTCCATACAGGTTGCAATTTGTCCTGAGGATGAACGGGAAGAGGGGCAACCAATGAGAGACTAGCTCTAGGTGTTGGGACAGGCACAGGTCACTCTGTTTTCCCATCAGGAAGAAGAATTAACCACAGGCTCAGCCTGCCGCCAGGAACCAGAATACGGCCTGAAGCAATCCGGCGCTTTTGCGGCCAGCTCCCAAGAAAGCGAGTTGAATAATGGAGCTCAGGGGCACTGCAATTCACAAACCTGCAGACTTACAAATGATAACTCTCGTCCACAAATATATTGAGGGAAGGCAACGAAGAGGATTTGAAAGCAAGGCAGAATTGCAGGAAACAGATTTCAGGAGGTAGATTCGAATCGCCTTTAAAGCACAGGAAAAGCGGCAAAACCTCGACAGTGGTGCCCTTGGCCAAAAAGGGCGTATGCGTTTTTTCCTGAATATATTCAGGAAAAAACGCATACGCCCTTTTTGGCCAACCAAGCAACCTGGAAAGGCAAATCAGCGCTACAAAGAAGTCTCGCTTCCCATCGGTCAAAAGGGCCATGCTGAATAAAGTGTCAAAACCAGAAATGCAGGACAGGCCATGGAGAAATGGGAGCCTTGCTACACTGATGGGCGGGATGTAAATTGCCAACAGCCACTCTGGAGAAGTGTACGGTGTGTCCTGAAACATCTAAAAAACTCAGCTTAGAGAGCATAGGGCACTTCCACTCATGGGCGTATAAATTGGGAAAACTAAAAATCAGCAAGACAGAGGCGCCCCAAAGTTTTGGGCTACTCTGTTGACAAGAACCTCCACTTCGTTACACCTTAAATATCCCAGGAAAGAGAAGAATGGATAAAGAAGATGTGGTCCTTATATACAATGGAATATCACTCAGCCATGAAATCAATTTCATAAGGCTAGTAGCAGCATGATGAGTGGATTTAGCTATGACGATTCTAAGTGAAATAAGTCACACAGAAAAAGACACTTATCATGCGATATCACTTATAGAGGGAATGTAAAAACCGCTACCCTTGAACTGAATTACAAAACAGAACAGAGTCACACGTTTAGAAAACACACTATGGCTGCTTAACGGGAAAGGTGAGGTGGGGTGATGCATAAAACAAGGGTTTCAAATTAGCTCAGATATCGTTCCATAAACCCAATATGTAATAGACAAGACCTACTCCTTGCTCAGTGAACTGGACTCAACACCCCCTATGCACCGCCCAAGAATATATCTGACTAGTAAGAATCTTCAAACCTATGTATTGCTATCTCTCTGTAAGTGAGTGAGGCGGGTGTAAAGCGGCATAAACACAGCAGTGAAAAGCAGCCAAACCCCATTATAAAAATCAATTACTTTTCAAAACCCGTGAAACAAAGACAGTGAAAGAGAGAGAAATTCTTACAAAATTCGTTCAGGGGCTGTGATGCCACCGGGATTGACTATATCTAGACCCACAGCTGATTGAGACATATGGGTGGACACTCTTGGGGCTGAGAGGTTTGGTGAGGTTGGGTGAGCTAACGCAGACCCTTTAAATTAATACGGCGTGGTACCCATCCCATAGGTCCCAAATCTCCAGGTTCAAGGGCATCGTCCTACATTGAAAACATGCATGAGAAACCCCGAAGATGGCACACCGTGTGATGGGGAAAGGTTTCTAAAACGCACCTCATTTCTCATCTCCTTGTGCTCCGGTTCGCCATTCCAGCCGCTTTACTAGCAATCTCTCTCCTTGGAGAATCAGCACCTTTATCCTCCTGTTCCGAACAGGTTGCAAATTGTCCTGAGGATGAACGGGAAGAGGGGGAACCAATGAGAGACTAGCTCTAGGTGTTGGGACAGGCACAGGTCACTCTGTTTTCCCATCAGGAAGAAGAATTAACCACAGGCTCAGCCTGCCGCCAGGAACCAGAATACGGCCTGAAGCAATCCTGCGCTTTTGCGGCCAGCTCCCAAGAAAGCGAGTTGAATAATGGAGCTCAGGGGCACTGCAATTCACAAACCTGCAGACTTACAAATGATAACTCTCGTCCACAAATATATTGAGGGAAGGCAACGAAGAGGATTTGAAAGCAAGGCAGAATTGCAGGAAACAGATTTCAGGAGGTACATTCGAATCGCCTTTAAAGCACAGGAAAAGCGGCAAAACCTCGACAGTGATGCCCTTGGCCAAAAAGGGCGTATGCGTTTTTTCCTGAATATATTCAGGAAATAACGCATACGCCCTTTTTGGCCAACCAAGCAACCTGGAAAGGCAAATCAGCGCTACAAAGAAGTCTCGCTTCCCATCGGTCAAAAGGGCCATGCTGAATAAAGTGTCAAAACCAGAAATGCAGGACAGGCCATGGAGAAATGGGAGCCTTGCTACACTGATGGGCGGGATGTAAATTGCCAACAGCCACTCTGGAGAAGTGTACGGTGTGTCCTGAAACATCTAAAAAACTCAGCTTAGAGAGCATAGGGCACTTCCACTCATGGGCGTATAAATTGGGAAAACTAAAAATCAGCAAGACAGAGGCACCCCAAAGTTTTGGGCTACTCTGTTGACAAGAACCTCCACTTCGTTACACCTTAAATATCCCAGGAAAGAGAAGAATGGATAAAGAAGATGTGGTCCTTATATACAATGGAATATCACTCAGCCATGAAATCAATGTCATAAGGCTAGTAGCAGCATGATGAGTGGATTTAGCTATGACGATTCTAAGTGAAATAAGTCACACAGAAAAAGACACTTATCATGCGATATCACTTATAGAGGGAATGTAAAAACCGCTACCCTTGAACTGAATTACAAAACAGAACAGAGTCACACGTTTAGAAAACACACTATGGCTGCTTAACGGGAAAGGTGAGGTGGGGTGATGCATAAAACAAGGGTTTCAAATTAGCTCAGATATCGTTCCATAAACCCAATATGTAATAGACAAGACCTACTCCTTGCTCAGTGAACTGGACTCAACACCCCCGATTCACCGCCCAAGAATATATCTGACTAGTAAGAATCTTCAAACCTATGTATTGCTATCTCTCTGTAAGTGAGTGAGGCGGGTGTAAAGCGGCATAAACACAGCAGTGAAAAGCAGCCAAACCCCATTATAAAAATCAATTACTTTTCAAAACCCGTGAAACAAAGACAGTGAAAGAGAGAGAAATTCTTACAAAATTCGTTCAGGGGCTGTGATGCCACCGGGATTGACTATATCTAGACCCACAGCTGATTGAGACATATGGGTGGACACTCTTGGGGCTGAGAGGTTTGGTGAGGTTGGGTGAGCTAACGCAGACCCTTTAAATTAATACGGCGTGGTACCCATCCCATAGGTCCCAAATCTCCAGGTTCAAGGGCATCGTCCTACATTGAAAACATGCATGAGAAACCCCGAAGATGGCACACCGTGTGATGGGGAAAGGTTTCTAAAACGCACCTCATTTCTCATCTCCTTGTGCTCCGGTTCGCCATTCCAGCCGCTTTACTAGCAATCTCTCTCCTTGGAGAATCAGCACCTTTATCCTCCTGTTCCATACAGGTTGCAATTTGTCCTGAGGATGAACGGGAAGAGGGGGAACCAATGAGAGACTAGCTCTAGGTGTTGGGACAGGCACAGATCACTCTGTTTTCCCATCAGGAAGAAGAATTAACCACAGGCTCAGACTGCCGCCAGGAACCAGAATACGGCCTGAAGCAATCCTGCGCTTTTGCGGCCAGCTCCCAAGAAAGCGAGTTGAATAATGGAGCTCAGGGGCACTGCAATTCACAAAACTGCAGACTTAGAAATGATAACTCTCGTCCACAAATATATTGAGGGAAGGCAACGAAGAGGATTTGAAAGCAAGGCAGAATTGCAGGAAACAGATTTCAGGAGGTAGATTCGAATCGCCTTTAAAGCACAGGAAAAGCGGCAAAACCTCGACAATGATGCCCTTGGCCAAAAAGGGCGTATGCGTTTTTTCCTGAATATATTCAGGAAAAAACGCATACGCCCTTTTTGGCCAACCAAGCAACCTGGAAAGGCAAATCAGCGCTACAAAGAAGTCTCGCTTCCCATCGGTCAAAAGGGCCATGCTGAATAAAGTGTCAAAACCAGAAATGCAGGACAGGCCATGGAGAAATGGGAGCCTTCCTACGCTGATGGGCGGGACGTAAATTGCCAACAGCCACTCTGGAGAAGTGTACGGTGTGTCCTGAAACATCTAAAAAACTCAGCTTAGAGAGCTTGGGCACTTCCACTCATGGGAATATAAATTGGGAAAACTAAAAATCAGCAAGACACAGGCACCCCAAAGTTTTGGGCTACTCTGTTGACAAGAACCTCCACTTCGTTACACCTTAAATATGCGAGGAAAGAGAAGAATGGATAAAGAAGTTGTGGTCCTTATGTACAATGGAATATCACTCAGCCATGAAATCAATGTCATAAGGCTAGTAGCAGCATGATGAGTGGATTTAGGTATGACGATTCTAAGTGAAATAAGTCACACAGAAAAAGACACTTATCATAAGATATCACTTATAGAGGGAATGTAAAAACCGCTACCCTTGAACTGAATTACAAAACAGAACAGAGTCACACGTTTAGAAAACACACTATGGCTGCTTAACGGGAAAGGTGAGGTGGGGTGATGCATAAAACAAGGGTTTCAAATTAGCTCAAATATCGTTCCATAAACCCAATATGTAATAGACAAGACCTACTCCTTGCTCAGTGAACTGGACTCAACACCCCCTATTCACCGCCCAAGAATATATCTGACTAGTAAGAATCTTCAAACCTATGTATTGATATCTCTCTGTAAGTGAGTCAAGTGGGTGTAAAGCGGCATAAACACAGCAGTGGAAAGCAGCCAAACCCCATTATAAAAATCAATTACTTTTCAAAACCCGTGAAACAAAGACAGTGAAAGAGAGAGGAATTCTTACAAAATTCGTTCAGGGGCTGTGATGCCACCTGGATTGACCATATCTAGACCCACACCTGATTGAGACATATGGGTGGACACTCTTGGGGCTGAGAGGTTTGGTGAGGTTGGGTGAGCTAACGCAGACCCTTTAAATTAATACGGCGTGGTACCCATCCCATGGGTCCCAAATCTCCAGGTTCAAGGGCATCGTCCTACATTGAAAACATGCATGAGAAACCCCGAAGATGGCACACTGTGTGATGGGGAAAGGTTTCTAAAACGCACCTCATTTCTCATCTCCTTGTGCTCCGGTTTGCCATTCCAGCCGCTTTACTAGCAATCTCTCTCCTTGGAGAATCAGCACCTTTATCCTCCTGTTCCGAACAGGTTGCAAATTGTCCTGAGGATGAACGGGAAGAGGGGGAACCAATGAGAGACTAGCTCTAGGTGTTGGGACAGGCACAGGTCACTCTATTTTCCCATCAGGAAGAAGAATTAACCACAGGCTCAGCCTTCCGCCAGGAACCAGAATACGGCCTGAAGCAATCCTGCGCTTTTGCGGCCAGCTCCCAAGAAAGCGAGTTGAATAATGAAGCTCAGGGGCACTGCAATTCACAAACCTGCAGACTTAGAAATGATAACTGTCGTCCACAAATATATTGAGGGAAGGCAACGAAGAGGATTTGAAAGCAAGGCAGAATTGCAGGAAACAGATTTCAGTAGGTACATTCGAATCGCCTTTAAAGCACAGGAAAAGCGGCAAAACCTCGACAGTGATGCACTTCGCCAAAAAGGGCGTATGCGTTTTTTCCTGAATATATTCAGGAAAAAACGCATACGCCATTTTTGCCCAACCAAGCAACCTGGAAAGGCAAATCAGCGCTACAAAGAAGTCTCGCTTCCCATTGGTCAAAAGGGCGATGCTGAATAAAGTGTCAAAACCAGAAATGCAGGACAGGTCATGGAGAAATGGGAGCCTTGCTACGCTGATGGGCGGGACGTAAATTGCCAACAGCCACTCTGGAGAAGTGTACGGTGTGTCCTGAAACATCTAAAAAACTCAGCTTAGAGAGCATAGGGCACTTCCACTCATGGGCGTATAAATTGGGAAAACTAAAAATCAGCAAGACACAGGCACCCCAAAGTTTTGGGCTACTCTGTTGACAAGAACCTCCACTTCGTTACACCTTAAATATCCCAGGAAAGAGAAGAATGGATAAAGAAGATGTGGTCCTTATATACAATGGAATATCACTCAGCCATGAAATCAATGTCATAAGGCTAGTAGCAGCATGATGAGTGGATTTAGCTATGACGATTCTAAGTGAAATAAGTCACACAGAAAAAGACACTTATCATGAGATATCACTTATAGAGGGAATGTAAAAACCGCTACCCTTGAACTGAATTACAAAACAGAACAGAGTCACACGTTTAGAAAACACACTATGGCTGCTTAACGGGAAAGGTGAGGTGGGGTGATGCATAAAACAAGGGTTTCAAATTAGCTCAGATATCGTTCCATAAACCCAATATGTAATAGACAAGACCTACTCCTTGCTCAGTGAACTGGACTCAACACCCCCTATTCACCGCCCAAGAATATATCTGACTAGTAAGAATCTTCAAACCTATGTATTGCTATCTCTCTGTAAGTGAGTGAGGCGGGTGTAAAGCGGCATAAACACAGCAGTGAAAAGCAGCCAAACCCCATTATAAAAATCAATTACTTTTCAAAACCCGTGAAACAAAGACAGTGAAAGAGAGAGAAATTCTTACAAAATTCGTTCAGGGGCTGTGATGCCACCTGGATTGACCATATCTAGACCCACACCTGATTGAGACATATGGGTGGACACTCTTGGGGCTGAGAGGTTTGGTGAGGTTGGGTGAGCTAACGCAGACCCTTTAAATTAATACGGCGTGGTACCCATCCCATGGGTCCCAAATCTCCAGGTTCAAGGGCATCGTCCTACATTGAAAACATGCATGAGAAACCCCGAAGATGGCACACCGTGTGATCGGGAAAGGTTTCTAAAACGCACCTCATTTCTCATCTCCTTGTGCTCCGGCTCGCCATTCCAGCCGCTTTACTAGCAATCTCTCTCCTTGGAGAATCAGCACCTTTATCCTCCTGTTCCGAACAGGTTGCAAATTGTCCTGAGGATGAACGGGAAGAGGGGGAACCAATGAGAGACTAGCTCTACGTGTTGGGACAGGCACACGTCACTCTGTTTTCCCATCAGGAAGAAGAATTAACCACAGGCTCAGCCTTCCGCCAGGAACCAGAATACGGCCTGAAGCAATCCTGCGCTTTTGCGGCCAGCTCCCAAGAAAGCGAGTTGAATAATGAAGCTCAGGGGCACTGCAATTCACAAACCTGCAGACTTAGAAATGATAACTGTCGTCCACAAATATATTGAGGGAAGGCAACGAAGAGGATTTGAAAGCAAGGCAGAATTGCAGGAAACAGATTTCAGTAGGTACATTCGAATCGCCTTTAAAGCACAGGAAAAGCGGCAAAACCTCGACAGTGATGCACTTCGCCAAAAAGGGCGTATGCGTTTTTTCCTGAATATATTCAGGAAAAAACGCATACGCCATTTTTGCCCAACCAAGCAACCTGGAAAGGCAAATCAGCGCTACAAAGAAGTCTCGCTTCCCATCGGTCAAAAGGGCGATGCTGAATAAAGTGTCAAAACCAGAAATGCAGGACAGGTCATGGAGAAATGGGAGCCTTGCTACGCTGATGGGCGGGACGTAAATTGCCAACAGCCACTCTGGAGAAGTGTACGGTGTGTCCTGAAACATCTAAAAAACTCAGCTTAGAGAGCATAGGGCACTTCCACTCATGGGCGTATAAATTGGGAAAACTAAAAATCAGCAAGACACAGGCACCCCAAAGTTTTGGGCTACTCTGTTGACAAGAACCTCCACTTCGTTACACCTTAAATATCCCAGGAAAGAGAAGAATGGATAAAGAAGATGTGGTCCTTATATACAATGGAATATCACTCAGCCATGAAATCAATGTCATAAGGCTAGTAGCAGCATGATGAGTGGATTTAGCTATGACGATTCTAAGTGAAATAAGTCACACAGAAAAAGACACTTATCATGAGATATCACTTATAGAGGGAATGTAAAAACCGCTACCCTTGAACTGAATTACAAAACAGAACAGAGTCACACGTTTAGAAAACACACTATGGCTGCTTAACGGGAAAGGTGAGGTGGGGTGATGCATAAAACAAGGGTTTCAAATTAGCTCAGATATCGTTCCATAAACCCAATATGTAATAGACAAGACCTACTCCTTGCTCAGTGAACTGGACTCAACACCCCCGATTCACCGCCCAAGAATATATCTGACTAGTAAGAATCTTCAAACCTATGTATTGCTATCTCTCTGTAAGTGAGTGAGGCGGGTGTAAAGCGGCATAAACACAGCAGTGAAAAGCAGCCAAACCCCATTATAAAAATCAATTACTTTTCAAAACCCGTGAAACAAAGACAGTGAAAGAGAGAGAAATTCTTACAAAATTCGTTCAGGGGCTGTGATGCCACCGGGATTGACTATATCTAGACCCACAGCTGATTGAGACATATGGGTGGACACTCTTGGGGCTGAGAGGTTTGGTGAGGTTGGGTGAGCTAACGCAGACCCTTTAAATTAATACGGCGTGGTACCCATCCCATAGGTCCCAAATCTCCAGGTTCAAGGGCATCGTCCTACATTGAAAACATGCATGAGAAACCCCGAAGATGGCACACCGTGTGATGGGGAAAGGTTTCTAAAACGCACCTCATTTCTCATCTCCTTGTGCTCCGGTTCGCCATTCCAGCCGCTTTACTAGCAATCTCTCTCCTTGGAGAATCAGCACCTTTATCCTCCTGTTCCATACAGGTTGCAATTTGTCCTGAGGATGAACGGGAAGAGGGGGAACCAATGAGAGACTAGCTCTAGGTGTTGGGACAGGCACAGATCACTCTGTTTTCCCATCAGGAAGAAGAATTAACCACAGGCTCAGACTGCCGCCAGGAACCAGAATACGGCCTGAAGCAATCCTGCGCTTTTGCGGCCAGCTCCCAAGAAAGCGAGTTGAATAATGGAGCTCAGGGGCACTGCAATTCACAAAACTGCAGACTTAGAAATGATAACTCTCGTCCACAAATATATTGAGGGAAGGCAACGAAGAGGATTTGAAAGCAAGGCAGAATTGCAGGAAACAGATTTCAGGAGGTAGATTCGAATCGCCTTTAAAGCACAGGAAAAGCGGCAAAACCTCGACAATGATGCCCTTGGCCAAAAAGGGCGTATGCGTTTTTTCCTGAATATATTCAGGAAAAAACGCATACGCCCTTTTTGGCCAACCAAGCAACCTGGAAAGGCAAATCAGCGCTACAAAGAAGTCTCGCTTCCCATCGGTCAAAAGGGCCATGCTGAATAAAGTGTCAAAACCAGAAATGCAGGACAGGCCATGGAGAAATGGGAGCCTTCCTACGCTGATGGGCGGGACGTAAATTGCCAACAGCCACTCTGGAGAAGTGTACGGTGTGTCCTGAAACATCTAAAAAACTCAGCTTAGAGAGCTTGGGCACTTCCACTCATGGGAATATAAATTGGGAAAACTAAAAATCAGCAAGACACAGGCACCCCAAAGTTTTGGGCTACTCTGTTGACAAGAACCTCCACTTCGTTACACCTTAAATATGCGAGGAAAGAGAAGAATGGATAAAGAAGTTGTGGTCCTTATGTACAATGGAATATCACTCAGCCATGAAATCAATGTCATAAGGCTAGTAGCAGCATGATGAGTGGATTTAGGTATGACGATTCTAAGTGAAATAAGTCACACAGAAAAAGACACTTATCATAAGATATCACTTATAGAGGGAATGTAAAAACCGCTACCCTTGAACTGAATTACAAAACAGAACAGAGTCACACGTTTAGAAAACACACTATGGCTGCTTAACGGGAAAGGTGAGGTGGGGTGATGCATAAAACAAGGGTTTCAAATTAGCTCAAATATCGTTCCATAAACCCAATATGTAATAGACAAGACCTACTCCTTGCTCAGTGAACTGGACTCAACACCCCCTATTCACCGCCCAAGAATATATCTGACTAGTAAGAATCTTCAAACCTATGTATTGATATCTCTCTGTAAGTGAGTCAAGTGGGTGTAAAGCGGCATAAACACAGCAGTGGAAAGCAGCCAAACCCCATTATAAAAATCAATTACTTTTCAAAACCCGTGAAACAAAGACAGTGAAAGAGAGAGGAATTCTTACAAAATTCGTTCAGGGGCTGTGATGCCACCTGGATTGACCATATCTAGACCCACACCTGATTGAGACATATGGGTGGACACTCTTGGGGCTGAGAGGTTTGGTGAGGTTGGGTGAGCTAACGCAGACCCTTTAAATTAATACGGCGTGGTACCCATCCCATGGGTCCCAAATCTCCAGGTTCAAGGGCATCGTCCTACATTGAAAACATGCATGAGAAACCCCGAAGATGGCACACTGTGTGATGGGGAAAGGTTTCTAAAACGCACCTCATTTCTCATCTCCTTGTGCTCCGGTTTGCCATTCCAGCCGCTTTACTAGCAATCTCTCTCCTTGGAGAATCAGCACCTTTATCCTCCTGTTCCGAACAGGTTGCAAATTGTCCTGAGGATGAACGGGAAGAGGGGGAACCAATGAGAGACTAGCTCTAGGTGTTGGGACAGGCACAGGTCACTCTATTTTCCCATCAGGAAGAAGAATTAACCACAGGCTCAGCCTTCCGCCAGGAACCAGAATACGGCCTGAAGCAATCCTGCGCTTTTGCGGCCAGCTCCCAAGAAAGCGAGTTGAATAATGAAGCTCAGGGGCACTGCAATTCACAAACCTGCAGACTTAGAAATGATAACTGTCGTCCACAAATATATTGAGGGAAGGCAACGAAGAGGATTTGAAAGCAAGGCAGAATTGCAGGAAACAGATTTCAGTAGGTACATTCGAATCGCCTTTAAAGCACAGGAAAAGCGGCAAAACCTCGACAGTGATGCACTTCGCCAAAAAGGGCGTATGCGTTTTTTCCTGAATATATTCAGGAAAAAACGCATACGCCATTTTTGCCCAACCAAGCAACCTGGAAAGGCAAATCAGCGCTACAAAGAAGTCTCGCTTCCCATTGGTCAAAAGGGCGATGCTGAATAAAGTGTCAAAACCAGAAATGCAGGACAGGTCATGGAGAAATGGGAGCCTTGCTACGCTGATGGGCGGGACGTAAATTGCCAACAGCCACTCTGGAGAAGTGTACGGTGTGTCCTGAAACATCTAAAAAACTCAGCTTAGAGAGCATAGGGCACTTCCACTCATGGGCGTATAAATTGGGAAAACTAAAAATCAGCAAGACACAGGCACCCCAAAGTTTTGGGCTACTCTGTTGACAAGAACCTCCACTTCGTTACACCTTAAATATCCCAGGAAAGAGAAGAATGGATAAAGAAGATGTGGTCCTTATATACAATGGAATATCACTCAGCCATGAAATCAATGTCATAAGGCTAGTAGCAGCATGATGAGTGGATTTAGCTATGACGATTCTAAGTGAAATAAGTCACACAGAAAAAGACACTTATCATGAGATATCACTTATAGAGGGAATGTAAAAACCGCTACCCTTGAACTGAATTACAAAACAGAACAGAGTCACACGTTTAGAAAACACACTATGGCTGCTTAACGGGAAAGGTGAGGTGGGGTGATGCATAAAACAAGGGTTTCAAATTAGCTCAGATATCGTTCCATAAACCCAATATGTAATAGACAAGACCTACTCCTTGCTCAGTGAACTGGACTCAACACCCCCTATTCACCGCCCAAGAATATATCTGACTAGTAAGAATCTTCAAACCTATGTATTGCTATCTCTCTGTAAGTGAGTGAGGCGGGTGTAAAGCGGCATAAACACAGCAGTGAAAAGCAGCCAAACCCCATTATAAAAATCAATTACTTTTCAAAACCCGTGAAACAAAGACAGTGAAAGAGAGAGAAATTCTTACAAAATTCGTTCAGGGGCTGTGATGCCACCTGGATTGACCATATCTAGACCCACACCTGATTGAGACATATGGGTGGACACTCTTGGGGCTGAGAGGTTTGGTGAGGTTGGGTGAGCTAACGCAGACCCTTTAAATTAATACGGCGTGGTACCCATCCCATGGGTCCCAAATCTCCAGGTTCAAGGGCATCGTCCTACATTGAAAACATGCATGAGAAACCCCGAAGATGGCACACCGTGTGATCGGGAAAGGTTTCTAAAACGCACCTCATTTCTCATCTCCTTGTGCTCCGGCTCGCCATTCCAGCCGCTTTACTAGCAATCTCTCTCCTTGGAGAATCAGCACCTTTATCCTCCTGTTCCGAACAGGTTGCAAATTGTCCTGAGGATGAACGGGAAGAGGGGGAACCAATGAGAGACTAGCTCTACGTGTTGGGACAGGCACACGTCACTCTGTTTTCCCATCAGGAAGAAGAATTAACCACAGGCTCAGCCTTCCGCCAGGAACCAGAATACGGCCTGAAGCAATCCTGCGCTTTTGCGGCCAGCTCCCAAGAAAGCGAGTTGAATAATGAAGCTCAGGGGCACTGCAATTCACAAACCTGCAGACTTAGAAATGATAACTGTCGTCCACAAATATATTGAGGGAAGGCAACGAAGAGGATTTGAAAGCAAGGCAGAATTGCAGGAAACAGATTTCAGTAGGTACATTCGAATCGCCTTTAAAGCACAGGAAAAGCGGCAAAACCTCGACAGTGATGCACTTCGCCAAAAAGGGCGTATGCGTTTTTTCCTGAATATATTCAGGAAAAAACGCATACGCCATTTTTGCCCAACCAAGCAACCTGGAAAGGCAAATCAGCGCTACAAAGAAGTCTCGCTTCCCATCGGTCAAAAGGGCGATGCTGAATAAAGTGTCAAAACCAGAAATGCAGGACAGGTCATGGAGAAATGGGAGCCTTGCTACGCTGATGGGCGGGACGTAAATTGCCAACAGCCACTCTGGAGAAGTGTACGGTGTGTCCTGAAACATCTAAAAAACTCAGCTTAGAGAGCATAGGGCACTTCCACTCATGGGCGTATAAATTGGGAAAACTAAAAATCAGCAAGACACAGGCACCCCAAAGTTTTGGGCTACTCTGTTGACAAGAACCTCCACTTCGTTACACCTTAAATATCCCAGGAAAGAGAAGAATGGATAAAGAAGATGTGGTCCTTATATACAATGGAATATCACTCAGCCATGAAATCAATGTCATAAGGCTAGTAGCAGCATGATGAGTGGATTTAGCTATGACGATTCTAAGTGAAATAAGTCACACAGAAAAAGACACTTATCATGAGATATCACTTATAGAGGGAATGTAAAAACCGCTACCCTTGAACTGAATTACAAAACAGAACAGAGTCACACGTTTAGAAAACACACTATGGCTGCTTAACGGGAAAGGTGAGGTGGGGTGATGCATAAAACAAGGGTTTCAAATTAGCTCAGATATCGTTCCATAAACCCAATATGTAATAGACAAGACCTACTCCTTGCTCAGTGAACTGGACTCAACACCCCCTATTCACCGCCCAAGAATATATCTGACTAGTAAGAATCTTCAAACCTATGTATTGCTATCTCTCTGTAAGTGAGTGAGGCGGGTGTAAAGCGGCATAAACACAGCAGTGAAAAGCAGCCAAACCCCATTATAAAAATCAATTACTTTTCAAAACCCGTGAAACAAAGACAGTGAAAGAGAGAGAAATTCTTACAAAATTCGTTCAGGGGCTGTGATGCCACCTGGATTGACCATATCTAGACCCACACCTGATTGAGACATATGGGTGGACACTCTTGGGGCTGAGAGGTTTGGTGAGGTTGGGTGAGCTAACGCAGACCCTTTAAATTAATACGGCGTGGTACCCATCCCATGGGTCCCAAATCTCCAGGTTCAAGGGCATCGTCCTACATTGAAAACATGCATGAGAAACCCCGAAGATGGCACACCGTGTGATCGGGAAAGGTTTCTAAAACGCACCTCATTTCTCATCTCCTTGTGCTCCGGCTCGCCATTCCAGCCGCTTTACTAGCAATCTCTCTCCTTGGAGAATCAGCACCTTTATCCTCCTGTTCCGTACAGGTTGCAATTTGTCCTGAGGATGAACGGGAAGAGGGGCAACCAATGAGAGACTAGCTCTAGGTGTTGGGACAGGCACAGGTCACTCTGTTTTCCCATCAGGAAGAAGAATTAACCACAGGCTCAGCCTGCCGCCAGGAACCAGAATACGGCCTGAAGCAATCCTGCGCTTTTGCGGCCAGCTCCCAAGAAAGCGAGTTGAATAATGGAGCTCAGGGGCACTGCAATTCACAAACCTGCAGACTTAGAAATGATAACTCTCGTCCACAAATATATTGAGGGAAGGCAACGAAGAGGATTTGAAAGCAAGGCAGAATTGCAGGAAACAGATTTCAGGAGGTAGATTCGAATCGCCTTTAAAGCACAGGAAAAGCGGCAAAACCTCGACCATGATGCCCTTGGCCAAAAAGGGCGTATGCGTTTTTTCCTGAATATATTCAGGAAAAAACGCATACGCCCTTTTTGGCCAACCAAGCAACCTGGAAAGGCAAATCAGCGCTACAAAGAAGTCTCGCTTCCCATCGGTCAAAAGGGCCATGCTGAAAAAAGTGTCAAAACCAGAAATGCAGGACAGGCCATGGAGAAATGGGAGCCTTGCTACACTGATGGGCGGGATGTAAATTGCCAACAGCCACTCTGGAGAAGTGTACGCTGTGTCCTGAAACATCTAAAAAACTCAGCTTAGAGAGCATAGGGCACTTCCACTCATGGGCGTATAAATTGGGAAAACTAAAAATCAGCAAGACACAGGCACCCCAAAGTTTTGGGCTAAGCTGTTGACAAGAACCTCCACTTCGTTACACCTTAAATATCCCAGGAAAGAGAAGAATGGATAAAGAAGATGTGGTCCTTATATACAATGGAATATCACTCAGCCATGAAATCAATGTCATAAGGCTAGTAGCAGCATGATGAGTGGATTTAGCTATGACGATTCTAAGTGAAATAAGTCACACAGAAAAAGACACTTATCATGAGATATCACTTATAGAGGGAATGTAAAAACCGCTACCCTTGAACTGAATTACAAAACAGAACAGAGTCACACGTTTAGAAAACACACTATGGCTGCTTAACGGGAAAGGTGAGGTGGGGTGATGCATAAAACAAGGGTTTCAAATTAGCTCAGATATCGTTCCATAAACCCAATATGTAATAGACAAGACCTACTCCTTGCTCAGTGAACTGGACTCAACACCCCCTATTCACCGCCCAAGAATATATCTGACTAGTAAGAATCTTCAAACCTATGTATTGCTATCTCTCTGTAAGTGAGTGAGGTGGGTGTAAAGCGGCATAAACACAGCAGTGAAAAGCAGCCAAACCCCATTATAAAAATCAATTACTTTTCAAAACCCGTGAAACAAAGACAGTGAAAGAGAGAGAAATTCTTACAAAATTCGTTCAGGGGCTGTGATGCCACCTGGATTGACCATATCTAGACCCACAGCTGATTGAGACATATGGGTGGACACTCTTGGGGCTGAGAGGTTTGGTGAGGTTGGGTGAGCTAACGCAGACCCTTTAAATTAATACGGCGTGGTACCCATCCCATGGGTCCCAAATCTCCAGGTTCAAGGGCATCGTCCTACATTGAAAACATGCATGAGAAACCCCGAAGATGGCACACCGTGTGATCGGGAAAGGTTTCTAAAACGCACCTCATTTCTCATCCCCTTGTGCTCCGGCTCGCCATTCCAGCCGCTTTACTAGCAATCTCTCTCCTTGGAGAATCAGCACCTTTATCCTCCTGTTCCGTACAGGTTGCAATTTGTCCTGAGGATGAACGGGAAGAGGGGCAACCAATGAGAGACTAGCTCTAGGTGTTGGGACAGGCACAGGTCACTCTGTTTTCCCATCAGGAAGAAGAATTAACCACAGGCTCAGCCTGCCGCCAGGAACCAGAATACGGCCTGAAGCAATCCTGCGCTTTTGCGGCCAGCTCCCAAGAAAGCGAGTTGAATAATGGAGCTCAGGGGCACTGCAATTCACAAACCTGCAGACTTACAAATGATAACTCTCGTCCACAAATATATTGAGGGAAGGCAACGAAGAGGATTTGAAAGCAAGGCAGAATTGCAGGAAACAGATTTCAGGAGGTACATTCGAATCGCCTTTAAAGCACAGGAAAAGCGGCAAAACCTCGACAGTGATGCCCTTGGCCAAAAAGGGCGTATGCGTTTTTTCCTGAATATATTCAGGAAAAAACGCATACGCCCTTTTTGGCCAACCAAGCAACCTGGAAAGGCAAATCAGCGCTACAAAGAAGTCTCGCTTCCCATCGGTCAAAAGGGCCATGCTGAATAAAGTGTCAAAACCAGAAATGCAGGACAGGCCATGGAGAAATGGGAGCCTTGCTACACTGATGGGCGGGATGTAAATTGTCAACAGCCACTCTGGAGAAGTGTACGGTGTGTCCTGAAACATCTAAAAAACTCAGCTTAGAGAGCATAGGGCACTTCCACTCATGGGCGTATAAATTGGGAAAACTAAAAATCAGCAAGACACAGGCACCCCAAAGTTTTGGGCTACTCTGTTGACAAGAACCTCCACTTCGTTACACCTTAAATATCCCAGGAAAGAGAAGAATGGATAAAGAAGATGTGGTCCTTATATACAATGGAATATCACTCAGCCATGAAATCAATGTCATAAGGCTAGTAGCAGCATGATGAGTGGATTTAGCTATGACGATTCTAAGTGAAATAAGTCACACAGAAAAAGACACTTATCATGACATATCACTTATAGAGGGAATGTAAAAACCGCTACCCTTGAACTGAATTACAAAACAGAACAGAATCACACGTTTAGAAAACAGACTATGGCTGCTTAACGGGAAAGGTGAGGTGGGGTGATGCATAAAACAAGGGTTTCAAATTAGCTCAGGTATCGTTCCATAAACCCAATATGTAATAGACAAGACCTACTCCTTGCTCAGTGAACTGGACTCAACACCCCCTATTCACCGCCCAGGAATATATCAGACTAGTAAGAATCTTCAAACCTATGTATTGATATCTCTCTGTAAGTGAGTCAAGTGGGTGTAAAGCGGCATAAACACAGCAGTGAAAAGCAGCCAAACCCCATTATAAAAATCAATTACTTTTCAAAACCCGTGAAACAAAGACAGTGAAAGAGAGAGAAATTCTTACAAAATTCGTTCAGGGGCTGTGATGCCACCTGGATTGACCATATCTAGACCCACAGCTGATTGAGACATATGGGTGGACACTCTTGGGGCTGAGAGGTTTGGTGAGGTTGGGTGAGCTAACGCAGACCCTTTAAATTAATACGGCGTGGTACCCATCCCATGGGTCCCAAATCTCCAGGTTCAAGGGCATCGTCCTACATTGAAAACATGCATGAGAAACCCCGAAGATGGCACACCGTGTGATCGGGAAAGGTTTCTAAAACGCACCTCATTTCTCATCTCCTTGTGCTCCGGCTCGCCATTCCAGCCGCTTTACTAGCAATCTCTCTCCTTGGAGAATCAGCACCTTTATCCTCCTGTTCCGTACAGGTTGCAATTTGTCCTGAGGATGAACGGGAAGAGGGGCAACCAATGAGAGACTAGCTCTAGGTGTTGGGACAGGCACACGTCACTCTGTTTTCCCATCAGGAAGAAGAATTAACCACAGGCTCAGCCTGCCGCCAGGAACCAGAATACGGCCTGAAGCAATCCTGCGCTTTTGCGGCCAGCTCCCAAGAAAGCGAGTTGAATAATGGAGCTCAGGGGCACTGCAATTCACAAACCTGCAGACTTACAAATGATAACTCTCGTCCACAAATATATTGAGGGAAGGCAACGAAGAGGATTTGAAAGCAAGGCAGAATTGCAGGAAACAGATTTCAGGAGGTAGATTCGAATCGCCTTTAAAGCACAGGAAAAGCGGCAAAACCTCGACCATGATGCCCTTGGCCAAAAAGGGCGTATGCGTTTTTTCCTGAATATATTCAGGAAAAAACGCATACGCCCTTTTTGGCCAACCAAGCAACCTGGAAAGGCAAATCAGCGCTACAAAGAAGTCTCGCTTCCCATCGGTCAAAAGGGCCATGCTGAAAAAAGTGTCAAAACCAGAAATGCAGGACAGGCCATGGAGAAATGGGAGCCTTGCTACACTGATGGGCGGGATGTAAATTGCCAACAGCCACTCTGGAGAAGTGTACGCTGTGTCCTGAAACATCTAAAAAACTCAGCTTAGAGAGCATAGGGCACTTCCACTCATGGGCGTATAAATTGGGAAAACTAAAAATCAGCAAGACACAGGCACCCCAAAGTTTTGGGCTACTCTGTTGACAAGAACCTCCACTTCGTTACACCTTAAATATCCCAGGAAAGAGAAGAATGGATAAAGAAGATGTGGTCCTTATATACAATGGAATATCACTCAGCCATGAAATCAATGTCATAAGGCTAGTAGCAGCATGATGAGTGGATTTAGCTATGACGATTCTAAGTGAAATAAGTCACACAGAAAAAGACACTTATCATGAGATATCACTTATAGAGGGAATGTAAAAACCGCTACCCTTGAACTGAATTACAAAACAGAACAGAGTCACACGTTTAGAAAACACACTATGGCTGCTTAACGGGAAAGGTGAGGTGGGGTGATGCATAAAACAAGGGTTTCAAATTAGCTCAGATATCGTTCCATAAACCCAATATGTAATAGACAAGACCTACTCCTTGCTCAGTGAACTGGACTCAACACCCCCTATTCACCGCCCAAGAATATATCTGACTAGTAAGAATCTTCAAACCTATGTATTGCTATCTCTCTGTAAGTGAGTGAGGTGGGTGTAAAGCGGCATAAACACAGCAGTGAAAAGCAGCCAAACCCCATTATAAAAATCAATTACTTTTCAAAACCCGTGAAACAAAGACAGTGAAAGAGAGAGAAATTCTTACAAAATTCGTTCAGGGGCTGTGATGCCACCTGGATTGACCATATCTAGACCCACAGCTGATTGAGACATATGGGTGGACACTCTTGGGGCTGAGAGGTTTGGTGAGGTTGGGTGAGCTAACGCAGACCCTTTAAATTAATACGGCGTGGTACCCATCCCATGGGTCCCAAATCTCCAGGTTCAAGGGCATCGTCCTACATTGAAAACATGCATGAGAAACCCCGAAGATGGCACACCGTGTGATCGGGAAAGGTTTCTAAAACGCACCTCATTTCTCATCTCCTTGTGCTCCGGCTCGCCATTCCAGCCGCTTTACTAGCAATCTCTCTCCTTGGAGAATCAGCACCTTTATCCTCCTGTTCCATACAGGTTGCAATTTGTCCTGAGGATGAACGGGAAGAGGGGCAACCAATGAGAGACTAGCTCTAGGTGTTGGGACAGGCACAGGTCACTCTGTTTTCCCATCAGGAAGAAGAATTAACCACAGGCTCAGCCTGCCGCCAGGAACCAGAATACGGCCTGAAGCAATCCGGCGCTTTTGCGGCCAGCTCCCAAGAAAGCGAGTTGAATAATGGAGCTCAGGGGCACTGCAATTCACAAACCTGCAGACTTACAAATGATAACTCTCGTCCACAAATATATTGAGGGAAGGCAACGAAGAGGATTTGAAAGCAAGGCAGAATTGCAGGAAACAGATTTCAGGAGGTACATTCGAATCGCCTTTAAAGCACAGGAAAAGCGGCAAAACCTCGACAGTGATGCCCTTGGCCAAAAAGGGCGTATGCGTTTTTTCCTGAATATATTCAGGAAAAAACGCATACGCCCTTTTTGGCCAACCAAGCAACCTGGAAAGGCAAATCAGCGCTACAAAGAAGTCTCGCTTCCCATCGGTCAAAAGGGCCATGCTGAATAAAGTGTCAAAACCAGAAATGCAGGACAGGCCATGGAGAAATGGGAGCCTTGCTACACTGACGGGCAGGATGTAAATTGCCAACAGCCACTCTGGAGAAGTGTACGGTGTGTCCTGAAACATCTAAAAAACTCAGCTTAGAGAGCATAGGGCACTTCCACTCATGGGTGTATAAATTGGGAAAACTAAAAATCAGCAAGACACAGGCACCCCAAAGTTTTGGGCTACTCTGTTGACAAGAACCTCCACTTCGTTACACCTTAAATATCCCAGGAAAGAGAAGAATGGATAAAGAAGATGTGGTCCTTATATACAATGGAATATCACTCAGCCATGAAATCAATGTCATAAGGCTAGTAGCAGCATGATGAGTGGATTTAGCTATGACGATTCTAAGTGAAATAAGTCACACAGAAAAAGACACTTATCATGACATATCACTTATAGAGGGAATGTAAAAACCGCTACCCTTGAACTGAATTACAAAACAGAACAGAATCACACGTTTAGAAAACAGACTATGGCTGCTTAACGGGAAAGGTGAGGTGGGGTGATGCATAAAACAAGGGTTTCAAATTAGCTCAGGTATCGTTCCATAAACCCAATATGTAATAGACAAGACCTACTCCTTGCTCAGTGAACTGGACTCAACACCCCCTATTCACCGCCCAGGAATATATCAGACTAGTAAGAATCTTCAAACCTATGTATTGATATCTCTCTGTAAGTGAGTCAAGTGGGTGTAAAGCGGCATAAACACAGCAGTGAAAAGCAGCCAAACCCCATTATAAAAATCAATTACTTTTCAAAACCCGTGAAACAAAGACAGTGAAAGAGAGAGAAATTCTTACAAAATTCGTTCAGGGGCTGTGATGCCACCTGGATTGACCATATCTAGACCCACAGCTGATTGAGACATATGGGTGGACACTCTTGGGGCTGAGAGGTTTGGTGAGGTTGGGTGAGCTAACGCAGACCCTTTAAATTAATACGGCGTGGTACCCATCCCATGGGTCCCAAATCTCCAGGTTCAAGGGCATCGTCCTACATTGAAAACATGCATGAGAAACCCCGAAGATGGCACACCGTGTGATCGGGAAAGGTTTCTAAAACGCACCTCATTTCTCATCTCCTTGTGCTCCGGCTCGCCATTCCAGCCGCTTTACTAGCAATCTCTCTCCTTGGAGAATCAGCACCTTTATCCTCCTGTTCCGTACAGGTTGCAATTTGTCCTGAGGATGAACGGGAAGAGGGGCAACCAATGAGAGACTAGCTCTAGGTGTTGGGACAGGCACAGGTCACTCTGTTTTCCCATCAGGAAGAAGAATTAACCACAGGCTCAGCCTGCCGCCAGGAACCAGAATACGGCCTGAAGCAATCCTGCGCTTTTGCGGCCAGCTCCCAAGAAAGCGAGTTGAATAATGGAGCTCAGGGGCACTGCAATTCACAAACCTGCAGACTTAGAAATGATAACTCTCGTCCACAAATATATTGAGGGAAGGCAACGAAGAGGATTTGAAAGCAAGGCAGAATTGCAGGAAACAGATTTCAGGAGGTAGATTCGAATCGCCTTTAAAGCACAGGAAAAGCGGCAAAACCTCGACCATGATGCCCTTGGCCAAAAAGGGCGTATGCGTTTTTTCCTGAATATATTCAGGAAAAAACGCATACGCCCTTTTTGGCCAACCAAGCAACCTGGAAAGGCAAATCAGCGCTACAAAGAAGTCTCGCTTCCCATCGGTCAAAAGGGCCATGCTGAAAAAAGTGTCAAAACCAGAAATGCAGGACAGGCCATGGAGAAATGGGAGCCTTGCTACACTGATGGGCGGGATGTAAATTGCCAACAGCCACTCTGGAGAAGTGTACGCTGTGTCCTGAAACATCTAAAAAACTCAGCTTAGAGAGCATAGGGCACTTCCACTCATGGGCGTATAAATTGGGAAAACTAAAAATCAGCAAGACACAGGCACCCCAAAGTTTTGGGCTACTCTGTTGACAAGAACCTCCACTTCGTTACACCTTAAATATCCCAGGAAAGAGAAGAATGGATAAAGAAGATGTGGTCCTTATATACAATGGAATATCACTCAGCCATGAAATCAATGTCATAAGGCTAGTAGCAGCATGATGAGTGGATTTAGCTATGACGATTCTAAGTGAAATAAGTCACACAGAAAAAGACACTTATCATGAGATATCACTTATAGAGGGAATGTAAAAACCGCTACCCTTGAACTGAATTACAAAACAGAACAGAGTCACACGTTTAGAAAACACACTATGGCTGCTTAACGGGAAAGGTGAGGTGGGGTGATGCATAAAACAAGGGTTTCAAATTAGCTCAGATATCGTTCCATAAACCCAATATGTAATAGACAAGACCTACTCCTTGCTCAGTGAACTGGACTCAACACCCCCTATTCACCGCCCAAGAATATATCTGACTAGTAAGAATCTTCAAACCTATGTATTGCTATCTCTCTGTAAGTGAGTGAGGTGGGTGTAAAGCGGCATAAACACAGCAGTGAAAAGCAGCCAAACCCCATTATAAAAATCAATTACTTTTCAAAACCCGTGAAACAAAGACAGTGAAAGAGAGAGAAATTCTTACAAAATTCGTTCAGGGGCTGTGATGCCACCTGGATTGACCATATCTAGACCCACAGCTGATTGAGACATATGGGTGGACACTCTTGGGGCTGAGAGGTTTGGTGAGGTTGGGTGAGCTAACGCAGACCCTTTAAATTAATACGGCGTGGTACCCATCCCATGGGTCCCAAATCTCCAGGTTCAAGGGCATCGTCCTACATTGAAAACATGCATGAGAAACCCCGAAGATGGCACACCGTGTGATCGGGAAAGGTTTCTAAAACGCACCTCATTTCTCATCTCCTTGTGCTCCGGCTCGCCATTCCAGCCGCTTTACTAGCAATCTCTCTCCTTGGAGAATCAGCACCTTTATCCTCCTGTTCCATACAGGTTGCAATTTGTCCTGAGGATGAACGGGAAGAGGGGCAACCAATGAGAGACTAGCTCTAGGTGTTGGGACAGGCACAGGTCACTCTGTTTTCCCATCAGGAAGAAGAATTAACCACAGGCTCAGCCTGCCGCCAGGAACCAGAATACGGCCTGAAGCAATCCGGCGCTTTTGCGGCCAGCTCCCAAGAAAGCGAGTTGAATAATGGAGCTCAGGGGCACTGCAATTCACAAACCTGCAGACTTACAAATGATAACTCTCGTCCACAAATATATTGAGGGAAGGCAACGAAGAGGATTTGAAAGCAAGGCAGAATTGCAGGAAACAGATTTCAGGAGGTACATTCGAATCGCCTTTAAAGCACAGGAAAAGCGGCAAAACCTCGACAGTGATGCCCTTGGCCAAAAAGGGCGTATGCGTTTTTTCCTGAATATATTCAGGAAAAAACGCATACGCCCTTTTTGGCCAACCAAGCAACCTGGAAAGGCAAATCAGCGCTACAAAGAAGTCTCGCTTCCCATCGGTCAAAAGGGCCATGCTGAATAAAGTGTCAAAACCAGAAATGCAGGACAGGCCATGGAGAAATGGGAGCCTTGCTACACTGACGGGCAGGATGTAAATTGCCAACAGCCACTCTGGAGAAGTGTACGGTGTGTCCTGAAACATCTAAAAAACTCAGCTTAGAGAGCATAGGGCACTTCCACTCATGGGTGTATAAATTGGGAAAACTAAAAATCAGCAAGACACAGGCACCCCAAAGTTTTGGGCTACTCTGTTGACAAGAACCTCCACTTCGTTACACCTTAAATATCCCAGGAAAGAGAAGAATGGATAAAGAAGATGTGGTCCTTATATACAATGGAATATCACTCAGCCATGAAATCAATGTCATAAGGCTAGTAGCAGCATGATGAGTGGATTTAGCTATGACGATTCTAAGTGAAATAAGTCACACAGAAAAAGACACTTATCATGAGATATCACTTATAGAGGGAATGTAAAAACCGCTACCCTTGAACTGAATTACAAAACAGAACAGAGTCACACGTTTAGAAAACACACTATGGCTGCTTAACGGGAAAGGTGAGGTGGGGTGATGCATAAAACAAGGGTTTCAAATTAGCTCAGATATCGTTCCATAAACCCAATATGTAATAGACAAGACCTACTCCTTGCTCAGTGAACTGGACTCAACACCCCCTATTCACCGCCCAAGAATATATCTGACTAGTAAGAATTTTCAAACCTATGTATTGCTATCTCTCTGTAAGTGAGTGAGGCGGGTGTAAAGCGGCATAAACACAGCAGTGAGAAGCAGCCAAACCCCATTATAAAAATCAATTACTTTTCAAAACCCGTGAAACAAAGACAGTGAAAGAGAGAGAAATTCTTACAAAATTCGTTCAGGGGCTGTGATGCCACCTGGATTGACCATATCTAGACCCACAGCTGATTGAGACATATGGGTGGACACTCTTGGGGCTGAGAGGTTTGGTGAGGTTGGGTGAGCTAACGCAGACCCTTTAAATTAATACGGCGTGGTACCCATCCCATGGGTCCCAAATCTCCAGGTTCAAGGGCATCGTCCTACATTGAAAACATGCATGAGAAACCCCGAAGATGGCACACCGTGTGATCGGGAAAGGTTTCTAAAACGCACCTCATTTCTCATCTCCTTGTGCTCCGGCTCGCCATTCCAGCCGCTTTACTAGCAATCTCTCTCCTTGGAGAATCAGCACCTTTATCCTCCTGTTCCGTACAGGTTGCAATTTGTCCTGAGGATGAACGGGAAGAGGGGCAACCAATGAGAGACTAGCTCTAGGTGTTGGGACAGGCACAGGTCACTCTGTTTTCCCATCAGGAAGAAGAATTAACCACAGGCTCAGCCTGCCGCCAGGAACCAGAATACGGCCTGAAGCAATCCTGCGCTTTTGCGGCCAGCTCCCAAGAAAGCGAGTTGAATAATGGAGCTCAGGGGCACTGC
This sequence comes from Balaenoptera borealis, assembly GCF_965194805.1. Lineage (NCBI taxonomy): Eukaryota > Metazoa > Chordata > Mammalia > Artiodactyla > Balaenopteridae > Balaenoptera > Balaenoptera borealis. Next base: position 95,994,438 of record NC_138873.1, read on the forward strand.
AATTCACAAACCTGCAGACTTAGAAATGATAACTCTCGTCCACAAATATATTGAGGGAAGGCAACGAAGAGGATTTGAAAGCAAGGCAGAATTGCAGGAAACAGATTTCAGGAGGTAGATTCGAATCGCCTTTAAAGCACAGGAAAAGCGGCAAAACCTCGACCATGATGCCCTTGGCCAAAAAGGGCGTATGCGTTTTTTCCTGAATATATTCAGGAAAAAACGCATACGCCCTTTTTGGCCAACCAAGCAACCTGGAAAGGCAAATCAGCGCTACAAAGAAGTCTCGCTTCCCATCGGTCAAAAGGGCCATGCTGAAAAAAGTGTCAAAACCAGAAATGCAGGACAGGCCATGGAGAAATGGGAGCCTTGCTACACTGATGGGCGGGATGTAAATTGCCAACAGCCACTCTGGAGAAGTGTACGCTGTGTCCTGAAACATCTAAAAAACTCAGCTTAGAGAGCATAGGGCACTTCCACTCATGGGCGTATAAATTGGGAAAACTAAAAATCAGCAAGACACAGGCACCCCAAAGTTTTGGGCTACTCTGTTGACAAGAACCTCCACTTCGTTACACCTTAAATATCCCAGGAAAGAGAAGAATGGATAAAGAAGATGTGGTCCTTATATACAATGGAATATCACTCAGCCATGAAATCAATGTCATAAGGCTAGTAGCAGCATGATGAGTGGATTTAGCTATGACGATTCTAAGTGAAATAAGTCACACAGAAAAAGACACTTATCATGAGATATCACTTATAGAGGGAATGTAAAAACCGCTACCCTTGAACTGAATTACAAAACAGAACAGAGTCACACGTTTAGAAAACACACTATGGCTGCTTAACGGGAAAGGTGAGGTGGGGTGATGCATAAAACAAGGGTTTCAAATTAGCTCAGATATCGTTCCATAAACCCAATATGTAATAGACAAGACCTACTCCTTGCTCAGTGAACTGGACTCAACACCCCCTATTCACCGCCCAAGAATATATCTGACTAGTAAGAATCTTCAAACCTATGTATTGCTATCTCTCTGTAAGTGAGTGAGGTGGGTGTAAAGCGGCATAAACACAGCAGTGAAAAGCAGCCAAACCCCATTATAAAAATCAATTACTTTTCAAAACCCGTGAAACAAAGACAGTGAAAGAGAGAGAAATTCTTACAAAATTCGTTCAGGGGCTGTGATGCCACCTGGATTGACCATATCTAGACCCACAGCTGATTGAGACATATGGGTGGACACTCTTGGGGCTGAGAGGTTTGGTGAGGTTGGGTGAGCTAACGCAGACCCTTTAAATTAATACGGCGTGGTACCCATCCCATGGGTCCCAAATCTCCAGGTTCAAGGGCATCGTCCTACATTGAAAACATGCATGAGAAACCCCGAAGATGGCACACCGTGTGATCGGGAAAGGTTTCTAAAACGCACCTCATTTCTCATCTCCTTGTGCTCCGGCTCGCCATTCCAGCCGCTTTACTAGCAATCTCTCTCCTTGGAGAATCAGCACCTTTATCCTCCTGTTCCATACAGGTTGCAATTTGTCCTGAGGATGAACGGGAAGAGGGGCAACCAATGAGAGACTAGCTCTAGGTGTTGGGACAGGCACAGGTCACTCTGTTTTCCCATCAGGAAGAAGAATTAACCACAGGCTCAGCCTGCCGCCAGGAACCAGAATACGGCCTGAAGCAATCCGGCGCTTTTGCGGCCAGCTCCCAAGAAAGCGAGTTGAATAATGGAGCTCAGGGGCACTGCAATTCACAAACCTGCAGACTTACAAATGATAACTCTCGTCCACAAATATATTGAGGGAAGGCAACGAAGAGGATTTGAAAGCAAGGCAGAATTGCAGGAAACAGATTTCAGGAGGTACATTCGAATCGCCTTTAAAGCACAGGAAAAGCGGCAAAACCTCGACAGTGATGCCCTTGGCCAAAAAGGGCGTATGCGTTTTTTCCTGAATATATTCAGGAAAAAACGCATACGCCCTTTTTGGCCAACAAAGCAACCTGGAAAGGCAAATCAGCGCTACAAAGAAGTCTCGCTTCCCATCGGTCAAAAGGGCCATGCTGAATAAAGTGTCAAAACCAGAAATGCAGGACAGGCCATGGAGAAATGGGAGCCTTGCTACACTGACGGGCAGGATGTAAATTGCCAACAGCCACTCTGGAGAAGTGTACGGTGTGTCCTGAAACATCTAAAAAACTCAGCTTAGAGAGCATAGGGCACTTCCACTCATGGGTGTATAAATTGGGAAAACTAAAAATCAGCAAGACACAGGCACCCCAAAGTTTTGGGCTACTCTGTTGACAAGAACCTCCACTTCGTTACACCTTAAATATCCCAGGAAAGAGAAGAATGGATAAAGAAGATGTGGTCCTTATATACAATGGAATATCACTCAGCCATGAAATCAATGTCATAAGGCTAGTAGCAGCATGATGAGTGGATTTAGCTATGACGATTCTAAGTGAAATAAGTCACACAGAAAAAGACACTTATCATGAGATATCACTTATAGAGGGAATGTAAAAACCGCTACCCTTGAACTGAATTACAAAACAGAACAGAGTCACACGTTTAGAAAACACACTATGGCTGCTTAACGGGAAAGGTGAGGTGGGGTGATGCATAAAACAAGGGTTTCAAATTAGCTCAGATATCGTTCCATAAACCCAATATGTAATAGACAAGACCTACTCCTTGCTCAGTGAACTGGACTCAACACCCCCTATTCACCGCCCAAGAATATATCTGACTAGTAAGAATTTTCAAACCTATGTATTGCTATCTCTCTGTAAGTGAGTGAGGCGGGTGTAAAGCGGCATAAACACAGCAGTGAGAAGCAGCCAAACCCCATTATAAAAATCAATTACTTTTCAAAACCCGTGAAACAAAGACAGTGAAAGAGAGAGAAATTCTTACAAAATTCGTTCAGGGGCTGTGATGCCACCTGGATTGACCATATCTAGACCCACAGCTGATTGAGACATATGGGTGGACACTCTTGGGGCTGAGAGGTTTGGTGAGGTTGGGTGAGCTAACGCAGACCCTTTAAATTAATACGGCGTGGTACCCATCCCATGGGTCCCAAATCTCCAGGTTCAAGGGCATCGTCCTACATTGAAAACATGCATGAGAAACCCCGAAGATGGCACACCGTGTGATCGGGAAAGGTTTCTAAAACGCACCTCATTTCTCATCTCCTTGTGCTCCGGCTCGCCATTCCAGCCGCTTTACTAGCAATCTCTCTCCTTGGAGAATCAGCACCTTTATCCTCCTGTTCCGTACAGGTTGCAATTTGTCCTGAGGATGAACGGGAAGAGGGGCAACCAATGAGAGACTAGCTCTAGGTGTTGGGACAGGCACAGGTCACTCTGTTTTCCCATCAGGAAGAAGAATTAACCACAGGCTCAGCCTGCCGCCAGGAACCAGAATACGGCCTGAAGCAATCCTGCGCTTTTGCGGCCAGCTCCCAAGAAAGCGAGTTGAATCATGGAGCTCAGGGGCACTGCAATTCACAAACCTGCAGACTTAGAAATGATAACTCTCGTCCACAAATATATTGAGGGAAGGCAACGAAGAGGATTTGAAAGCAAGGCAGAATTGCAGGAAACAGATTTCAGGAGGTAGATTCGAATCGCCTTTAAAGCACAGGAAAAGCGGCAAAACCTCGACCATGATGCCCTTGGCCAAAAAGGGCGTATGCGTTTTTTCCTGAATATATTCAGGAAAAAACGCATACGCCCTTTTTGGCCAACCAAGCAACCTGGAAAGGCAAATCAGCGCTACAAAGAAGTCTCGCTTCCCATCGGTCAAAAGGGCCATGCTGAAAAAAGTGTCAAAACCAGAAATGCAGGACAGGCCATGGAGAAATGGGAGCCTTGCTACACTGATGGGCGGGATGTAAATTGCCAACAGCCACTCTGGAGAAGTGTACGCTGTGTCCTGAAACATCTAAAAAACTCAGCTTAGAGAGCATAGGGCACTTCCACTCATGGGCGTATAAATTGGGAAAACTAAAAATCAGCAAGACACAGGCACCCCAAAGTTTTGGGCTACTCTGTTGACAAGAACCTCCACTTCGTTACACCTTAAATATCCCAGGAAAGAGAAGAATGGATAAAGAAGATGTGGTCCTTATATACAATGGAATATCACTCAGCCATGAAATCAATGTCATAAGGCTAGTAGCAGCATGATGAGTGGATTTAGCTATGACGATTCTAAGTGAAATAAGTCACACAGAAAAAGACACTTATCATGAGATATCACTTATAGAGGGAATGTAAAAACCGCTACCCTTGAACTGAATTACAAAACAGAACAGAGTCACACGTTTAGAAAACACACTATGGCTGCTTAACGGGAAAGGTGAGGTGGGGTGATGCATAAAACAAGGGTTTCAAATTAGCTCAGATATCGTTCCATAAACCCAATATGTAATAGACAAGACCTACTCCTTGCTCAGTGAACTGGACTCAACACCCCCTATTCACCGCCCAAGAATATATCTGACTAGTAAGAATCTTCAAACCTATGTATTGCTATCTCTCTGTAAGTGAGTGAGGTGGGTGTAAAGCGGCATAAACACAGCAGTGAAAAGCAGCCAAACCCCATTATAAAAATCAATTACTTTTCAAAACCCGTGAAACAAAGACAGTGAAAGAGAGAGAAATTCTTACAAAATTCGTTCAGGGGCTGTGATGCCACCTGGATTGACCATATCTAGACCCACAGCTGATTGAGACATATGGGTGGACACTCTTGGGGCTGAGAGGTTTGGTGAGGTTGGGTGAGCTAACGCAGACCCTTTAAATTAATACGGCGTGGTACCCATCCCATGGGTCCCAAATCTCCAGGTTCAAGGGCATCGTCCTACATTGAAAACATGCATGAGAAACCCCGAAGATGGCACACCGTGTGATCGGGAAAGGTTTCTAAAACGCACCTCATTTCTCATCTCCTTGTGCTCCGGCTCGCCATTCCAGCCGCTTTACTAGCAATCTCTCTCCTTGGAGAATCAGCACCTTTATCCTCCTGTTCCATACAGGTTGCAATTTGTCCTGAGGATGAACGGGAAGAGGGGCAACCAATGAGAGACTAGCTCTAGGTGTTGGGACAGGCACAGGTCACTCTGTTTTCCCATCAGGAAGAAGAATTAACCACAGGCTCAGCCTGCCGCCAGGAACCAGAATACGGCCTGAAGCAATCCGGCGCTTTTGCGGCCAGCTCCCAAGAAAGCGAGTTGAATAATGGAGCTCAGGGGCACTGCAATTCACAAACCTGCAGACTTACAAATGATAACTCTCGTCCACAAATATATTGAGGGAAGGCAACGAAGAGGATTTGAAAGCAAGGCAGAATTGCAGGAAACAGATTTCAGGAGGTACATTCGAATCGCCTTTAAAGCACAGGAAAAGCGGCAAAACCTCGACAGTGATGCCCTTGGCCAAAAAGGGCGTATGCGTTTTTTCCTGAATATATTCAGGAAAAAACGCATACGCCCTTTTTGGCCAACCAAGCAACCTGGAAAGGCAAATCAGCGCTACAAAGAAGTCTCGCTTCCCATCGGTCAAAAGGGCCATGCTGAATAAAGTGTCAAAACCAGAAATGCAGGACAGGCCATGGAGAAATGGGAGCCTTGCTACACTGATGGGCGGGATGTAAATTGCCAACAGCCACTCTGGAGAAGTGTACGCTGTGTCCTGAAACATCTAAAAAACTCAGCTTAGAGAGCATAGGGCACTTCCACTCATGGGCGTATAAATTGGGAAAACTAAAAATCAGCAAGACACAGGCACCCCAAAGTTTTGGGCTACTCTGTTGACAAGAACCTCCACTTCGTTACACCTTAAATATCCCAGGAAAGAGAAGAATGGATAAAGAAGATGTGGTCCTTATATACAATGGAATATCACTCAGCCATGAAATCAATGTCATAAGGCTAGTAGCAGCATGATGAGTGGATTTAGCTATGACGATTCTAAGTGAAATAAGTCACACAGAAAAAGACACTTATCATGAGATATCACTTATAGAGGGAATGTAAAAACCGCTACCCTTGAACTGAATTACAAAACAGAACAGAGTCACACGTTTAGAAAACACACTATGGCTGCTTAACGGGAAAGGTGAGGTGGGGTGATGCATAAAACAAGGGTTTCAAATTAGCTCAGATATCGTTCCATAAACCCAATATGTAATAGACAAGACCTACTCCTTGCTCAGTGAACTGGACTCAACACCCCCTATTCACCGCCCAAGAATATATCTGACTAGTAAGAATCTTCAAACCTATGTATTGCTATCTCTCTGTAAGTGAGTGAGGTGGGTGTAAAGCGGCATAAACACAGCAGTGAAAAGCAGCCAAACCCCATTATAAAAATCAATTACTTTTCAAAACCCGTGAAACAAAGACAGTGAAAGAGAGAGAAATTCTTACAAAATTCGTTCAGGGGCTGTGATGCCACCTGGATTGACCATATCTAGACCCACAGCTGATTGAGACATATGGGTGGACACTCTTGGGGCTGAGAGGTTTGGTGAGGTTGGGTGAGCTAACGCAGACCCTTTAAATTAATACGGCGTGGTACCCATCCCATGGGTCCCAAATCTCCAGGTTCAAGGGCATCGTCCTACATTGAAAACATGCATGAGAAACCCCGAAGATGGCACACCGTGTGATCGGGAAAGGTTTCTAAAACGCACCTCATTTCTCATCTCCTTGTGCTCCGGCTCGCCATTCCAGCCGCTTTACTAGCAATCTCTCTCCTTGGAGAATCAGCACCTTTATCCTCCTGTTCCATACAGGTTGCAATTTGTCCTGAGGATGAACGGGAAGAGGGGCAACCAATGAGAGACTAGCTCTAGGTGTTGGGACAGGCACAGGTCACTCTGTTTTCCCATCAGGAAGAAGAATTAACCACAGGCTCAGCCTGCCGCCAGGAACCAGAATACGGCCTGAAGCAATCCGGCGCTTTTGCGGCCAGCTCCCAAGAAAGCGAGTTGAATAATGGAGCTCAGGGGCACTGCAATTCACAAACCTGCAGACTTACAAATGATAACTCTCGTCCACAAATATATTGAGGGAAGGCAACGAAGAGGATTTGAAAGCAAGGCAGAATTGCAGGAAACAGATTTCAGGAGGTACATTCGAATCGCCTTTAAAGCACAGGAAAAGCGGCAAAACCTCGACAGTGATGCCCTTGGCCAAAAAGGGCGTATGCGTTTTTTCCTGAATATATTCAGGAAAAAACGCATACGCCCTTTTTGGCCAACAAAGCAACCTGGAAAGGCAAATCAGCGCTACAAAGAAGTCTCGCTTCCCATCGGTCAAAAGGGCCATGCTGAATAAAGTGTCAAAACCAGAAATGCAGGACAGGCCATGGAGAAATGGGAGCCTTGCTACACTGACGGGCAGGATGTAAATTGCCAACAGCCACTCTGGAGAAGTGTACGGTGTGTCCTGAAACATCTAAAAAACTCAGCTTAGAGAGCATAGGGCACTTCCACTCATGGGTGTATAAATTGGGAAAACTAAAAATCAGCAAGACACAGGCACCCCAAAGTTTTGGGCTACTCTGTTGACAAGAACCTCCACTTCGTTACACCTTAAATATCCCAGGAAAGAGAAGAATGGATAAAGAAGATGTGGTCCTTATATACAATGGAATATCACTCAGCCATGAAATCAATGTCATAAGGCTAGTAGCAGCATGATGAGTGGATTTAGCTATGACGATTCTAAGTGAAATAAGTCACACAGAAAAAGACACTTATCATGAGATATCACTTATAGAGGGAATGTAAAAACCGCTACCCTTGAACTGAATTACAAAACAGAACAGAGTCACACGTTTAGAAAACACACTATGGCTGCTTAACGGGAAAGGTGAGGTGGGGTGATGCATAAAACAAGGGTTTCAAATTAGCTCAGATATCGTTCCATAAACCCAATATGTAATAGACAAGACCTACTCCTTGCTCAGTGAACTGGACTCAACACCCCCTATTCACCGCCCAAGAATATATCTGACTAGTAAGAATTTTCAAACCTATGTATTGCTATCTCTCTGTAAGTGAGTGAGGCGGGTGTAAAGCGGCATAAACACAGCAGTGAGAAGCAGCCAAACCCCATTATAAAAATCAATTACTTTTCAAAACCCGTGAAACAAAGACAGTGAAAGAGAGAGAAATTCTTACAAAATTCGTTCAGGGGCTGTGATGCCACCTGGATTGACCATATCTAGACCCACAGCTGATTGAGACATATGGGTGGACACTCTTGGGGCTGAGAGGTTTGGTGAGGTTGGGTGAGCTAACGCAGACCCTTTAAATTAATACGGCGTGGTACCCATCCCATGGGTCCCAAATCTCCAGGTTCAAGGGCATCGTCCTACATTGAAAACATGCATGAGAAACCCCGAAGATGGCACACCGTGTGATCGGGAAAGGTTTCTAAAACGCACCTCATTTCTCATCTCCTTGTGCTCCGGCTCGCCATTCCAGCCGCTTTACTAGCAATCTCTCTCCTTGGAGAATCAGCACCTTTATCCTCCTGTTCCGTACAGGTTGCAATTTGTCCTGAGGATGAACGGGAAGAGGGGCAACCAATGAGAGACTAGCTCTAGGTGTTGGGACAGGCACAGGTCACTCTGTTTTCCCATCAGGAAGAAGAATTAACCACAGGCTCAGCCTGCCGCCAGGAACCAGAATACGGCCTGAAGCAATCCTGCGCTTTTGCGGCCAGCTCCCAAGAAAGCGAGTTGAATAATGGAGCTCAGGGGCACTGCAATTCACAAACCTGCAGACTTACAAATGATAACTCTCGTCCACAAATATATTGAGGGAAGGCAACGAAGAGGATTTGAAAGCAAGGCAGAATTGCAGGAAACAGATTTCAGGAGGTAGATTCGAATCGCCTTTAAAGCACAGGAAAAGCGGCAAAACCTCGACAGTGGTGCCCTTGGCCAAAAAGGGCGTATGCGTTTTTTCCTGAATATATTCAGGAAAAAACGCATACGCCCTTTTTGGCCAACCAAGCAACCTGGAAAGGCAAATCAGCGCTACAAAGAAGTCTCGCTTCCCATCGGTCAAAAGGGCCATGCTGAATAAAGTGTCAAAACCAGAAATGCAGGACAGGCCATGGAGAAATGGGAGCCTTGCTACACTGATGGGCGGGATGTAAATTGCCAACAGCCACTCTGGAGAAGTGTACGGTGTGTCCTGAAACATCTAAAAAACTCAGCTTAGAGAGCATAGGGCACTTCCACTCATGGGCGTATAAATTGGGAAAACTAAAAATCAGCAAGACAGAGGCGCCCCAAAGTTTTGGGCTACTCTGTTGACAAGAACCTCCACTTCGTTACACCTTAAATATCCCAGGAAAGAGAAGAATGGATAAAGAAGATGTGGTCCTTATATACAATGGAATATCACTCAGCCATGAAATCAATTTCATAAGGCTAGTAGCAGCATGATGAGTGGATTTAGCTATGACGATTCTAAGTGAAATAAGTCACACAGAAAAAGACACTTATCATGCGATATCACTTATAGAGGGAATGTAAAAACCGCTACCCTTGAACTGAATTACAAAACAGAACAGAGTCACACGTTTAGAAAACACACTATGGCTGCTTAACGGGAAAGGTGAGGTGGGGTGATGCATAAAACAAGGGTTTCAAATTAGCTCAGATATCGTTCCATAAACCCAATATGTAATAGACAAGACCTACTCCTTGCTCAGTGAACTGGACTCAACACCCCCTATGCACCGCCCAAGAATATATCTGACTAGTAAGAATCTTCAAACCTATGTATTGCTATCTCTCTGTAAGTGAGTGAGGCGGGTGTAAAGCGGCATAAACACAGCAGTGAAAAGCAGCCAAACCCCATTATAAAAATCAATTACTTTTCAAAACCCGTGAAACAAAGACAGTGAAAGAGAGAGAAATTCTTACAAAATTCGTTCAGGGGCTGTGATGCCACCGGGATTGACTATATCTAGACCCACAGCTGATTGAGACATATGGGTGGACACTCTTGGGGCTGAGAGGTTTGGTGAGGTTGGGTGAGCTAACGCAGACCCTTTAAATTAATACGGCGTGGTACCCATCCCATAGGTCCCAAATCTCCAGGTTCAAGGGCATCGTCCTACATTGAAAACATGCATGAGAAACCCCGAAGATGGCACACCGTGTGATGGGGAAAGGTTTCTAAAACGCACCTCATTTCTCATCTCCTTGTGCTCCGGTTCGCCATTCCAGCCGCTTTACTAGCAATCTCTCTCCTTGGAGAATCAGCACCTTTATCCTCCTGTTCCGAACAGGTTGCAAATTGTCCTGAGGATGAACGGGAAGAGGGGGAACCAATGAGAGACTAGCTCTAGGTGTTGGGACAGGCACAGGTCACTCTGTTTTCCCATCAGGAAGAAGAATTAACCACAGGCTCAGCCTGCCGCCAGGAACCAGAATACGGCCTGAAGCAATCCTGCGCTTTTGCGGCCAGCTCCCAAGAAAGCGAGTTGAATAATGGAGCTCAGGGGCACTGCAATTCACAAACCTGCAGACTTACAAATGATAACTCTCGTCCACAAATATATTGAGGGAAGGCAACGAAGAGGATTTGAAAGCAAGGCAGAATTGCAGGAAACAGATTTCAGGAGGTACATTCGAATCGCCTTTAAAGCACAGGAAAAGCGGCAAAACCTCTACAGTGATGCCCTTGGCCAAAAAGGGCGTATGCGTTTTTTCCTGAATATATTCAGGAAATAACGCATACGCCCTTTTTGGCCAACCAAGCAACCTGGAAAGGCAAATCAGCGCTACAAAGAAGTCTCGCTTCCCATCGGTCAAAAGGGCCATGCTGAATAAAGTGTCAAAACCAGAAATGCAGGACAGGCCATGGAGAAATGGGAGCCTTCCTACGCTGATGGGCGGGACGTAAATTGCCAACAGCCACTCTGGAGAAGTGTACGGTGTGTCCTGAAACATCTAAAAAACTCAGCTTAGAGAGCTTGGGCACTTCCACTCATGGGAATATAAATTGGGAAAACTAAAAATCAGCAAGACACAGGCACCCCAAAGTTTTGGGCTACTCTGTTGACAAGAACCTCCACTTCGTTACACCTTAAATATGCGAGGAAAGAGAAGAATGGATAAAGAAGTTGTGGTCCTTATGTACAATGGAATATCACTCAGCCATGAAATCAATGTCATAAGGCTAGTAGCAGCATGATGAGTGGATTTAGGTATGACGATTCTAAGTGAAATAAGTCACACAGAAAAAGACACTTATCATAAGATATCACTTATAGAGGGAATGTAAAAACCGCTACCCTTGAACTGAATTACAAAACAGAACAGAGTCACACGTTTAGAAAACACACTATGGCTGCTTAACGGGAAAGGTGAGGTGGGGTGATGCATAAAACAAGGGTTTCAAATTAGCTCAAATATCGTTCCATAAACCCAATATGTAATAGACAAGACCTACTCCTTGCTCAGTGAACTGGACTCAACACCCCCTATTCACCGCCCAAGAATATATCTGACTAGTAAGAATCTTCAAACCTATGTATTGATATCTCTCTGTAAGTGAGTCAAGTGGGTGTAAAGCGGCATAAACACAGCAGTGGAAAGCAGCCAAACCCCATTATAAAAATCAATTACTTTTCAAAACCCGTGAAACAAAGACAGTGAAAGAGAGAGGAATTCTTACAAAATTCGTTCAGGGGCTGTGATGCCACCTGGATTGACCATATCTAGACCCACACCTGATTGAGACATATGGGTGGACACTCTTGGGGCTGAGAGGTTTGGTGAGGTTGGGTGAGCTAACGCAGACCCTTTAAATTAATACGGCGTGGTACCCATCCCATGGGTCCCAAATCTCCAGGTTCAAGGGCATCGTCCTACATTGAAAACATGCATGAGAAACCCCGAAGATGGCACACTGTGTGATGGGGAAAGTTTTCTAAAACGCACCTCATTTCTCATCTCCTTGTGCTCCGGTTTGCCATTCCAGCCGCTTTACTAGCAATCTCTCTCCTTGGAGAATCAGCACCTTTATCCTCCTGTTCCGAACAGGTTGCAAATTGTCCTGAGGATGAACGGGAAGAGGGGGAACCAATGAGAGACTAGCTCTACGTGTTGGGACAGGCACACGTCACTCTGTTTTCCCATCAGGAAGAAGAATTAACCACAGGCTCAGCCTTCCGCCAGGAACCAGAATACGGCCTGAAGCAATCCTGCGCTTTTGCGGCCAGCTCCCAAGAAAGCGAGTTGAATAATGAAGCTCAGGGGCACTGCAATTCACAAACCTGCAGACTTAGAAATGATAACTGTCGTCCACAAATATATTGAGGGAAGGCAACGAAGAGGATTTGAAAGCAAGGCAGAATTGCAGGAAACAGATTTCAGTAGGTACATTCGAATCGCCTTTAAAGCACAGGAAAAGCGGCAAAACCTCGACAGTGATGCACTTCGCCAAAAAGGGCGTATGCGTTTTTTCCTGAATATATTCAGGAAAAAACGCATACGCCATTTTTGCCCAACCAAGCAACCTGGAAAGGCAAATCAGCGCTACAAAGAAGTCTCGCTTCCCATTGGTCAAAAGGGCGATGCTGAATAAAGTGTCAAAACCAGAAATGCAGGACAGGTCATGGAGAAATGGGAGCCTTGCTACGCTGATGGGCGGGACGTAAATTGCCAACAGCCACTCTGGAGAAGTGTACGGTGTGTCCTGAAACATCTAAAAAACTCAGCTTAGAGAGCATAGGGCACTTCCACTCATGGGCGTATAAATTGGGAAAACTAAAAATCAGCAAGACACAGGCACCCCAAAGTTTTGGGCTACTCTGTTGACAAGAACCTCCACTTCGTTACACCTTAAATATCCCAGGAAAGAGAAGAATGGATAAAGAAGATGTGGTCCTTATATACAATGGAATATCACTCAGCCATGAAATCAATGTCATAAGGCTAGTAGCAGCATGATGAGTGGATTTAGCTATGACGATTCTAAGTGAAATAAGTCACACAGAAAAAGACACTTATCATGAGATATCACTTATAGAGGGAATGTAAAAACCGCTACCCTTGAACTGAATTACAAAACAGAACAGAGTCACACGTTTAGAAAACACACTATGGCTGCTTAACGGGAAAGGTGAGGTGGGGTGATGCATAAAACAAGGGTTTCAAATTAGCTCAGATATCGTTCCATAAACCCAATATGTAATAGACAAGACCTACTCCTTGCTCAGTGAACTGGACTCAACACCCCCTATTCACCGCCCAAGAATATATCTGACTAGTAAGAATCTTCAAACCTATGTATTGCTATCTCTCTGTAAGTGAGTGAGGCGGGTGTAAAGCGGCATAAACACAGCAGTGAAAAGCAGCCAAACCCCATTATAAAAATCAATTACTTTTCAAAACCCGTGAAACAAAGACAGTGAAAGAGAGAGAAATTCTTACAAAATTCGTTCAGGGGCTGTGATGCCACCTGGATTGACCATATCTAGACCCACACCTGATTGAGACATATGGGTGGACACTCTTGGGGCTGAGAGGTTTGGTGAGGTTGGGTGAGCTAACGCAGACCCTTTAAATTAATACGGCGTGGTACCCATCCCATGGGTCCCAAATCTCCAGGTTCAAGGGCATCGTCCTACATTGAAAACATGCATGAGAAACCCCGAAGATGGCACACCGTGTGATCGGGAAAGGTTTCTAAAACGCACCTCATTTCTCATCTCCTTGTGCTCCGGCTCGCCATTCCAGCCGCTTTACTAGCAATCTCTCTCCTTGGAGAATCAGCACCTTTATCCTCCTGTTCCGAACAGGTTGCAAATTGTCCTGAGGATGAACGGGAAGAGGGGGAACCAATGAGAGACTAGCTCTACGTGTTGGGACAGGCACACGTCACTCTGTTTTCCCATCAGGAAGAAGAATTAACCACAGGCTCAGCCTTCCGCCAGGAACCAGAATACGGCCTGAAGCAATCCTGCGCTTTTGCGGCCAGCTCCCAAGAAAGCGAGTTGAATAATGAAGCTCAGGGGCACTGCAATTCACAAACCTGCAGACTTAGAAATGATAACTGTCGTCCACAAATATATTGAGGGAAGGCAACGAAGAGGATTTGAAAGCAAGGCAGAATTGCAGGAAACAGATTTCAGTAGGTACATTCGAATCGCCTTTAAAGCACAGGAAAAGCGGCAAAACCTCGACAGTGATGCACTTCGCCAAAAAGGGCGTATGCGTTTTTTCCTGAATATATTCAGGAAAAAACGCATACGCCATTTTTGCCCAACCAAGCAACCTGGAAAGGCAAATCAGCGCTACAAAGAAGTCTCGCTTCCCATCGGTCAAAAGGGCGATGCTGAATAAAGTGTCAAAACCAGAAATGCAGGACAGGTCATGGAGAAATGGGAGCCTTGCTACGCTGATGGGCGGGACGTAAATTGCCAACAGCCACTCTGGAGAAGTGTACGGTGTGTCCTGAAACATCTAAAAAACTCAGCTTAGAGAGCATAGGGCACTTCCACTCATGGGCGTATAAATTGGGAAAACTAAAAATCAGCAAGACACAGGCACCCCAAAGTTTTGGGCTACTCTGTTGACAAGAACCTCCACTTCGTTACACCTTAAATATCCCAGGAAAGAGAAGAATGGATAAAGAAGATGTGGTCCTTATATACAATGGAATATCACTCAGCCATGAAATCAATGTCATAAGGCTAGTAGCAGCATGATGAGTGGATTTAGCTATGACGATTCTAAGTGAAATAAGTCACACAGAAAAAGACACTTATCATGAGATATCACTTATAGAGGGAATGTAAAAACCGCTACCCTTGAACTGAATTACAAAACAGAACAGAGTCACACGTTTAGAAAACACACTATGGCTGCTTAACGGGAAAGGTGAGGTGGGGTGATGCATAAAACAAGGGTTTCAAATTAGCTCAGATATCGTTCCATAAACCCAATATGTAATAGACAAGACCTACTCCTTGCTCAGTGAACTGGACTCAACACCCCCTATTCACCGCCCAAGAATATATCTGACTAGTAAGAATCTTCAAACCTATGTATTGCTATCTCTCTGTAAGTGAGTGAGGCGGGTGTAAAGCGGCATAAACACAGCAGTGAAAAGCAGCCAAACCCCATTATAAAAATCAATTACTTTTCAAAACCCGTGAAACAAAGACAGTGAAAGAGAGAGAAATTCTTACAAAATTCGTTCAGGGGCTGTGATGCCACCTGGATTGACCATATCTAGACCCACACCTGATTGAGACATATGGGTGGACACTCTTGGGGCTGAGAGGTTTGGTGAGGTTGGGTGAGCTAACGCAGACCCTTTAAATTAATACGGCGTGGTACCCATCCCATGGGTCCCAAATCTCCAGGTTCAAGGGCATCGTCCTACATTGAAAACATGCATGAGAAACCCCGAAGATGGCACACCGTGTGATCGGGAAAGGTTTCTAAAACGCACCTCATTTCTCATCTCCTTGTGCTCCGGCTCGCCATTCCAGCCGCTTTACTAGCAATCTCTCTCCTTGGAGAATCAGCACCTTTATCCTCCTGTTCCGTACAGGTTGCAATTTGTCCTGAGGATGAACGGGAAGAGGGGCAACCAATGAGAGACTAGCTCTAGGTGTTGGGACAGGCACAGGTCACTCTGTTTTCCCATCAGGAAGAAGAATTAACCACAGGCTCAGCCTGCCGCCAGGAACCAGAATACGGCCTGAAGCAATCCTGCGCTTTTGCGGCCAGCTCCCAAGAAAGCGAGTTGAATAATGGAGCTCAGGGGCACTGCAATTCACAAACCTGCAGACTTAGAAATGATAACTCTCGTCCACAAATATATTGAGGGAAGGCAACGAAGAGGATTTGAAAGCAAGGCAGAATTGCAGGAAACAGATTTCAGGAGGTAGATTCGAATCGCCTTTAAAGCACAGGAAAAGCGGCAAAACCTCGACCATGATGCCCTTGGCCAAAAAGGGCGTATGCGTTTTTTCCTGAATATATTCAGGAAAAAACGCATACGCCCTTTTTGGCCAACCAAGCAACCTGGAAAGGCAAATCAGCGCTACAAAGAAGTCTCGCTTCCCATCGGTCAAAAGGGCCATGCTGAAAAAAGTGTCAAAACCAGAAATGCAGGACAGGCCATGGAGAAATGGGAGCCTTGCTACACTGATGGGCGGGATGTAAATTGCCAACAGCCACTCTGGAGAAGTGTACGCTGTGTCCTGAAACATCTAAAAAACTCAGCTTAGAGAGCATAGGGCACTTCCACTCATGGGCGTATAAATTGGGAAAACTAAAAATCAGCAAGACACAGGCACCCCAAAGTTTTGGGCTAAGCTGTTGACAAGAACCTCCACTTCGTTACACCTTAAATATCCCAGGAAAGAGAAGAATGGATAAAGAAGATGTGGTCCTTATATACAATGGAATATCACTCAGCCATGAAATCAATGTCATAAGGCTAGTAGCAGCATGATGAGTGGATTTAGCTATGACGATTCTAAGTGAAATAAGTCACACAGAAAAAGACACTTATCATGAGATATCACTTATAGAGGGAATGTAAAAACCGCTACCCTTGAACTGAATTACAAAACAGAACAGAGTCACACGTTTAGAAAACACACTATGGCTGCTTAACGGGAAAGGTGAGGTGGGGTGATGCATAAAACAAGGGTTTCAAATTAGCTCAGATATCGTTCCATAAACCCAATATGTAATAGACAAGACCTACTCCTTGCTCAGTGAACTGGACTCAACACCCCCTATTCACCGCCCAAGAATATATCTGACTAGTAAGAATCTTCAAACCTATGTATTGCTATCTCTCTGTAAGTGAGTGAGGTGGGTGTAAAGCGGCATAAACACAGCAGTGAAAAGCAGCCAAACCCCATTATAAAAATCAATTACTTTTCAAAACCCGTGAAACAAAGACAGTGAAAGAGAGAGAAATTCTTACAAAATTCGTTCAGGGGCTGTGATGCCACCTGGATTGACCATATCTAGACCCACAGCTGATTGAGACATATGGGTGGACACTCTTGGGGCTGAGAGGTTTGGTGAGGTTGGGTGAGCTAACGCAGACCCTTTAAATTAATACGGCGTGGTACCCATCCCATGGGTCCCAAATCTCCAGGTTCAAGGGCATCGTCCTACATTGAAAACATGCATGAGAAACCCCGAAGATGGCACACCGTGTGATCGGGAAAGGTTTCTAAAACGCACCTCATTTCTCATCTCCTTGTGCTCCGGCTCGCCATTCCAGCCGCTTTACTAGCAATCTCTCTCCTTGGAGAATCAGCACCTTTATCCTCCTGTTCCGTACAGGTTGCAATTTGTCCTGAGGATGAACGGGAAGAGGGGCAACCAATGAGAGACTAGCTCTAGGTGTTGGGACAGGCACAGGTCACTCTGTTTTCCCATCAGGAAGAAGAATTAACCACAGGCTCAGCCTGCCGCCAGGAACCAGAATACGGCCTGAAGCAATCCTGCGCTTTTGCGGCCAGCTCCCAAGAAAGCGAGTTGAATAATGGAGCTCAGGGGCACTGCAATTCACAAACCTGCAGACTTACAAATGATAACTCTCGTCCACAAATATATTGAGGGAAGGCAACGAAGAGGATTTGAAAGCAAGGCAGAATTGCAGGAAACAGATTTCAGGAGGTACATTCGAATCGCCTTTAAAGCACAGGAAAAGCGGCAAAACCTCGACAGTGATGCCCTTGGCCAAAAAGGGCGTATGCGTTTTTTCCTGAATATATTCAGGAAAAAACGCATACGCCATTTTTGCCCAACCAAGCAACCTGGAAAGGCAAATCAGCGCTACAAAGAAGTCTCGCTTCCCATTGGTCAAAAGGGCGATGCTGAATAAAGTGTCAAAACCAGAAATGCAGGACAGGTCATGGAGAAATGGGAGCCTTGCTACGCTGATGGGCGGGACGTAAATTGCCAACAGCCACTCTGGAGAAGTGTACGGTGTGTCCTGAAACATCTAAAAAACTCAGCTTAGAGAGCATAGGGCACTTCCACTCATGGGCGTATAAATTGGGAAAACTAAAAATCAGCAAGACACAGGCACCCCAAAGTTTTGGGCTACTCTGTTGACAAGAACCTCCACTTCGTTACACCTTAAATATCCCAGGAAAGAGAAGAATGGATAAAGAAGATGTGGTCCTTATATACAATGGAATATCACTCAGCCATGAAATCAATGTCATAAGGCTAGTAGCAGCATGATGAGTGGATTTAGCTATGACGATTCTAAGTGAAATAAGTCACACAGAAAAAGACACTTATCATGAGATATCACTTATAGAGGGAATGTAAAAACCGCTACCCTTGAACTGAATTACAAAACAGAACAGAGTCACACGTTTAGAAAACACACTATGGCTGCTTAACGGGAAAGGTGAGGTGGGGTGATGCATAAAACAAGGGTTTCAAATTAGCTCAGATATCGTTCCATAAACCCAATATGTAATAGACAAGACCTACTCCTTGCTCAGTGAACTGGACTCAACACCCCCTATTCACCGCCCAAGAATATATCTGACTAGTAAGAATCTTCAAACCTATGTATTGCTATCTCTCTGTAAGTGAGTGAGGTGGGTGTAAAGCGGCATAAACACAGCAGTGAAAAGCAGCCAAACCCCATTATAAAAATCAATTACTTTTCAAAACCCGTGAAACAAAGACAGTGAAAGAGAGAGAAATTCTTACAAAATTCGTTCAGGGGCTGTGATGCCACCTGGATTGACCATATCTAGACCCACAGCTGATTGAGACATATGGGTGGACACTCTTGGGGCTGAGAGGTTTGGTGAGGTTGGGTGAGCTAACGCAGACCCTTTAAATTAATACGGCGTGGTACCCATCCCATGGGTCCCAAATCTCCAGGTTCAAGGGCATCGTCCTACATTGAAAACATGCATGAGAAACCCCGAAGATGGCACACCGTGTGATCGGGAAAGGTTTCTAAAACGCACCTCATTTCTCATCTCCTTGTGCTCCGGCTCGCCATTCCAGCCGCTTTACTAGCAATCTCTCTCCTTGGAGAATCAGCACCTTTATCCTCCTGTTCCATACAGGTTGCAATTTGTCCTGAGGATGAACGGGAAGAGGGGCAACCAATGAGAGACTAGCTCTAGGTGTTGGGACAGGCACAGGTCACTCTGTTTTCCCATCAGGAAGAAGAATTAACCACAGGCTCAGCCTGCCGCCAGGAACCAGAATACGGCCTGAAGCAATCCGGCGCTTTTGCGGCCAGCTCCCAAGAAAGCGAGTTGAATAATGGAGCTCAGGGGCACTGCAATTCACAAACCTGCAGACTTACAAATGATAACTCTCGTCCACAAATATATTGAGGGAAGGCAACGAAGAGGATTTGAAAGCAAGGCAGAATTGCAGGAAACAGATTTCAGGAGGTACATTCGAATCGCCTTTAAAGCACAGGAAAAGCGGCAAAACCTCGACAGTGATGCCCTTGGCCAAAAAGGGCGTATGCGTTTTTTCCTGAATATATTCAGGAAAAAACGCATACGCCCTTTTTGGCCAACCAAGCAACCTGGAAAGGCAAATCAGCGCTACAAAGAAGTCTCGCTTCCCATCGGTCAAAAGGGCCATGCTGAATAAAGTGTCAAAACCAGAAATGCAGGACAGGCCATGGAGAAATGGGAGCCTTGCTACACTGACGGGCAGGATGTAAATTGCCAACAGCCACTCTGGAGAAGTGTACGGTGTGTCCTGAAACATCTAAAAAACTCAGCTTAGAGAGCATAGGGCACTTCCACTCATGGGTGTATAAATTGGGAAAACTAAAAATCAGCAAGACACAGGCACCCCAAAGTTTTGGGCTACTCTGTTGACAAGAACCTCCACTTCGTTACACCTTAAATATCCCAGGAAAGAGAAGAATGGATAAAGAAGATGTGGTCCTTATATACAATGGAATATCACTCAGCCATGAAATCAATGTCATAAGGCTAGTAGCAGCATGATGAGTGGATTTAGCTATGACGATTCTAAGTGAAATAAGTCACACAGAAAAAGACACTTATCATGAGATATCACTTATAGAGGGAATGTAAAAACCGCTACCCTTGAACTGAATTACAAAACAGAACAGAGTCACACGTTTAGAAAACACACTATGGCTGCTTAACGGGAAAGGTGAGGTGGGGTGATGCATAAAACAAGGGTTTCAAATTAGCTCAGATATCGTTCCATAAACCCAATATGTAATAGACAAGACCTACTCCTTGCTCAGTGAACTGGACTCAACACCCCCTATTCACCGCCCAAGAATATATCTGACTAGTAAGAATTTTCAAACCTATGTATTGCTATCTCTCTGTAAGTGAGTGAGGCGGGTGTAAAGCGGCATAAACACAGCAGTGAGAAGCAGCCAAACCCCATTATAAAAATCAATTACTTTTCAAAACCCGTGAAACAAAGACAGTGAAAGAGAGAGAAATTCTTACAAAATTCATTCAGGGGCTGTGATGCCACCTGGATTGACCATATCTAGACCCACAGCTGATTGAGACATATGGGTGGACACTCTTGGGGCTGAGAGGTTTGGTGAGGTTGGGTGAGCTAACGCAGACCCTTTAAATTAATACGGCGTGGTACCCATCCCATGGGTCCCAAATCTCCAGGTTCAAGGGCATCGTCCTACATTGAAAACATGCATGAGAAACCCCGAAGATGGCACACCGTGTGATCGGGAAAGGTTTCTAAAACGCACCTCATTTCTCATCTCCTTGTGCTCCGGCTCGCCATTCCAGCCGCTTTACTAGCAATCTCTCTCCTTGGAGAATCAGCACCTTTATCCTCCTGTTCCGTACAGGTTGCAATTTGTCCTGAGGATGAACGGGAAGAGGGGCAACCAATGAGAGACTAGCTCTAGGTGTTGGGACAGGCACAGGTCACTCTGTTTTCCCATCAGGAAGAAGAATTAACCACAGGCTCAGCCTGCCGCCAGGAACCAGAATACGGCCTGAAGCAATCCTGCGCTTTTGCGGCCAGCTCCCAAGAAAGCGAGTTGAATAATGGAGCTCAGGGGCACTGCAATTCACAAACCTGCAGACTTAGAAATGATAACTCTCGTCCACAAATATATTGAGGGAAGGCAACGAAGAGGATTTGAAAGCAAGGCAGAATTGCAGGAAACAGATTTCAGGAGGTAGATTCGAATCGCCTTTAAAGCACAGGAAAAGCGGCAAAACCTCGACCATGATGCCCTTGGCCAAAAAGGGCGTATGCGTTTTTTCCTGAATATATTCAGGAAAAAACGCATACGCCCTTTTTGGCCAACCAAGCAACCTGGAAAGGCAAATCAGCGCTACAAAGAAGTCTCGCTTCCCATCGGTCAAAAGGGCCATGCTGAAAAAAGTGTCAAAACCAGAAATGCAGGACAGGCCATGGAGAAATGGGAGCCTTGCTACACTGATGGGCGGGATGTAAATTGCCAACAGCCACTCTGGAGAAGTGTACGCTGTGTCCTGAAACATCTAAAAAACTCAGCTTAGAGAGCATAGGGCACTTCCACTCATGGGCGTATAAATTGGGAAAACTAAAAATCAGCAAGACACAGGCACCCCAAAGTTTTGGGCTACTCTGTTGACAAGAACCTCCACTTCGTTACACCTTAAATATCCCAGGAAAGAGAAGAATGGATAAAGAAGATGTGGTCCTTATATACAATGGAATATCACTCAGCCATGAAATCAATGTCATAAGGCTAGTAGCAGCATGATGAGTGGATTTAGCTATGACGATTCTAAGTGAAATAAGTCACACAGAAAAAGACACTTATCATGAGATATCACTTATAGAGGGAATGTAAAAACCGCTACCCTTGAACTGAATTACAAAACAGAACAGAGTCACACGTTTAGAAAACACACTATGGCTGCTTAACGGGAAAGGTGAGGTGGGGTGATGCATAAAACAAGGGTTTCAAATTAGCTCAGATATCGTTCCATAAACCCAATATGTAATAGACAAGACCTACTCCTTGCTCAGTGAACTGGACTCAACACCCCCTATTCACCGCCCAAGAATATATCTGACTAGTAAGAATCTTCAAACCTATGTATTGCTATCTCTCTGTAAGTGAGTGAGGTGGGTGTAAAGCGGCATAAACACAGCAGTGAAAAGCAGCCAAACCCCATTATAAAAATCAATTACTTTTCAAAACCCGTGAAACAAAGACAGTGAAAGAGAGAGAAATTCTTACAAAATTCGTTCAGGGGCTGTGATGCCACCTGGATTGACCATATCTAGACCCACAGCTGATTGAGACATATGGGTGGACACTCTTGGGGCTGAGAGGTTTGGTGAGGTTGGGTGAGCTAACGCAGACCCTTTAAATTAATACGGCGTGGTACCCATCCCATGGGTCCCAAATCTCCAGGTTCAAGGGCATCGTCCTACATTGAAAACATGCATGAGAAACCCCGAAGATGGCACACCGTGTGATCGGGAAAGGTTTCTAAAACGCACCTCATTTCTCATCTCCTTGTGCTCCGGCTCGCCATTCCAGCCGCTTTACTAGCAATCTCTCTCCTTGGAGAATCAGCACCTTTATCCTCCTGTTCCATACAGGTTGCAATTTGTCCTGAGGATGAACGGGAAGAGGGGCAACCAATGAGAGACTAGCTCTAGGTGTTGGGACAGGCACAGGTCACTCTGTTTTCCCATCAGGAAGAAGAATTAACCACAGGCTCAGCCTGCCGCCAGGAACAAGAATACGGCCTGAAGCAATCCGGCGCTTTTGCGGCCAGCTCCCAAGAAAGCGAGTTGAATAATGGAGCTCAGGGGCACTGCAATTCACAAACCTGCAGACTTACAAATGATAACTCTCGTCCACAAATATATTGAGGGAAGGCAACGAAGAGGATTTGAAAGCAAGGCAGAATTGCAGGAAACAGATTTCAGGAGGTACATTCGAATCGCCTTTAAAGCACAGGAAAAGCGGCAAAACCTCGATAGTGATGCCCTTGGCCAAAAAGGGCGTATGCGTTTTTTCCTGAATATATTCAGGAAAAAACGCATACGCCCTTTTTGGCCAACAAAGCAACCTGGAAAGGCAAATCAGCGCTACAAAGAAGTCTCGCTTCCCATCGGTCAAAAGGGCCATGCTGAATAAAGTGTCAAAACCAGAAATGCAGGACAGGCCATGGAGAAATGGGAGCCTTGCTACACTGACGGGCAGGATGTAAATTGCCAACAGCCACTCTGGAGAAGTGTACGGTGTGTCCTGAAACATCTAAAAAACTCAGCTTAGAGAGCATAGGGCACTTCCACTCATGGGTGTATAAATTGGGAAAACTAAAAATCAGCAAGACACAGGCACCCCAAAGTTTTGGGCTACTCTGTTGACAAGAACCTCCACTTCGTTACACCTTAAATATCCCAGGAAAGAGAAGAATGGATAAAGAAGATGTGGTCCTTATATACAATGGAATATCACTCAGCCATGAAATCAATGTCATAAGGCTAGTAGCAGCATGATGAGTGGATTTAGCTATGACGATTCTAAGTGAAATAAGTCACACAGAAAAAGACACTTATCATGAGATATCACTTATAGAGGGAATGTAAAAACCGCTACCCTTGAACTGAATTACAAAACAGAACAGAGTCACACGTTTAGAAAACACACTATGGCTGCTTAACGGGAAAGGTGAGGTGGGGTGATGCATAAAACAAGGGTTTCAAATTAGCTCAGATATCGTTCCATAAACCCAATATGTAATAGACAAGACCTACTCCTTGCTCAGTGAACTGGACTCAACACCCCCTATTCACCGCCCAAGAATATATCTGACTAGTAAGAATTTTCAAACCTATGTATTGCTATCTCTCTGTAAGTGAGTGAGGCGGGTGTAAAGCGGCATAAACACAGCAGTGAGAAGCAGCCAAACCCCATTATAAAAATCAATTACTTTTCAAAACCCGTGAAACAAAGACAGTGAAAGAGAGAGAAATTCTTACAAAATTCGTTCAGGGGCTGTGATGCCACCTGGATTGACCATATCTAGACCCACAGCTGATTGAGACATATGGGTGGACACTCTTGGGGCTGAGAGGTTTGGTGAGGTTGGGTGAGCTAACGCAGACCCTTTAAATTAATACGGCGTGGTACCCATCCCATGGGTCCCAAATCTCCAGGTTCAAGGGCATCGTCCTACATTGAAAACATGCATGAGAAACCCCGAAGATGGCACACCGTGTGATCGGGAAAGGTTTCTAAAACGCACCTCATTTCTCATCTCCTTGTGCTCCGGCTCGCCATTCCAGCCGCTTTACTAGCAATCTCTCTCCTTGGAGAATCAGCACCTTTATCCTCCTGTTCCGTACAGGTTGCAATTTGTCCTGAGGATGAACGGGAAGAGGGGCAACCAATGAGAGACTAGCTCTAGGTGTTGGGACAGGCACAGGTCACTCTGTTTTCCCATCAGGAAGAAGAATTAACCACAGGCTCAGCCTGCCGCCAGGAACCAGAATACGGCCTGAAGCAATCCTGCGCTTTTGCGGCCAGCTCCCAAGAAAGCGAGTTGAATAATGGAGCTCAGGGGCACTGCAATTCACAAACCTGCAGACTTACAAATGATAACTCTCGTCCACAAATATATTGAGGGAAGGCAACGAAGAGGATTTGAAAGCAAGGCAGAATTGCAGGAAACAGATTTCAGGAGGTAGATTCGAATCGCCTTTAAAGCACAGGAAAAGCGGCAAAACCTCGACAGTGGTGCCCTTGGCCAAAAAGGGCGTATGCGTTTTTTCCTGAATATATTCAGGAAAAAACGCATACGCCCTTTTTGGCCAACCAAGCAACCTGGAAAGGCAAATCAGCGCTACAAAGAAGTCTCGCTTCCCATCGGTCAAAAGGGCCATGCTGAATAAAGTGTCAAAACCAGAAATGCAGGACAGGCCATGGAGAAATGGGAGCCTTGCTACACTGATGGGCGGGATGTAAATTGCCAACAGCCACTCTGGAGAAGTGTACGGTGTGTCCTGAAACATCTAAAAAACTCAGCTTAGAGAGCATAGGGCACTTCCACTCATGGGCGTATAAATTGGGAAAACTAAAAATCAGCAAGACAGAGGCGCCCCAAAGTTTTGGGCTACTCTGTTGACAAGAACCTCCACTTCGTTACACCTTAAATATCCCAGGAAAGAGAAGAATGGATAAAGAAGATGTGGTCCTTATATACAATGGAATATCACTCAGCCATGAAATCAATTTCATAAGGCTAGTAGCAGCATGATGAGTGGATTTAGCTATGACGATTCTAAGTGAAATAAGTCACACAGAAAAAGACACTTATCATGCGATATCACTTATAGAGGGAATGTAAAAACCGCTACCCTTGAACTGAATTACAAAACAGAACAGAGTCACACGTTTAGAAAACACACTATGGCTGCTTAACGGGAAAGGTGAGGTGGGGTGATGCATAAAACAAGGGTTTCAAATTAGCTCAGATATCGTTCCATAAACCCAATATGTAATAGACAAGACCTACTCCTTGCTCAGTGAACTGGACTCAACACCCCCTATGCACCGCCCAAGAATATATCTGACTAGTAAGAATCTTCAAACCTATGTATTGCTATCTCTCTGTAAGTGAGTGAGGCGGGTGTAAAGCGGCATAAACACAGCAGTGAAAAGCAGCCAAACCCCATTATAAAAATCAATTACTTTTCAAAACCCGTGAAACAAAGACAGTGAAAGAGAGAGAAATTCTTACAAAATTCGTTCAGGGGCTGTGATGCCACCGGGATTGACTATATCTAGACCCACAGCTGATTGAGACATATGGGTGGACACTCTTGGGGCTGAGAGGTTTGGTGAGGTTGGGTGAGCTAACGCAGACCCTTTAAATTAATACGGCGTGGTACCCATCCCATAGGTCCCAAATCTCCAGGTTCAAGGGCATCGTCCTACATTGAAAACATGCATGAGAAACCCCGAAGATGGCACACCGTGTGATGGGGAAAGGTTTCTAAAACGCACCTCATTTCTCATCTCCTTGTGCTCCGGTTCGCCATTCCAGCCGCTTTACTAGCAATCTCTCTCCTTGGAGAATCAGCACCTTTATCCTCCTGTTCCGAACAGGTTGCAAATTGTCCTGAGGATGAACGGGAAGAGGGGGAACCAATGAGAGACTAGCTCTAGGTGTTGGGACAGGCACAGGTCACTCTGTTTTCCCATCAGGAAGAAGAATTAACCACAGGCTCAGCCTGCCGCCAGGAACCAGAATACGGCCTGAAGCAATCCTGCGCTTTTGCGGCCAGCTCCCAAGAAAGCGAGTTGAATAATGGAGCTCAGGGGCACTGCAATTCACAAACCTGCAGACTTACAAATGATAACTCTCGTCCACAAATATATTGAGGGAAGGCAACGAAGAGGATTTGAAAGCAAGGCAGAATTGCAGGAAACAGATTTCAGGAGGTACATTCGAATCGCCTTTAAAGCACAGGAAAAGCGGCAAAACCTCGACAGTGATGCCCTTGGCCAAAAAGGGCGTATGCGTTTTTTCCTGAATATATTCAGGAAATAACGCATACGCCCTTTTTGGCCAACCAAGCAACCTGGAAAGGCAAATCAGCGCTACAAAGAAGTCTCGCTTCCCATCGGTCAAAAGGGCCATGCTGAATAAAG
The DNA here is from genome assembly GCF_965194805.1 of Balaenoptera borealis. Lineage (NCBI taxonomy): Eukaryota > Metazoa > Chordata > Mammalia > Artiodactyla > Balaenopteridae > Balaenoptera > Balaenoptera borealis. The sequence continues at coordinate 96,021,161 of NC_138873.1, forward strand.
TGTCAAAACCAGAAATGCAGGACAGGCCATGGAGAAATGGGAGCCTTGCTACACTGATGGGCGGGATGTAAATTGCCAACAGCCACTCTGGAGAAGTGTACGGTGTGTCCTGAAACATCTAAAAAACTCAGCTTAGAGAGCATAGGGCACTTCCACTCATGGGCGTATAAATTGGGAAAACTAAAAATCAGCAAGACAGAGGCACCCCAAAGTTTTGGGCTACTCTGTTGACAAGAACCTCCACTTCGTTACACCTTAAATATCCCAGGAAAGAGAAGAATGGATAAAGAAGATGTGGTCCTTATATACAATGGAATATCACTCAGCCATGAAATCAATGTCATAAGGCTAGTAGCAGCATGATGAGTGGATTTAGCTATGACGATTCTAAGTGAAATAAGTCACACAGAAAAAGACACTTATCATGCGATATCACTTATAGAGGGAATGTAAAAACCGCTACCCTTGAACTGAATTACAAAACAGAACAGAGTCACACGTTTAGAAAACACACTATGGCTGCTTAACGGGAAAGGTGAGGTGGGGTGATGCATAAAACAAGGGTTTCAAATTAGCTCAGATATCGTTCCATAAACCCAATATGTAATAGACAAGACCTACTCCTTGCTCAGTGAACTGGACTCAACACCCCCGATTCACCGCCCAAGAATATATCTGACTAGTAAGAATCTTCAAACCTATGTATTGCTATCTCTCTGTAAGTGAGTGAGGCGGGTGTAAAGCGGCATAAACACAGCAGTGAAAAGCAGCCAAACCCCATTATAAAAATCAATTACTTTTCAAAACCCGTGAAACAAAGACAGTGAAAGAGAGAGAAATTCTTACAAAATTCGTTCAGGGGCTGTGATGCCACCGGGATTGACTATATCTAGACCCACAGCTGATTGAGACATATGGGTGGACACTCTTGGGGCTGAGAGGTTTGGTGAGGTTGGGTGAGCTAACGCAGACCCTTTAAATTAATACGGCGTGGTACCCATCCCATAGGTCCCAAATCTCCAGGTTCAAGGGCATCGTCCTACATTGAAAACATGCATGAGAAACCCCGAAGATGGCACACCGTGTGATGGGGAAAGGTTTCTAAAACGCACCTCATTTCTCATCTCCTTGTGCTCCGGTTCGCCATTCCAGCCGCTTTACTAGCAATCTCTCTCCTTGGAGAATCAGCACCTTTATCCTCCTGTTCCATACAGGTTGCAATTTGTCCTGAGGATGAACGGGAAGAGGGGGAACCAATGAGAGACTAGCTCTAGGTGTTGGGACAGGCACAGATCACTCTGTTTTCCCATCAGGAAGAAGAATTAACCACAGGCTCAGACTGCCGCCAGGAACCAGAATACGGCCTGAAGCAATCCTGCGCTTTTGCGGCCAGCTCCCAAGAAAGCGAGTTGAATAATGGAGCTCAGGGGCACTGCAATTCACAAAACTGCAGACTTAGAAATGATAACTCTCGTCCACAAATATATTGAGGGAAGGCAACGAAGAGGATTTGAAAGCAAGGCAGAATTGCAGGAAACAGATTTCAGGAGGTAGATTCGAATCGCCTTTAAAGCACAGGAAAAGCGGCAAAACCTCGACAATGATGCCCTTGGCCAAAAAGGGCGTATGCGTTTTTTCCTGAATATATTCAGGAAAAAACGCATACGCCCTTTTTGGCCAACCAAGCAACCTGGAAAGGCAAATCAGCGCTACAAAGAAGTCTCGCTTCCCATCGGTCAAAAGGGCCATGCTGAATAAAGTGTCAAAACCAGAAATGCAGGACAGGCCATGGAGAAATGGGAGCCTTCCTACGCTGATGGGCGGGACGTAAATTGCCAACAGCCACTCTGGAGAAGTGTACGGTGTGTCCTGAAACATCTAAAAAACTCAGCTTAGAGAGCTTGGGCACTTCCACTCATGGGAATATAAATTGGGAAAACTAAAAATCAGCAAGACACAGGCACCCCAAAGTTTTGGGCTACTCTGTTGACAAGAACCTCCACTTCGTTACACCTTAAATATGCGAGGAAAGAGAAGAATGGATAAAGAAGTTGTGGTCCTTATGTACAATGGAATATCACTCAGCCATGAAATCAATGTCATAAGGCTAGTAGCAGCATGATGAGTGGATTTAGGTATGACGATTCTAAGTGAAATAAGTCACACAGAAAAAGACACTTATCATAAGATATCACTTATAGAGGGAATGTAAAAACCGCTACCCTTGAACTGAATTACAAAACAGAACAGAGTCACACGTTTAGAAAACACACTATGGCTGCTTAACGGGAAAGGTGAGGTGGGGTGATGCATAAAACAAGGGTTTCAAATTAGCTCAAATATCGTTCCATAAACCCAATATGTAATAGACAAGACCTACTCCTTGCTCAGTGAACTGGACTCAACACCCCCTATTCACCGCCCAAGAATATATCTGACTAGTAAGAATCTTCAAACCTATGTATTGATATCTCTCTGTAAGTGAGTCAAGTGGGTGTAAAGCGGCATAAACACAGCAGTGGAAAGCAGCCAAACCCCATTATAAAAATCAATTACTTTTCAAAACCCGTGAAACAAAGACAGTGAAAGAGAGAGGAATTCTTACAAAATTCGTTCAGGGGCTGTGATGCCACCTGGATTGACCATATCTAGACCCACACCTGATTGAGACATATGGGTGGACACTCTTGGGGCTGAGAGGTTTGGTGAGGTTGGGTGAGCTAACGCAGACCCTTTAAATTAATACGGCGTGGTACCCATCCCATGGGTCCCAAATCTCCAGGTTCAAGGGCATCGTCCTACATTGAAAACATGCATGAGAAACCCCGAAGATGGCACACTGTGTGATGGGGAAAGGTTTCTAAAACGCACCTCATTTCTCATCTCCTTGTGCTCCGGTTTGCCATTCCAGCCGCTTTACTAGCAATCTCTCTCCTTGGAGAATCAGCACCTTTATCCTCCTGTTCCGAACAGGTTGCAAATTGTCCTGAGGATGAACGGGAAGAGGGGGAACCAATGAGAGACTAGCTCTACGTGTTGGGACAGGCACACGTCACTCTGTTTTCCCATCAGGAAGAAGAATTAACCACAGGCTCAGCCTTCCGCCAGGAACCAGAATACGGCCTGAAGCAATCCTGCGCTTTTGCGGCCAGCTCCCAAGAAAGCGAGTTGAATAATGAAGCTCAGGGGCACTGCAATTCACAAACCTGCAGACTTAGAAATGATAACTGTCGTCCACAAATATATTGAGGGAAGGCAACGAAGAGGATTTGAAAGCAAGGCAGAATTGCAGGAAACAGATTTCAGTAGGTACATTCGAATCGCCTTTAAAGCACAGGAAAAGCGGCAAAACCTCGACAGTGATGCACTTCGCCAAAAAGGGCGTATGCGTTTTTTCCTGAATATATTCAGGAAAAAACGCATACGCCATTTTTGCCCAACCAAGCAACCTGGAAAGGCAAATCAGCGCTACAAAGAAGTCTCGCTTCCCATTGGTCAAAAGGGCGATGCTGAATAAAGTGTCAAAACCAGAAATGCAGGACAGGTCATGGAGAAATGGGAGCCTTGCTACGCTGATGGGCGGGACGTAAATTGCCAACAGCCACTCTGGAGAAGTGTACGGTGTGTCCTGAAACATCTAAAAAACTCAGCTTAGAGAGCATAGGGCACTTCCACTCATGGGCGTATAAATTGGGAAAACTAAAAATCAGCAAGACACAGGCACCCCAAAGTTTTGGGCTACTCTGTTGACAAGAACCTCCACTTCGTTACACCTTAAATATCCCAGGAAAGAGAAGAATGGATAAAGAAGATGTGGTCCTTATATACAATGGAATATCACTCAGCCATGAAATCAATGTCATAAGGCTAGTAGCAGCATGATGAGTGGATTTAGCTATGACGATTCTAAGTGAAATAAGTCACACAGAAAAAGACACTTATCATGAGATATCACTTATAGAGGGAATGTAAAAACCGCTACCCTTGAACTGAATTACAAAACAGAACAGAGTCACACGTTTAGAAAAAACACTATGGCTGCTTAACGGGAAAGGTGAGGTGGGGTGATGCATAAAACAAGGGTTTCAAATTAGCTCAGATATCGTTCCATAAACCCAATATGTAATAGACAAGACCTACTCCTTGCTCAGTGAACTGGACTCAACACCCCCTATTCACCGCCCAAGAATATATCTGACTAGTAAGAATCTTCAAACCTATGTATTGCTATCTCTCTGTAAGTGAGTGAGGCGGGTGTAAAGCGGCATAAACACAGCAGTGAAAAGCAGCCAAACCCCATTATAAAAATCAATTACTTTTCAAAACCCGTGAAACAAAGACAGTGAAAGAGAGAGAAATTCTTACAAAATTCGTTCAGGGGCTGTGATGCCACCTGGATTGACCATATCTAGACCCACACCTGATTGAGACATATGGGTGGACACTCTTGGGGCTGAGAGGTTTGGTGAGGTTGGGTGAGCTAACGCAGACCCTTTAAATTAATACGGCGTGGTACCCATCCCATGGGTCCCAAATCTCCAGGTTCAAGGGCATCGTCCTACATTGAAAACATGCATGAGAAACCCCGAAGATGGCACACCGTGTGATCGGGAAAGGTTTCTAAAACGCACCTCATTTCTCATCTCCTTGTGCTCCGGCTCGCCATTCCAGCCGCTTTACTAGCAATCTCTCTCCTTGGAGAATCAGCACCTTTATCCTCCTGTTCCGAACAGGTTGCAAATTGTCCTGAGGATGAACGGGAAGAGGGGGAACCAATGAGAGACTAGCTCTAGGTGTTGGGACAGGCACACGTCACTCTGTTTTCCCATCAGGAAGAAGAATTAACCACAGGCTCAGCCTTCCGCCAGGAACCAGAATACGGCCTGAAGCAATCCTGCGCTTTTGCGGCCAGCTCCCAAGAAAGCGAGTTGAATAATGAAGCTCAGGGGCACTGCAATTCACAAACCTGCAGACTTAGAAATGATAACTGTCGTCCACAAATATATTGAGGGAAGGCAACGAAGAGGATTTGAAAGCAAGGCAGAATTGCAGGAAACAGATTTCAGTAGGTACATTCGAATCGCCTTTAAAGCACAGGAAAAGCGGCAAAACCTCGACAGTGATGCACTTCGCCAAAAAGGGCGTATGCGTTTTTTCCTGAATATATTCAGGAAAAAACGCATACGCCATTTTTGCCCAACCAAGCAACCTGGAAAGGCAAATCAGCGCTACAAAGAAGTCTCGCTTCCCATCGGTCAAAAGGGCGATGCTGAATAAAGTGTCAAAACCAGAAATGCAGGACAGGTCATGGAGAAATGGGAGCCTTGCTACGCTGATGGGCGGGACGTAAATTGCCAACAGCCACTCTGGAGAAGTGTACGGTGTGTCCTGAAACATCTAAAAAACTCAGCTTAGAGAGCATAGGGCACTTCCACTCATGGGCGTATAAATTGGGAAAACTAAAAATCAGCAAGACACAGGCACCCCAAAGTTTTGGGCTACTCTGTTGACAAGAACCTCCACTTCGTTACACCTTAAATATCCCAGGAAAGAGAAGAATGGATAAAGAAGATGTGGTCCTTATATACAATGGAATATCACTCAGCCATGAAATCAATGTCATAAGGCTAGTAGCAGCATGATGAGTGGATTTAGCTATGACGATTCTAAGTGAAATAAGTCACACAGAAAAAGACACTTATCATGAGATATCACTTATAGAGGGAATGTAAAAACCGCTACCCTTGAACTGAATTACAAAACAGAACAGAGTCACACGTTTAGAAAACACACTATGGCTGCTTAACGGGAAAGGTGAGGTGGGGTGATGCATAAAACAAGGGTTTCAAATTAGCTCAGATATCGTTCCATAAACCCAATATGTAATAGACAAGACCTACTCCTTGCTCAGTGAACTGGACTCAACACCCCCTATTCACCGCCCAAGAATATATCTGACTAGTAAGAATCTTCAAACCTATGTATTGCTATCTCTCTGTAAGTGAGTGAGGCGGGTGTAAAGCGGCATAAACACAGCAGTGAAAAGCAGCCAAACCCCATTATAAAAATCAATTACTTTTCAAAACCCGTGAAACAAAGACAGTGAAAGAGAGAGAAATTCTTACAAAATTCGTTCAGGGGCTGTGATGCCACCTGGATTGACCATATCTAGACCCACACCTGATTGAGACATATGGGTGGACACTCTTGGGGCTGAGAGGTTTGGTGAGGTTGGGTGAGCTAACGCAGACCCTTTAAATTAATACGGCGTGGTACCCATCCCATGGGTCCCAAATCTCCAGGTTCAAGGGCATCGTCCTACATTGAAAACATGCATGAGAAACCCCGAAGATGGCACACCGTGTGATCGGGAAAGGTTTCTAAAACGCACCTCATTTCTCATCTCCTTGTGCTCCGGCTCGCCATTCCAGCCGCTTTACTAGCAATCTCTCTCCTTGGAGAATCAGCACCTTTATCCTCCTGTTCCGTACAGGTTGCAATTTGTCCTGAGGATGAACGGGAAGAGGGGCAACCAATGAGAGACTAGCTCTAGGTGTTGGGACAGGCACAGGTCACTCTGTTTTCCCATCAGGAAGAAGAATTAACCACAGGCTCAGCCTGCCGCCAGGAACCAGAATACGGCCTGAAGCAATCCTGCGCTTTTGCGGCCAGCTCCCAAGAAAGCGAGTTGAATAATGGAGCTCAGGGGCACTGCAATTCACAAACCTGCAGACTTAGAAATGATAACTCTCGTCCACAAATATATTGAGGGAAGGCAACGAAGAGGATTTGAAAGCAAGGCAGAATTGCAGGAAACAGATTTCAGGAGGTAGATTCGAATCGCCTTTAAAGCACAGGAAAAGCGGCAAAACCTCGACCATGATGCCCTTGGCCAAAAAGGGCGTATGCGTTTTTTCCTGAATATATTCAGGAAAAAACGCATACGCCCTTTTTGGCCAACCAAGCAACCTGGAAAGGCAAATCAGCGCTACAAAGAAGTCTCGCTTCCCATCGGTCAAAAGGGCCATGCTGAAAAAAGTGTCAAAACCAGAAATGCAGGACAGGCCATGGAGAAATGGGAGCCTTGCTACACTGATGGGCGGGATGTAAATTGCCAACAGCCACTCTGGAGAAGTGTACGCTGTGTCCTGAAACATCTAAAAAACTCAGCTTAGAGAGCATAGGGCACTTCCACTCATGGGCGTATAAATTGGGAAAACTAAAAATCAGCAAGACACAGGCACCCCAAAGTTTTGGGCTAAGCTGTTGACAAGAACCTCCACTTCGTTACACCTTAAATATCCCAGGAAAGAGAAGAATGGATAAAGAAGATGTGGTCCTTATATACAATGGAATATCACTCAGCCATGAAATCAATGTCATAAGGCTAGTAGCAGCATGATGAGTGGATTTAGCTATGACGATTCTAAGTGAAATAAGTCACACAGAAAAAGACACTTATCATGAGATATCACTTATAGAGGGAATGTAAAAACCGCTACCCTTGAACTGAATTACAAAACAGAACAGAGTCACACGTTTAGAAAACACACTATGGCTGCTTAACGGGAAAGGTGAGGTGGGGTGATGCATAAAACAAGGGTTTCAAATTAGCTCAGATATCGTTCCATAAACCCAATATGTAATAGACAAGACCTACTCCTTGCTCAGTGAACTGGACTCAACACCCCCTATTCACCGCCCAAGAATATATCTGACTAGTAAGAATCTTCAAACCTATGTATTGCTATCTCTCTGTAAGTGAGTGAGGTGGGTGTAAAGCGGCATAAACACAGCAGTGAAAAGCAGCCAAACCCCATTATAAAAATCAATTACTTTTCAAAACCCGTGAAACAAAGACAGTGAAAGAGAGAGAAATTCTTACAAAATTCGTTCAGGGGCTGTGATGCCACCTGGATTGACCATATCTAGACCCACAGCTGATTGAGACATATGGGTGGACACTCTTGGGGCTGAGAGGTTTGGTGAGGTTGGGTGAGCTAACGCAGACCCTTTAAATTAATACGGCGTGGTACCCATCCCATGGGTCCCAAATCTCCAGGTTCAAGGGCATCGTCCTACATTGAAAACATGCATGAGAAACCCCGAAGATGGCACACCGTGTGATCGGGAAAGGTTTCTAAAACGCACCTCATTTCTCATCTCCTTGTGCTCCGGCTCGCCATTCCAGCCGCTTTACTAGCAATCTCTCTCCTTGGAGAATCAGCACCTTTATCCTCCTGTTCCGTACAGGTTGCAATTTGTCCTGAGGATGAACGGGAAGAGGGGCAACCAATGAGAGACTAGCTCTAGGTGTTGGGACAGGCACAGGTCACTCTGTTTTCCCATCAGGAAGAAGAATTAACCACAGGCTCAGCCTGCCGCCAGGAACCAGAATACGGCCTGAAGCAATCCTGCGCTTTTGCGGCCAGCTCCCAAGAAAGCGAGTTGAATAATGGAGCTCAGGGGCACTGCAATTCACAAACCTGCAGACTTACAAATGATAACTCTCGTCCACAAATATATTGAGGGAAGGCAACGAAGAGGATTTGAAAGCAAGGCAGAATTGCAGGAAACAGATTTCAGGAGGTACATTCGAATCGCCTTTAAAGCACAGGAAAAGCGGCAAAACCTCGACAGTGATGCCCTTGGCCAAAAAGGGCGTATGCGTTTTTTCCTGAATATATTCAGGAAAAAACGCATACGCCCTTTTTGGCCAACCAAGCAACCTGGAAAGGCAAATCAGCGCTACAAAGAAGTCTCGCTTCCCATCGGTCAAAAGGGCCATGCTGAATAAAGTGTCAAAACCAGAAATGCAGGACAGGCCATGGAGAAATGGGAGCCTTGCTACACTGATGGGCGGGATGTAAATTGCCAACAGCCACTCTGGAGAAGTGTACGGTGTGTCCTGAAACATCTAAAAAACTCAGCTTAGAGAGCATAGGGCACTTCCACTCATGGGCGTATAAATTGGGAAAACTAAAAATCAGCAAGACACAGGCACCCCAAAGTTTTGGGCTACTCTGTTGACAAGAACCTCCACTTCGTTACACCTTAAATATCCCAGGAAAGAGAAGAATGGATAAAGAAGATGTGGTCCTTATATACAATGGAATATCACTCAGCCATGAAATCAATGTCATAAGGCTAGTAGCAGCATGATGAGTGGATTTAGCTATGACGATTCTAAGTGAAATAAGTCACACAGAAAAAGACACTTATCATGACATATCACTTATAGAGGGAATGTAAAAACCGCTACCCTTGAACTGAATTACAAAACAGAACAGAATCACACGTTTAGAAAACAGACTATGGCTGCTTAACGGGAAAGGTGAGGTGGGGTGATGCATAAAACAAGGGTTTCAAATTAGCTCAGGTATCGTTCCATAAACCCAATATGTAATAGACAAGACCTACTCCTTGCTCAGTGAACTGGACTCAACACCCCCTATTCACCGCCCAGGAATATATCAGACTAGTAAGAATCTTCAAACCTATGTATTGATATCTCTCTGTAAGTGAGTCAAGTGGGTGTAAAGCGGCATAAACACAGCAGTGAAAAGCAGCCAAACCCCATTATAAAAATCAATTACTTTTCAAAACCCGTGAAACAAAGACAGTGAAAGAGAGAGAAATTCTTACAAAATTCGTTCAGGGGCTGTGATGCCACCTGGATTGACCATATCTAGACCCACAGCTGATTGAGACATATGGGTGGACACTCTTGGGGCTGAGAGGTTTGGTGAGGTTGGGTGAGCTAACGCAGACCCTTTAAATTAATACGGCGTGGTACCCATCCCATGGGTCCCAAATCTCCAGGTTCAAGGGCATCGTCCTACATTGAAAACATGCATGAGAAACCCCGAAGATGGCACACCGTGTGATCGGGAAAGGTTTCTAAAACGCACCTCATTTCTCATCTCCTTGTGCTCCGGCTCGCCATTCCAGCCGCTTTACTAGCAATCTCTCTCCTTGGAGAATCAGCACCTTTATCCTCCTGTTCCGTACAGGTTGCAATTTGTCCTGAGGATGAACGGGAAGAGGGGCAACCAATGAGAGACTAGCTCTAGGTGTTGGGACAGGCACAGGTCACTCTGTTTTCCCATCAGGAAGAAGAATTAACCACAGGCTCAGCCTGCCGCCAGGAACCAGAATACGGCCTGAAGCAATCCTGCGCTTTTGCGGCCAGCTCCCAAGAAAGCGAGTTGAATAATGGAGCTCAGGGGCACTGCAATTCACAAACCTGCAGACTTAGAAATGATAACTCTCGTCCACAAATATATTGAGGGAAGGCAACGAAGAGGATTTGAAAGCAAGGCAGAATTGCAGGAAACAGATTTCAGGAGGTAGATTCGAATCGCCTTTAAAGCACAGGAAAAGCGGCAAAACCTCGACCATGATGCCCTTGGCCAAAAAGGGCGTATGCGTTTTTTCCTGAATATATTCAGGAAAAAACGCATACGCCCTTTTTGGCCAACCAAGCAACCTGGAAAGGCAAATCAGCGCTACAAAGAAGTCTCGCTTCCCATCGGTCAAAAGGGCCATGCTGAATAAAGTGTCAAAACCAGAAATGCAGGACAGGCCATGGAGAAATGGGAGCCTTGCTACACTGACGGGCAGGATGTAAATTGCCAACAGCCACTCTGGAGAAGTGTACGGTGTGTCCTGAAACATCTAAAAAACTCAGCTTAGAGAGCATAGGGCACTTCCACTCATGGGTGTATAAATTGGGAAAACTAAAAATCAGCAAGACACAGGCACCCCAAAGTTTTGGGCTACTCTGTTGACAAGAACCTCCACTTCGTTACACCTTAAATATCCCAGGAAAGAGAAGAATGGATAAAGAAGATGTGGTCCTTATATACAATGGAATATCACTCAGCCATGAAATCAATGTCATAAGGCTAGTAGCAGCATGATGAGTGGATTTAGCTATGACGATTCTAAGTGAAATAAGTCACACAGAAAAAGACACTTATCATGAGATATCACTTATAGAGGGAATGTAAAAACCGCTACCCTTGAACTGAATTACAAAACAGAACAGAGTCACACGTTTAGAAAACACACTATGGCTGCTTAACGGGAAAGGTGAGGTGGGGTGATGCATAAAACAAGGGTTTCAAATTAGCTCAGATATCGTTCCATAAACCCAATATGTAATAGACAAGACCTACTCCTTGCTCAGTGAACTGGACTCAACACCCCCTATTCACCGCCCAAGAATATATCTGACTAGTAAGAATTTTCAAACCTATGTATTGCTATCTCTCTGTAAGTGAGTGAGGCGGGTGTAAAGCGGCATAAACACAGCAGTGAGAAGCAGCCAAACCCCATTATAAAAATCAATTACTTTTCAAAACCCGTGAAACAAAGACAGTGAAAGAGAGAGAAATTCTTACAAAATTCGTTCAGGGGCTGTGATGCCACCTGGATTGACCATATCTAGACCCACAGCTGATTGAGACATATGGGTGGACACTCTTGGGGCTGAGAGGTTTGGTGAGGTTGGGTGAGCTAACGCAGACCCTTTAAATTAATACGGCGTGGTACCCATCCCATGGGTCCCAAATCTCCAGGTTCAAGGGCATCGTCCTACATTGAAAACATGCATGAGAAACCCCGAAGATGGCACACCGTGTGATCGGGAAAGGTTTCTAAAACGCACCTCATTTCTCATCTGCTTGTGCTCCGGCTCGCCATTCCAGCCGCTTTACTAGCAATCTCTCTCCTTGGAGAATCAGCACCTTTATCCTCCTGTTCCGTACAGGTTGCAATTTGTCCTGAGGATGAACGGGAAGAGGGGCAACCAATGAGAGACTAGCTCTAGGTGTTGGGACAGGCACAGGTCACTCTGTTTTCCCATCAGGAAGAAGAATTAACCACAGGCTCAGCCTGCCGCCAGGAACCAGAATACGGCCTGAAGCAATCCTGCGCTTTTGCGGCCAGCTCCCAAGAAAGCGAGTTGAATAATGGAGCTCAGGGGCACTGCAATTCACAAACCTGCAGACTTACAAATGATAACTCTCGTCCACAAATATATTGAGGGAAGGCAACGAAGAGGATTTGAAAGCAAGGCAGAATTGCAGGAAACAGATTTCAGGAGGTAGATTCGAATCGCCTTTAAAGCACAGGAAAAGCGGCAAAACCTCGACAGTGGTGCCCTTGGCCAAAAAGGGCGTATGCGTTTTTTCCTGAATATATTCAGGAAAAAACGCATACGCCCTTTTTGGCCAACCAAGCAACCTGGAAAGGCAAATCAGCGCTACAAAGAAGGCTCGCTTCCCATCGGTCAAAAGGGCCATGCTGAATAAAGTGTCAAAACCAGAAATGCAGGACAGGCCATGGAGAAATGGGAGCCTTGCTACACTGATGGGCGGGATGTAAATTGCCAACAGCCACTCTGGAGAAGTGTACGGTGTGTCCTGAAACATCTAAAAAACTCAGCTTAGAGAGCATAGGGCACTTCCACTCATGGGCGTATAAATTGGGAAAACTAAAAATCAGCAAGACAGAGGCGCCCCAAAGTTTTGGGCTACTCTGTTGACAAGAACCTCCACTTCGTTACACCTTAAATATCCCAGGAAAGAGAAGAATGGATAAAGAAGATGTGGTCCTTATATACAATGGAATATCACTCAGCCATGAAATCAATGTCATAAGGCTAGTAGCAGCATGATGAGTGGATTTAGCTATGACGATTCTAAGTGAAATAAGTCACACAGAAAAAGACACTTATCATGCGATATCACTTATAGAGGGAATGTAAAAACCGCTACCCTTGAACTGAATTACAAAACAGAACAGAGTCACACGTTTAGAAAACACACTATGGCTGCTTAACGGGAAAGGTGAGGTGGGGTGATGCATAAAACAAGGGTTTCAAATTAGCTCATATATCGTTCCATAAACCCAATATGTAATAGACAAGACCTACTCCTTGCTCAGTGAACTGGACTCAACACCCCCTATGCACCGCCCAAGAATATATCTGACTAGTAAGAATCTTCAAACCTATGTATTGCTATCTCTCTGTAACTGAGTGAGGCGGGTGTAAAGCGGCATAAACACAGCAGTGAAAAGCAGCCAAACCCCATTATAAAAATCAATTACTTTTCAAAACCCGTGAAACAAAGACAGTGAAAGAGAGAGAAATTCTTACAAAATTCGTTCAGGGGCTGTGATGCCACCGGGATTGACTATATCTAGACCCACAGCTGATTGAGACATATGGGTGGACACTCTTGGGGCTGAGAGGTTTGGTGAGGTTGGGTGAGCTAACGCAGACCCTTTAAATTAATACGGCGTGGTACCCATCCCATAGGTCCCAAATCTCCAGGTTCAAGGGCATCGTCCTACATTGAAAACATGCATGAGAAACCCCGAAGATGGCACACCGTGTGATGGGGAAAGGTTTCTAAAACGCACCTCATTTCTCATCTCCTTGTGCTCCGGTTCGCCATTCCAGCCGCTTTACTAGCAATCTCTCTCCTTGGAGAATCAGCACCTTTATCCTCCTGTTCCGAACAGGTTGCAAATTGTCCTGAGGATGAACGGGAAGAGGGGGAACCAATGAGAGACTAGCTCTAGGTGTTGGGACAGGCACAGGTCACTCTGTTTTCCCATCAGGAAGAAGAATTAACCACAGGCTCAGCCTGCCGCCAGGAACCAGAATACGGCCTGAAGCAATCCTGCGCTTTTGCGGCCAGCTCCCAAGAAAGCGAGTTGAATAATGGAGCTCAGGGGCACTGCAATTCACAAACCTGCAGACTTAGAAATGATAACTCTCGTCCACAAATATATTGAGGGAAGGCAACGAAGAGGATTTGAAAGCAAGGCAGAATTGCAGGAAACAGATTTCAGGAGGTAGATTCGAATCGCCTTTAAAGCACAGGAAAAGCGGCAAAACCTCGACAGTGATGCCCTTGGCCAAAAAGGGCGTATGCGTTTTTTCCTGAATATATTCAGGAAATAACGCATACGCCCTTTTTGGCCAACCAAGCAACCTGGAAAGGCAAATCAGCGCTACAAAGAAGTCTCGCTTCCCATCGGTCAAAAGGGCCATGCTGAATAAAGTGTCAAAACCAGAAATGCAGGACAGGCCATGGAGAAATGGGAGCCTTGCTACACTGATGGGCGGGATGTAAATTGCCAACAGCCACTCTGGAGAAGTGTACGGTGTGTCCTGAAACATCTAAAAAACTCAGCTTAGAGAGCTTGGGCACTTCCACTCATGGGAATATAAATTGGGAAAACTAAAAATCAGCAAGACACAGGCACCCCAAAGTTTTGGGCTACTCTGTTGACAAGAACCTCCACTTCGTTACACCTTAAATATGCGAGGAAAGAGAAGAATGGATAAAGAAGTTGTGGTCCTTATGTACAATGGAATATCACTCAGCCATGAAATCAATGTCATAAGGCTAGTAGCAGCATGATGAGTGGATTTAGGTATGACGATTCTAAGTGAAATAAATCACACAGAAAAAGACACTTATCATAAGATATCACTTATAGAGGGAATGTAAAAACCGCTACCCTTGAACTGAATTACAAAACAGAACAGAGTCACACGTTTAGAAAACACACTATGGCTGCTTAACGGGAAAGGTGAGGTGGGGTGATGCATAAAACAAGGGTTTCAAATTAGCTCAGATATCGTTCCATAAACCCAATATGTAATAGACAAGACCTACTCCTTGCTCAGTGAACTGGACTCAACACCCCCTATTCACCGCCCAAGAATATATCTGACTAGTAAGAATCTTCAAACCTATGTATTGATATCTCTCTGTAAGTGAGTCAAGTGGGTGTAAAGCGGCATAAACACAGCAGTGGAAAGCAGCCAAACCCCATTATAAAAATCAATTACTTTTCAAAACCCGTGAAACAAAGACAGTGAAAGAGAGAGGAATTCTTACAAAATTCGTTCAGGGGCTGTGATGCCACCTGGATTGACCATATCTAGACCCACAGCTGATTGAGACATATGGGTGGACACTCTTGGGGCTGAGAGGTTTGGTGAGGTTGGGTGAGCTAACGCAGACCCTTTAAATTAATACGGCGTGGTACCCATCCCATGGGTCCCAAATCTCCAGGTTCAAGGGCATCGTCCTACATTGAAAACATGCATGAGAAACCCCGAAGATGGCACACCGTGTGATGGGGAAAGGTTTCTAAAACGCACCTCATTTCTCATCTCCTTGTGCTCCGGTTTGCCATTCCAGCCGCTTTACTAGCAATCTCTCTCCTTGGAGAATCAGCACCTTTATCCTCCTGTTCCGAACAGGTTGCAAATTGTCCTGAGGATGAACGGGAAGAGGGGGAACCAATGAGAGACTAGCTCTACGTGTTGGGACAGGCACACGTCACTCTGTTTTCCCATCAGGAAGAAGAATTAACCACAGGCTCAGCCTTCCGCCAGGAACCAGAATACGGCCTGAAGCAATCCTGCGCTTTTGCGGCCAGCTCCCAAGAAAGCGAGTTGAATAATGAAGCTCAGGGGCACTGCAATTCACAAACCTGCAGACTTAGAAATGATAACTGTCGTCCACAAATATATTGAGGGAAGGCAACGAAGAGGATTTGAAAGCAAGGCAGAATTGCAGGAAACAGATTTCAGTAGGTACATTCGAATCGCCTTTAAAGCACAGGAAAAGCGGCAAAACCTCGACAGTGATGCACTTCGCCAAAAAGGGCGTATGCGTTTTTTCCTGAATATATTCAGGAAAAAACGCATACGCCATTTTTGGCCAACCAAGCAACCTGGAAAGGCAAATCAGCGCTACAAAGAAGTCTCGCTTCCCATTGGTCAAAAGGGCGATGCTGAATAAAGTGTCAAAACCAGAAATGCAGGACAGGTCATGGAGAAATGGGAGCCTTGCTACGCTGATGGGCGGGACGTAAATTGCCAACAGCCACTCTGGAGAAGTGTACGGTGTGTCCTGAAACATCTAAAAAACTCAGCTTAGAGAGCATAGGGCACTTCCACTCTTGGGCGTATAAATTGGGAAAACTAAAAATCAGCAAGACACAGGCACCCCAAAGTTTTGGGCTACTCTGTTGACAAGAACCTCCACTTCGTTACACCTTAAATATCCCAGGAAAGAGAAGAATGGATAAAGAAGATGTGGTCCTTATATACAATGGAATATCACTCAGCCATGAAATCAATGTCATAAGGCTAGTAGCAGCATGATGAGTGGATTTAGCTATGACGATTCTAAGTGAAATAAGTCACACAGAAAAAGACACTTATCATGAGATATCACTTATAGAGGGAATGTAAAAACCGCTACCCTTGAACTGAATTACAAAACAGAACAGAGTCACACGTTTAGAAAACACACTATGGCTGCTTAACGGGAAAGGTGAGGTGGGGTGATGCATAAAACAAGGGTTTCAAATTAGCTCAGATATCGTTCCATAAACCCAATATGTAATAGACAAGACCTACTCCTTGCTCAGTGAACTGGACTCAACACCCCCTATTCACCGCCCAAGAATATATCTGACTAGTAAGAATCTTCAAACCTATGTATTGCTATCTCTCTGTAAGTGAGTGAGGCGGGTGTAAAGCGGCATAAACACAGCAGTGAAAAGCAGCCAAACCCCATTATAAAAATCAATTACTTTTCAAAACCCGTGAAACAAAGACAGTGAAAGAGAGAGAAATTCTTACAAAATTCGTTCAGGGGCTGTGATGCCACCTGGATTGACCATATCTAGACCCACACCTGA
Source organism: Balaenoptera borealis (assembly GCF_965194805.1). Taxonomy (NCBI): domain Eukaryota; kingdom Metazoa; phylum Chordata; class Mammalia; order Artiodactyla; family Balaenopteridae; genus Balaenoptera; species Balaenoptera borealis. The sequence goes on from NC_138873.1 coordinate 96,037,904, forward strand.
TTGAGACATATGGGTGGACACTCTTGGGGCTGAGAGGTTTGGTGAGGTTGGGTGAGCTAACGCAGACCCTTTAAATTAATACGGCGTGGTACCCATCCCATGGGTCCCAAATCTCCAGGTTCAAGGGCATCGTCCTACATTGAAAACATGCATGAGAAACCCCGAAGATGGCACACCGTGTGATCGGGAAAGGTTTCTAAAACGCACCTCATTTCTCATCTCCTTGTGCTCCGGCTCGCCATTCCAGCCGCTTTACTAGCAATCTCTCTCCTTGGAGAATCAGCACCTTTATCCTCCTGTTCCGTACAGGTTGCAATTTGTCCTGAGGATGAACGGGAAGAGGGGCAACCAATGAGAGACTAGCTCTAGGTGTTGGGACAGGCACAGGTCACTCTGTTTTCCCATCAGGAAGAAGAATTAACCACAGGCTCAGCCTGCCGCCAGGAACCAGAATACGGCCTGAAGCAATCCTGCGCTTTTGCGGCCAGCTCCCAAGAAAGCGAGTTGAATAATGGAGCTCAGGGGCACTGCAATTCACAAACCTGCAGACTTACAAATGATAACTCTCGTCCACAAATATATTGAGGGAAGGCAACGAAGAGGATTTGAAAGCAAGGCAGAATTGCAGGAAACAGATTTCAGGAGGTACATTCGAATCGCCTTTAAAGCACAGGAAAAGCGGCAAAACCTCGACAGTGATGCACTTCGCCAAAAAGGGCGTATGCGTTTTTTCCTGAATATATTCAGGAAAAAACGCATACGCCCTTTTTGGCCAACCAAGCAACCTGGAAAGGCAAATCAGCGCTACAAAGAAGTCTCGCTTCCCATTGGTCAAAAGGGCCATGCTGAATAAAGTGTCAAAACCAGAAATGCAGGACAGGTCATGGAGAAATGGGAGCCTTGCTACGCTGATGGGCGGGACGTAAATTGCCAACAGCCACTCTGGAGAAGTGTACGGTGTGTCCTGAAACATCTAAAAAACTCAGCTTAGAGAGCTTGGGCACTTCCACTCATGGGCGTATAAATTGGGAAAACTAAAAATCAGCAAGACACAGGCACCCCAAATTTTGGGCTACTCTGTTGACAAAAACCTCCACTTCATTACACCTTAAATATCCGAGGAAAGAGAAGAATGGATAAAGAAGTTGTGGTCCTTATGTACAATGGAATATCACTCAGCCATGAAATCAATGTCATAAGGCTAGTAGCAGCATGATGAGTGGATTTAGGTATGACGATTCTAAGTGAAATAAATCACACAGAAAAAGACACTTATCATAAGATATTACTTATAGAGGGAATGTAAAAACCGCTACCCTTGAACTGCATTACAAAATAGAACAGAGTCACACGTTTAGAAAACACACTATGGCTGCTTAAACGGGAAAGGTGAGGTGGGGTGATGCATAAATCAAGGGTTTCAAATTAGCTCAGATATCGTTCCATAAACCCAATATGTAATAGACAAGACCTACTCCTTGCTCAGTGAACTGGACTCAACACCCCCTATTCACCGCCCAAGAATATATCTGACTAGTAAGAATCTTCAAACCTATGTATTGATATCTCTCTGTAAGTGAGTCAAGTGGGTGTAAAGCGGCATAAACACAGCAGTGGAAAGCAGCCAAACCCCATTATAAAAATCAATTACTTTTCAAAACCCGTGAAACAAAGACAGTGAAAGAGAGAGGAATTCTTACAAAATTCGTTCAGGGGCTGTGATGCCACCTGGATTGACCATATCTAGACCCACAGCTGATTGAGACATATGGGTGGACACTCTTGGGGCTGAGAGGTTTGGTGAGGTTGGGTGAGCTAACGCAGACCATTTAAATTAATACGGCGTGGTATCCATCCCATGGGTCCCAAATCTCCAGGTTCAAGGGCATCGTCCTACATTGAAAACATGCATGAGAAACCCCGAAGATGGCACACCGTGTGATGGGGAAAGGTTTCTAAAACGCACCTCATTTCTCATCTCCTTGTGCTCCGGTTCGCCATTCCAGCCGCTTTACTAGCAATCTCTCTCCTTGGAGAATCAGCACCTTTATCCTCCTGTTCCGTACAGGTTGCAATTTGTCCTGAGGATGAACGGGAAGAGGGGGAACCAATGAGAGACTAGCTCTGGTGTTGGGACAGGCACACGTCACTCTGTTTTCCCATCAGGAAGAAGAATTAACCACAGGCTCAGCCTGCCGCCAGGAACCAGAATACGGCCTGAAGCAATCCTGCGCTTTTGCGGCCAGCTCCCAAGAAAGCGAGTTGAATAATGGAGCTCAGGGGCACTGCAATTCACAAACCTGCAGACTTACAAATGATAACTCTCGTCCACAAATATATTGAGGGAAGGCAACGAAGAGGATTTGAAAGCAAGGCAGAATTGCAGGAAACAGATTTCAGGAGGTAGATTCGAATCGCCTTTAAAGCACAGGAAAAGCGGCAAAACCTCGACAGTGATGCCCTTGGCCAAAAAGGGCGTATGCGTTTTTTCCTGAATATATTCAGGAAAAAACGCATACGCCCTTTTTGGCCAACCAAGCAACCTGGAAAGGCAAATCAGCGCTACAAAGAAGTCTCGCTTCCCATCGGTCAAAAGGGTCATGCTGAATAAAGAGTCAAAACCAGAAATGCAGGACAGGCCATGGAGAAATGGGAGCCTTGCTACGCTGATGGGCGGGACGTAAATTGCCAACAGCCACTCTGGAGAAGTGTACGGTGTGTCCTGAAACATCTAAAAAACTCAGCTTAGAGAGCTTGGGCACTTCCACTCATGGGCGTATAAATTGGGAAAACTAAAAATAAGCAAGACACAGGCACCCCAAATTTTGGGCTACTCTGTTGACAAAAACCTCCACTTCATTACACCTTAAATATCCGAGGAAAGAGAAGAATGGAAAAAGAAGTTGGGGTCCTTATGTACAATGGAATATCACTCAGCCATGAAATCAATGTCATAAGGCTAGTAGCAGCATGATGAGTGGATTTAGGTATGACGATTCTAAGTGAAATAAGTCACACAGAAAAAGACACTTATCATGAGATATCACTTATAGAGGGAATGTAAAAACAGCTACCCTTGAACTGAATTACAAAACAGAACAGAGTCACACGTTTAGAAAACACACTATGGCTGCTTAACGGGAAAGGTGAGGTGGGGTGATGCATAAAACAAGGGTTTCAAATTAGCTCAGATATCGTTCCAGAAACCCAATATGTAATAGACAAGACCTACTCCTTGCTCAGTGAACTGGACTCAACACCCCCTATTCACCGCCCAAGAATATATCTGACTAGTAAGAATCTTCAAACCTATGTATTGCTATCTCTCTGTAAGTGAGTCAAGTGGGTGTAAAGCAGCATAAACACAGCAGTGAAAAGCAGCTAAACCCCATTATAAAAATCAATTACTTTTCAAAACCCGTGAAACAAAGACAGTGAAAGAGAGAGAAATTCTTACAAAACTCGTTCAGGGGCTCTGATGCCACCTGGATTGACCATATCTAGACCCACAGCTGATTGAGACATATGGGTGGACACTCTTGGGGCTGAGAGGTTTGGTGAGGTTGGGTGAGCTAACGCAGACCCTTTAAATTAATACGGCGTGGTACCCATCCCATGGGTCCCAAATCTCCAGGTTCAAGGGCATCGTCCTACATTGAAAACATGCATGAGAAACCCCGAAGATGGCACACCGTGTGATCGGGAAAGGTTTCTAAAACGCACCTCATTTCTCATCTCCTTGTGCTCCGGTTCGCCATTCCAGCCGCTTTACTAGCAATCTCTCTCCTTGGAGAATCAGCACCTTTATCCTCCTGTTCCATACAGGTTGCAATTTGTCCTGAGGATGAACGGGAAGAGGGGCAACCAATGAGAGACTAGCTCTAGGTGTTGGGACAGGCACAGGTCACTCTGTTTTCCCATCAGGAAGAAGAATTAACCACAGGCTCAGCCTGCCGCCAGGAACCAGAATACGGCCTGAAGCAATCCTGCGCTTTTGCGGCCAGCGCCCAAGAAAGCGAGTTGAATCATGGAGCTCAGGGGCACTGCAATTCACAAACCTGCAGACTTAGAAATGATAACTCTCGTCCACAAATATATTGAGGGAAGGCAACGAAGAGGATTTGAAAGCAAGGCAGAATTGCAGGAAACAGATTTCAGGAGGTACATTCGAATCGCCTTTAAAGCACAGGAAAAGCGGCAAAACCTCGACAATGATGCCCTTGGCCAAAAAGGGCGTATGCGTTTTTTCCTGAATATATTCAGGAAAAAACGCATACGCCCTTTTTGGCCAACCAAGCAACCTGGAAAGGCAAATCAGCGCTACAAAGAAATCTCGCTTCCCATCGGTCAAAAGGGTCATGCTGAATAAAGGGTCAAAACCAGAAATGCAGGACAGGCCATGGAGAAATGGGAGCCTTGCTACGCTGATGGGCGGGACGTAAATTGCCAACAGCCACTCTGGAGAAGTGTACGGTGTGTCCTGAAACATCTAAAAAGCTCAGCTTAGAGAGCTTGGGCACTTCCACTCATGGGCGTATAAATTGGGAAAACCAAAAATCAGCAAGACACAGGCACCCCAAAGTTTTGGGCTACTCTGTTGACAAGAACCTCCACTTCGTTACACCTTAAATATGCGAGGAAAGAGAAGAATGGATAAAGAAGTTGTGGTCCTTATGTACAATGGAATATCACTCAGCCATGAAATCAATGTCATAAGGCTAGTAGCAGCATGATGAGTGGATTTAGGTATGACGATTCTAAGTGAAATAAATCACACAGAAAAAGACACTTATCATAAGATATCACTTATAGAGGGAATGTAAAAACCGCTACCCTTGAACTGAATTACAAAACAGAACAGAGTCACACGTTTAGAAAACACACTATGGCTGCTTAACGGGAAAGGTGAGGTGGGGTGATGCATAAAACAAGGGTTTCAAATTAGCTCAGATATCGTTCCATAAACCCAATATGTAATAGACAAGACCTACTCCTTGCTCAGTGAACTGGACTCAACACCCCCTATTCACCGCCCAAGAATATATCTGACTAGTAAGAATCTTCAAACCTATGTATTGACATCTCTCTGTAAGTGAGTCAAGTGGGTGTAAAGCGGCATAAACACAGCAGTGGAAAGCATCCAAACCCCATTATAAAAATCAATTACTTTTCAAAACCCGTGAAACAAAGACAGTGAAAGAGAGAGGAATTCTTACAAAATTCGTTCAGGGGCTGTGATGCCACCTGGATTGACCATATCTAGACCCACAGCTGATTGAGACATATGGGTGGACACTCTTGGGGCTGAGAGGTTTGGTGAGGTTGGGTGAGCTAACGCAGACCCTTTAAATTAATACGGCGTGGTACCCATCCCATGGGTCCCAAATCTCCAGGTTCAAGGGCATCGTCCTACATTGAAAACATGCATGACAAACCCCGAAGATGGCACACCGTGTGATGGGGAAAGGTTTCTAAAACGCACCTCATTTCTCATCTCCTTGTGCTCCGGTTCGCCATTCCAGCCGCTTTACTAGCAATCTCTCTCCTTGGAGAATCAGCACCTTTATCCTCCTGTTCCGTACAGGTTGCAATTTGTCCTGAGGATGAACGGGAAGAGGGGGAACCAATGAGAGACTAGCTCTAGGTGTTGGGACAGGCACAGGTCACTCTGTTTTCCCATCAGGAAGAAGAATTAACCACAGGCTCAGCCTGCCGCCAGAAACAAGAATACGGCCTGAAGCAATCCTGCGCTTTTGCGGCCAGCTCCCAAGAAAGCGAGTTGAATAATGGAGCTCAGGGGCACTGCAATTCACAAACCTGCAGACTTAGAAATGATAACTCTCGTCCACAAATATATTGAGGGAAGGCAACGAAGAGGATTTGAAAGCAAGGCAGAATTGCAGGAAACAGATTTCAGGAGGTAGATTCGAATCGCCTTTAAAGCACAGGAAAAGCGGCAAAACCTCGACAATGATGCCCTTGGCCAAAAAGGGCGTATGCGTTTTTTCCTGAATATATTCAGGAAAAAACGCATACGCCCTTTTTGGCCAACCAAGCAACCTGGAAAGGCAAATCAGCGCTACAAAGAAGTCTCGCTTCCCATCGGTCAAAAGGGCCATGCTGAATAAAGTGTCAAAACCAGAAATGCAGGACAGGCCATGGAGAAATGGGAGCCTTGTTACGCTGATGGGCGGGACGTAAATTGCCAACAGCCACTCTGGAGAAGTGTACGGTGTGTCCTGAAACATCTAAAAAACTCAGCTTAGAGAGCTTGGGCACTTCCACTCATGGGCGTATAAATTGGGAAAACTAAAAATCAGCAAGACACAGGCACCCCAAAGTTTTGGGCTACTCTGTTGACAAGAACCTCCACTTCGTTACACCTTAAATATCCCAGGAAAGAGAAGAATGGATAAAGAAGATGTGGTCCTTATATACAATGGAATATCACTCAGCCATGAAATCAATGTCATAAGGCTAGTAGCAGCATGATGAGTGGATTTAGCTATGACGATTCTAAGTGAAATAAGTCACACAGAAAAAGACACTTATCATGAGATATCACTTATAGAGGGAATGTAAAAACCGCTACCCTTGAACTGAATTACAAAACAGAACAGAATCACACGTTTAGAAAACAGACTATGGCTGCTTAACGGGAAAGGTGAGGTGGGGTGATGCATAAAACAAGGGTTTCAAATTAGCTCAGATATCGTTCCATAAACCCAATATGTAATAGACAAGACCTACTCCTTGCTCAGTGAACTGGACTCAACACCCCCTATTCACCGCCCAGGAATATATCAGACTAGTAAGAATCTTCAAACCTATGTATTGATATCTCTCTGTAAGTGAGTCAAGTGGGTGTAAAGCGGCATAAACACAGCAGTGAAAAGCAGCCAAACCCCATTATAAAAATCAATTACTTTTCAAAACCCGTGAAACAAAGACAGTGAAAGAGAGAGAAATTCTTACAAAATTCGTTCAGGGGCTGTGATGCCACCTGGATTGACCATATCTAGACCCCCAGCTGTTTGAGACATATGGGTGGACACTCTTGGGGCTGAGAGGTTTGGTGAGGTTGGGTGAGCTAACGCAGACCCTTTAAATTAATACGGCGTGGTACCCATCCCATGGGTCCCAAATCTCCAGGTTCAAGAGCATCGTCCTACATTGAAAACATGCATGAGAAACCCCGAAGATGGCACACCGTGTGATGGGGAAAGGTTTCTAAAACGCACCTCATTTCTCATCTCCTTGTGCTCCGGTTCGCCATTCCAGCCGCTTTACTAGCAATCTCTCTCCTTGGAGAATCAGCACCTTTATCCTCCTGTTCCGTACAGGTTGCAATTTGTCCTGAGGATGAACGGGAAGAGGGGGAACCAATGAGAGACTAGCTCTAGGTGTTGGGACAGGCACAGGTCACTCTGTTTTCCCATCAGGAAGAAGAATTAACCACAGGCTCAGCCTGCCGCCAGGAACCAGAATACGGCCTGAAGCAATCCTGCGCTTTTGCGGCCAGCTCCCAAGAAAGCGAGTTCAATCATAGAGCTCAGGAGCACTGCAATTCACAAACCTGCAGACTTAGAAATGATAACTCTCGTCCACAAATATATTGAGGGAAGGCAACGAAGAGGATTTGAAAGCAAGGCAGAATTGCAGGAAACAGATTTCAGGAGGTAGATTCGAATCGCCTTTAAAGCACAGGAAAAGCGGCAAAACCTCGACAATGATGCCCTTGGCCAAAAAGGGCGTATGCGTTTTTTCCTGAATATATTCAGGAAAAAACGCATACGCCCTTTTTGGCCAACCAAGCAACCTGGAAAGGCAAATCAGCGCTACAAAGAAGTCTCGCTTCCCATCGGTCAAAAGGGCCATGCTGAATAAAGTGTCAAAACCAGAAATGCAAGACAGGCCATGGAGAAATGGGAGCCGTGCTACGCTGATGGGCGGGACGTAAATTGCCAACAGCCACTCTGGAGAAGTGTACGGTGTGTCCTGAAACATCTAAAAAACTCAGCTTAGAGAGCTTGGGCACTTCCACTCATGGGCGTATAAATTGGGAAAACTAAAAATCAGCAAGACACAGGCACCCCAAAGTTTTGGGCTACTCTGTTGACAAGAACCTCCACTTCGTTACACCTTAAATATGCGAGGAAAGAGAAGAATGGATAAAGAAGTTGTGGTCCTTATGTACAATGGAATATGACTCAGCCATGAAATCAATGTCATAAGGCTAGTAGCAGCATGATGAGTGGATTTAGGTATGACGATTCTAAGTGAAATAAATCACACAGAAAAAGACACTTATCATAAGATATCACTTATAGAGGGAATGTAAAAACCGCTACCCTTGAACTGAATTACAAAACAGAACAGAGTCACACGTTTAGAAAACACACTATGGCTGCTTAACGGGAAAGGTGAGGTGGGGTGATGCATAAAACAAGGGTTTCAAATTAGCTCAGATATCGTTCCAGAAACCCAATATGTAATAGACAAGACCTACTCCTTGCTCAGTGAACTGGACTCAACACCCCCTATTCACCGCCCAGGAATATATCAGACTAGTAAGAATCTTCAAACCTCTGTATTGACATCTCTCTGTAAGTGAGTCAAGTGGGTGTAAAGCGGCATAAACACAGCAGTGGAAAGCATCCAAACCCCATTATAAAAATCAATTACTTTTCAAAACCCGTGAAACAAAGACAGTGAAAGAGAGAGGAATTCTTACAAAATTCGTTCAGGGGCTGTGATGCCACCTGGATTGACCATATCTAGACCCACAGCTGATTGAGACATATGGGTGGACACTCTTGGGGCTGAGAGGTTTGGTGAGGTTGGGTGAGCTAACGCAGACCCTTTAAATTAATACGGCGTGGTACCCATCCCATGGGTCCCAAATCTCCAGGTTCAAGGGCATCGTCCTACATTGAAAACATGCATGACAAACCCCGAAGATGGCACACCGTGTGATGGGGAAAGGTTTCTAAAACGCACCTCATTTCTCATCTCCTTGTGCTCCGGTTCGCCATTCCAGCCGCTTTACTAGCAATCTCTCTCCTTGGAGAATCAGCACCTTTATCCTCCTGTTCCGTACAGGTTGCAATTTGTCCTGAGGATGAACGGGAAGAGGGGGAACCAATGAGAGACTAGCTCTAGGTGTTGGGACAGGCACAGGTCACTCTGTTTTCCCATCAGGAAGAAGAATTAACCACAGGCTCAGCCTGCCGCCAGGAACAAGAATACGGCCTGAAGCAATCCTGCGCTTTTGCGGCCAGCTCCCAAGAAAGCGAGTTGAATAATGGAGCTCAGGGGCACTGCAATTCACAAACCTGCAGACTTAGAAATGATAACTCTCGTCCACAAATATATTGAGGGAAGGCAACGAAGAGGATTTGAAAGCAAGGCAGAATTGCAGGAAACAGATTTCAGGAGGTAGATTCGAATCGCCTTTAAAGCACAGGAAAAGCGGCAAAACCTCGACAATGATGCCCTTGGCCAAAAAGGGCGTATGCGTTTTTTCCTGAATATATTCAGGAAAAAACGCATACGCCCTTTTTGGCCAACCAAGCAACCTGGAAAGGCAAATCAGCGCTACAAAGAAGTCTCGCTTCCCATCGGTCAAAAGGGCCATGCTGAATAAAGTGTCAAAACCAGAAATGCAGGACAGGCCATGGAGAAATGGGAGCCTTGTTACGCTGATGGGCGGGACGTAAATTGCCAACAGCCACTCTGGAGAAGTGTACGGTGTGTCCTGAAACATCTAAAAAACTCAGCTTAGAGAGCTTGGGCACTTCCACTCATGGGCGTATAAATTGGGAAAACTAAAAATCAGCAAGACACAGGCACCCCAAAGTTTTGGGCTACTCTGTTGACAAGAACCTCCACTTCGTTACACCTTAAATATCCCAGGAAAGAGAAGAATGGATAAAGAAGATGTGGTCCTTATATACAATGGAATATCACTCAGCCATGAAATCAATGTCATAAGGCTAGTAGCAGCATGATGAGTGGATTTAGCTATGACGATTCTAAGTGAAATAAGTCACACAGAAAAAGACACTTATCATGAGATATCACTTATAGAGGGAATGTAAAAACCGCTACCCTTGAACTGAATTACAAAACAGAACAGAATCACACGTTTAGAAAACAGACTATGGCTGCTTAACGGGAAAGGTGAGGTGGGGTGATGCATAAAACAAGGGTTTCAAATTAGCTCAGATATCGTTCCATAAACCCAATATGTAATAGACAAGACCTACTCCTTGCTCAGTGAACTGGACTCAACACCCCCTATTCACCGCCCAGGAATATATCAGACTAGTAAGAATCTTCAAACCTATGTATTGATATCTCTCTGTAAGTGAGTCAAGTGGGTGTAAAGCGGCATAAACACAGCAGTGAAAAGCAGCCAAACCCCATTATAAAAATCAATTACTTTTCAAAACCCGTGAAACAAAGACAGTGAAAGAGAGAGAAATTCTTACAAAATTCGTTCAGGGGCTGTGATGCCACCTGGATTGACCATATCTAGACCCCCAGCTGTTTGAGACATATGGGTGGACACTCTTGGGGCTGAGAGGTTTGGTGAGGTTGGGTGAGCTAACGCAGACCCTTTAAATTAATACGGCGTGGTACCCATCCCATGGGTCCCAAATCTCCAGGTTCAAGAGCATCGTCCTACATTGAAAACATGCATGAGAAACCCCGAAGATGGCACACCGTGTGATGGGGAAAGGTTTCTAAAACGCACCTCATTTCTCATCTCCTTGTGCTCCGGTTCGCCATTCCAGCCGCTTTACTAGCAATCTCTCTCCTTGGAGAATCAGCACCTTTATCCTCCTGTTCCGTACAGGTTGCAATTTGTCCTGAGGATGAACGGGAAGAGGGGGAACCAATGAGAGACTAGCTCTAGGTGTTGGGACAGGCACAGGTCACTCTGTTTTCCCATCAGGAAGAAGAATTAACCACAGGCTCAGCCTGCCGCCAGGAACCAGAATACGGCCTGAAGCAATCCTGCGCTTTTGCGGCCAGCTCCCAAGAAAGCGAGTTCAATCATAGAGCTCAGGAGCACTGCAATTCACAAACCTGCAGACTTAGAAATGATAACTCTCGTCCACAAATATATTGAGGGAAGGCAACGAAGAGGATTTGAAAGCAAGGCAGAATTGCAGGAAACAGATTTCAGGAGGTAGATTCGAATCGCCTTTAAAGCACAGGAAAAGCGGCAAAACCTCGACAATGATGCCCTTGGCCAAAAAGGGCGTATGCGTTTTTTCCTGAATATATTCAGGAAAAAACGCATACGCCCTTTTTGGCCAACCAAGCAACCTGGAAAGGCAAATCAGCGCTACAAAGAAGTCTCGCTTCCCATCGGTCAAAAGGGCCATGCTGAATAAAGTGTCAAAACCAGAAATGCAAGACAGGCCATGGAGAAATGGGAGCCGTGCTACGCTGATGGGCGGGACGAAAATTGCCAACAGCCACTCTGGAGAAGTGTACGGTGTGTCCTGAAACATCTAAAAAACTCAGCTTAGAGAGCTTGGGCACTTCCACTCATGGGCGTATAAATTGGGAAAACTAAAAATCAGCAAGACACAGGCACCCCAAAGTTTTGGGCTACTCTGTTGACAAGAACCTCCACTTCGTTACACCTTAAATATGCGAGGAAAGAGAAGAATGGATAAAGAAGTTGTGGTCCTTATGTACAATGGAATATGACTCAGCCATGAAATCAATGTCATAAGGCTAGTAGCAGCATGATGAGTGGATTTAGCTATGACGATTCTAAGTGAAATAAATCACACAGAAAAAGACACTTATCATAAGATATCACTTATAGAGGGAATGTAAAAACCGCTACCCTTGAACTGAATTACAAAACAGAACAGAGTCACACGTTTAGAAAACACACTATGGCTGCTTAACGGGAAAGGTGAGGTGGGGTGATGCATAAAACAAGGGTTTCAAATTAGCTCAGATATCGTTCCAGAAACCCAATATGTAATAGACAAGACCTACTCCTTGCTCAGTGAACTGGACTCAACACCCCCTATTCACCGCCCAGGAATATATCAGACTAGTAAGAATCTTCAAACCTCTGTATTGATATCTCTCTGTAAGTGAGTCAAGTGGGTGTAAAGCGGCATAAACACAGCAGTGAAAAGCAGCCAAACCCCATTATAAAAATCAATTACTTTTCAAAACCCGTGAAACAAAGACAGTGAAAGAGAGAGAAATTCTTACAAAATTCGTTCAGGGGCTGTGATGCCACCTGGATTGACCATATCTAGACCCACAGCTGTTTGAGACATATGGGTGGACACTCTTGGGGCTGAGAGGTTTGGTGAGGTTGGGTGAGCTAACGCAGACCCTTTAAATTAATACGGCGTGGTACCCATCCCATGGGTCCCAAATCTCCAGGTTCAAGGGCATCGTCCTACATTGAAAACATGCATGAGAAACCCCGAAGATGGTACACCGTGTGATCGGGAAAGGTTTCTAAAACGCACCTCATTTCTCATCTCCTTGTGCTCCGGTTCGCCATTCCAGCCGCTTTACTAGCAATCTCTCTCCTTGGAGAATCAGCACCTTTATCCTCCTGTTCCGTACAGGTTGCAATTTGTCCTGAGGATGAACGGGAAGAGGGGGAACCAATGAGAGACTAGCTCTAGGTGTTGGGACAGGCACAGGTCACTCTGTTTTCCCATCAGGAAGAAGAATTAACCACAGGCTCAGCCTGCCGCCAGGAACCAGAATACGGCCTGAAGCAATCCTGCGCTTTTGCGGCCAGCTCCCAAGAAAGAGAGTTGAATCATGGAGCTCAGGGGCACTGCAATTCACAAACCTGCAGACTTAGAAATGATAACTCTCGTCCACAAATATATTGAGGGAAGGCAACGAAGAGGATTTGAAAGCAAGGCAGAATTGCAGGAAACAGATTTCAGGAGGTAGATTCGAATCGCCTTTAAAGCACAGGAAAAGCGGCAAAACCTCGACATTGATGCACTTGGCCAAAAAGGGCGTATGCGTTTTTTCATGAATATATTCAGGAAAAAACGCATACGCCCTTTTTGGCCAACCAAGCAACCTGGAAAGGCAAATCAGCGCTACAAAGCAGTCTCGCTTCCCATCGGTCAAAAGGGCCATGCTGAATAAAGTGTCAAAAGCAGAAATGCAGGACAGGCCATGGAAAAATGGGAGCCTTGCTACGCTGATGGGCGGGACGTAAATTGCCAACAGCCACTCTGGAGAAGTGTACGGTGTGTCCTGAAACATCTAAAAAACTCAGCTTAGAGAGCTTGGGCACTTCCACTCATGGGCGTATAAATTGGGAAAACTAAAAATCAGCAAGACACAGGCACCCCAAAGTTTTGGGCTACTCTGTTGACAAGAACCTCCACTTCGTTACACCTTAAATATGCGAGGAAAGAGAAGAATGGATAAAGAAGTTGTGGTCCTTATGTACAATGGAATATGACTCAGCCATGAAATCAATGTCATAAGGCTAGTAGCAGCATGATGAGTGGATTTAGGTATGACGATTCTAAGTGAAATAAATCACACAGAAAAAGACACTTATCATAAGATATCACTTATAGAGGGAATGTAAAAACCGCTACCCTTGAACTGAATTACAAAACAGAACAGAGTCACACGTTTAGAAAACACACTATGGCTGCTTAACGGGAAAGGTGAGGTGGGGTGATGCATAAAACAAGGGTTTCAAATTAGCTCAGATATCGTTCCAGAAACCCAATATGTAATAGACAAGACCTACTCCTTGCTCAGTGAACTGGACTCAACACCCCCTATTCACCGCCCAGGAATATATCAGACTAGTAAGAATCTTCAAACCTCTGTATTGATATCTCTCTGTAAGTGAGTCAAGTGGGTGTAAAGCGGCATAAACACAGCAGTGAAAAGCAGCCAAACCCCATTATAAAAATCAATTACTTTTCAAAACCCGTGAAACAAAGACAGTGAAAGAGAGAGAAATTCTTACAAAATTCGTTCAGGGGCTGTGATGCCACCTGGATTGACCATATCTAGACCCACAGCTGTTTGAGACATATGGGTGGACACTCTTGGGGCTGAGAGGTTTGGTGAGGTTGGGTGAGCTAACGCAGACCCTTTAAATTAATACGGCGTGGTACCCATCCCATGGGTCCCAAATCTCCAGGTTCAAGAGCATCGTCCTACATTGAAAACATGCATGAGAAACCCCGAAGATGGCACACCGTGTGATGGGGAAAGGTTTCTAAAACGCACCTCATTTCTCATCTCCTTGTGCTCCGGTTCGCCATTCCAGCCGCTTTACTAGCAATCTCTCTCCTTGGAGAATCAGCACCTTTATCCTCCTGTTCCGTACAGGTTGCAATTTGTCCTGAGGATGAACGGGAAGAGGGGGAACCAATGAGAGACTAGCTCTAGGTGTTGGGACAGGCACAGGTCACTCTGTTTTCCCATCAGGAAGAAGAATTAACCACAGGCTCAGCCTGCCGCCAGGAACCAGAATACGGCCTGAAGCAATCCTGCGCTTTTGCGGCCAGCTCCCAAGAAAGCGAGTTGAATAATGGAGCTCAGGGGCACTGCAATTCACAAACCTGCAGACTTAGAAATGATAACTCTCGTCCACAAATATATTGAGGGAAGGCAACGAAGAGGATTTGAAAGCAAGGCAGAATTGCAGGAAACAGATTTCAGGAGGTAGATTCGAATCGCCTTTAAAGCACAGGAAAAGCGGCAAAACCTCGACAATGATGCCCTTGGCCAAAAAGGGCGTATGCGTTTTTTCCTGAATATATTCAGGAAAAAACGCATACGCCCTTTTTGGCCAACCAAGCAACCTGGAAAGGCAAATCAGCGCTACAAAGAAGTCTCGCTTCCCATCGGTCAAAAGGGCCATGCTGAATAAAGTGTCAAAACCAGAAATGCAGGACAGGCCATGGAGAAATGGGAGCCTTGCTACGCTGATGGGCGGGACGTAAATTGCCAACAGCCACTCTGGAGAAGTGTACGGTGTGTCCTGAAACATCTAAAAAACTCAGCTTAGAGAGCTTGGGCACTTCCACTCATGGGCGTATAAATTGGGAAAACTAAAAATCAGCAAGACACAGGCACCCCAAAGTTTTGGGCTACTCTGTTGACAAGAACCTCCACTTCGTTACACCTTAAATATGCGAGGAAAGAGAAGAATGGATAAAGAAGTTGTGGTCCTTATGTACAATGGAATATGACTCAGCCATGAAATCAATGTCATAAGGCTAGTAGCAGCATGATGAGTGGATTTAGGTATGACGATTCTAAGTGAAATAAATCACACAGAAAAAGACACTTATCATAAGATATCACTTATAGAGGGAATGTAAAAACCGCTACCCTTGAACTGAATTACAAAACAGAACAGAGTCACACGTTTAGAAAACACACTATGGCTGCTTAACGGGAAAGGTGAGGTGGGGTGATGCATAAAACAAGGGTTTCAAATTAGCTCAGATATCGTTCCAGAAACCCAATATGTAATAGGCAAGACCTACTCCTTGCTCAGTGAACTGGACTCAACACCCCCTATTCACCGCCCAGGAATATATCAGACTAGTAAGAATCTTCAAACCTATGTATTGATATCTCTCTGTAAGTGAGTCAAGTGGGTGTAAAGCGGCATAAACACAGCAGTGAAAAGCAGCCAAACCCCATTATAAAAATCAATTACTTTTCAAAACCCGTGAAACAAAGACAGTGAAAGAGAGAGAAATTCTTACAAAATTCGTTCAGGGGCTGTGATGCCACCTGGATTGACCATATCTAGACCCACAGCTGTTTGAGACATATGGGTGGACACTCTTGGGGCTGAGAGTTTTGGTGAGGTTGGGTGAGCTAACGCAGACCCTTTAAATTAATACGGCGTGGTACCCATCCCATGGGTCCCAAATCTCCAGGTTCAAGGGCATCGTCCTACATTGAAAACATGCATGAGAAACCCCGAAGATGGTACACCGTGTGATCGGGAAAGGTTTCTAAAACGCACCTCATTTCTCATCTCCTTGTGCTCCGGTTCGCCATTCCAGCCGCTTTACTAGCAATCTCTCTCCTTGGAGAATCAGCACCTTTATCCTCCTGTTCCGTACAGGTTGCAATTTGTCCTGAGGATGAACGGGAAGAGGGGGAACCAATGAGAGACTAGCTCTAGGTGTTGGGACAGGCACAGGTCACTCTGTTTTCCCATCAGGAAGAAGAATTAACCACAGGCTCAGCCTGCCGCCAGGAACCAGAATACGGCCTGAAGCAATCCTGCGCTTTTGCGGCCAGCTCCCAAGAAAGCGAGTTGAATAATGGAGCTCAGGGGCACTGCAATTCACAAACCTGCAGACTTAGAAATGATAACTCTCGTCCACAAATATATTGAGGGAAGGCAACGAAGAGGATTTGAAAGCAAGGCAGAATTGCAGGAAACAGATTTCAGGAGGTAGATTCGAATCGCCTTTAAAGCACAGGAAAAGCGGCAAAACCTCGACAATGATGCCCTTGGCCAAAAAGGGCGTATGCGTTTTTTCCTGAATATATTCAGGAAAAAACGCATACGCCCTTTTTGGCCAACCAAGCAACCTGGAAAGGCAAATCAGCGCTACAAAGAAGTCTCGCTTCCCATCGGTCAAAAGGGCCATGCTGAATAAAGTGTCAAAACCAGAAATGCAGGACAGGCCATGGAGAAATGGGAGCCTTGCTACGCTGATGGGCGGGACGTAAATTGCCAACAGCCACTCTGGAGAAGTGTACGGTGTGTCCTGAAACATCTAAAAAACTCAGCTTAGAGAGCTTGGGCACTTCCACTCATGGGCGTATAAATTGGGAAAACTAAAAATCAGCAAGACACAGGCACCCCAAAGTTTTGGGCTACTCTGTTGACAAGAACCTCCACTTCGTTACACCTTAAATATGCGAGGAAAGAGAAGAATGGATAAAGAAGTTGTGGTCCTTATGTACAATGGAATATGACTCAGCCATGAAATCAATGTCATAAGGCTAGTAGCAGCATGATGAGTGGATTTAGGTATGACGATTCTAAGTGAAATAAATCACACAGAAAAAGACACTTATCATAAGATATCACTTATAGAGGGAATGTAAAAACCGCTACCCTTGAACTGAATTACAAAACAGAACAGAGTCACACGTTTAGAAAACACACTATGGCTGCTTAACGGGAAAGGTGAGGTGGGGTGATGCATAAAACAAGGGTTTCAAATTAGCTCAGATAT
Organism: Balaenoptera borealis; assembly: GCF_965194805.1. Classification (NCBI taxonomy): domain Eukaryota; kingdom Metazoa; phylum Chordata; class Mammalia; order Artiodactyla; family Balaenopteridae; genus Balaenoptera; species Balaenoptera borealis. Next base: position 96,055,171 of record NC_138873.1, read on the forward strand.
CGTTCCAGAAACCCAATATGTAATAGGCAAGACCTACTCCTTGCTCAGTGAACTGGACTCAACACCCCCTATTCACCGCCCAGGAATATATCAGACTAGTAAGAATCTTCAAACCTCTGTATTGATATCTCTCTGTAAGTGAGTCAAGTGGGTGTAAAGCGGCATAAACACAGCAGTGAAAAGCAGCCAAACCCCATTATAAAAATCAATTACTTTTCAAAACCCGTGAAACAAAGACAGTGAAAGAGAGAGAAATTCTTACAAAATTCGTTCAGGGGCTGTGATGCCACCTGGATTGACCATATCTAGACCCACAGCTGTTTGAGACATATGGGTGGACACTCTTGGGGCTGAGAGTTTTGGTGAGGTTGGGTGAGCTAACGCAGACCCTTTAAATTAATACGGCGTGGTACCCATCCCATGGGTCCCAAATCTCCAGGTTCAAGGGCATCGTCCTACATTGAAAACATGCATGAGAAACCCCGAAGATGGTACACCGTGTGATCGGGAAAGGTTTCTAAAACGCACCTCATTTCTCATCTCCTTGTGCTCCGGTTCGCCATTCCAGCCGCTTTACTAGCAATCTCTCTCCTTGGAGAATCAGCACCTTTATCCTCCTGTTCCGTACAGGTTGCAATTTGTCCTGAGGATGAACGGGAAGAGGGGGAACCAATGAGAGACTAGCTCTAGGTGTTGGGACAGGCACAGGTCACTCTGTTTTCCCATCAGGAAGAAGAATTAACCACAGGCTCAGCCTGCCGCCAGGAACCAGAATACGGCCTGAAGCAATCCTGCGCTTTTGCGGCCAGCTCCCAAGAAAGAGAGTTGAATCATGGAGCTCAGGGGCACTGCAATTCACAAACCTGCAGACTTAGAAATGATAACTCTCGTCCACAAATATATTGAGGGAAGGCAACGAAGAGGATTTGAAAGCAAGGCAGAATTGCAGGAAACAGATTTCAGGAGGTAGATTCGAATCGCCTTTAAAGCACAGGAAAAGCGGCAAAACCTCGACAATGATGCCCTTGGCCAAAAAGGGCGTATGCGTTTTTTCCTGAATATATTCAGGAAAAAACGCATACGCCCTTTTTGGCCAACCAAGCAACCTGGAAAGGCAAATCAGCGCTACAAAGAAGTCTCGCTTCCCATCGGTCAAAAGGGCCATGCTGAATAAAGTGTCAAAACCAGAAATGCAGGACAGGCCATGGAGAAATGGGAGCCTTGCTACGCTGATGGGCGGGACGTAAATTGCCAACAGCCACTCTGGAGAAGTGTACGGTGTGTCCTGAAACATCTAAAAAACTCAGCTTAGAGAGCTTGGGCACTTCCACTCATGGGCGTATAAATTGGGAAAACTAAAAATCAGCAAGACACAGGCACCCCAAAGTTTTGGGCTACTCTGTTGACAAGAACCTCCACTTCGTTACACCTTAAATATCCCAGGAAAGAGAAGAATGGATAAAGAAGATGTGGTCCTTATATACAATGGAATATCACTCAGCCATGAAATCAATGTCATAAGGCTAGTAGCAGCATGATGAGTGGATTTAGCTATGACGATTCTAAGTGAAATAAGTCACACAGAAAAAGACACTTATCATGAGATATCACTTATAGAGGGAATGTAAAAACCGCTACCCTTGAACTGAATTACAAAACAGAACAGAATCACACGTTTAGAAAACAGACTATGGCTGCTTAACGGGAAAGGTGAGGTGGGGTGATGCATAAAACAAGGGTTTCAAATTAGCTCAGATATCGTTCCATAAACCCAATATGTAATAGACAAGACCTACTCCTTGCTCAGTGAACTGGACTCAACACCCCCTATTCACCGCCCAGGAATATATCAGACTAGTAAGAATCTTCAAACCTATGTATTGATATCTCTCTGTAAGTGAGTCAAGTGGGTGTAAAGCGGCATAAACACAGCAGTGAAAAGCAGCCAAACCCCATTATAAAAATCAATTACTTTTCAAAACCCGTGAAACAAAGACAGTGAAAGAGAGAGAAATTCTTACAAAATTCGTTCAGGGGCTGTGATGCCACCTGGATTGACCATATCTAGACCCACAGCTGTTTGAGACATATGGGTGGACACTCTTGGGGCTGAGAGGTTTGTTGAGGTTGGGTGAGCTAACGCAGACCCTTTAAATTAATACGGCGTGGTACCCATCCCATGGGTCCCAAATCTCCAGGTTCAAGAGCATCGTCCTACATTGAAAACATGCATGAGAAACCCCGAAGATGGCACACCGTGTGATGGGGAAAGGTTTCTAAAACGCACCTCATTTCTCATCTCCTTGTGCTCCGGTTCGCCATTCCAGCCGCTTTACTAGCAATCTCTCTCCTTGGAGAATCAGCACCTTTATCCTCCTGTTCCGTACAGGTTGCAATTTGTCCTGAGGATGAACGGGAAGAGGGGGAACCAATGAGAGACTAGCTCTAGGTGTTGGGACAGGCACAGGTCACTCTGTTTTCCCATCAGGAAGAAGAATTAACCACAGGCTCAGCCTGCCGCCAGGAACCAGAATACGGCCTGAAGCAATCCTGCGCTTTTGCGGCCAGCTCCCAAGAAAGCGAGTTGAAGAATGGAGCTCAGGGGCACTGCAATTCACAAACCTGCAGACTTAGAAATGATAACTCTCGTCCACAAATATATTGAGGGAAGGCAACGAAGAGGATTTGAAAGCAAGGCAGAATTGCAGGAAACAGATTTCAGGAGGTAGATTCGAATCGCCTTTAAAGCACAGGAAAAGCGGCAAAACCTCGACAATGATGCCCTTGGCCAAAAAGGGCGTATGCGTTTTTTCCTGAATATATTCAGGAAAAAACGCATACGCCCTTTTTGGCCAACCAAGCAACCTGGAAAGGCAAATCAGCGCTACAAAGAAGTCTCGCTTCCCGTCGGTCAAAAGGGCCATGCTGAATAAAGTGTCAAAACCAGAAATGCAGGACAGGCCATGGAGAAATGGGAGCCTTGCTACGCTGATGGGCGGGACGTAAATTGCCAACAGCCACTCTGGAGAAGTGTACGGTGTGTCCTGAAACATCTAAAAAACTCAGCTTAGAGAGCTTGGGCACTTCCACTCATGGGCGTATAAATTGGGAAAACTAAAAATCAGCAAGACACAGGCACCCCAAAGTTTTGGGCTACTCTGTTGACAAGAACCTCCACTTCGTTACACCTTAAATATGCGAGGAAAGAGAAGAATGGATAAAGAAGTTGTGGTCCTTATGTACAATGGAATATGACTCAGCCATGAAATCAATGTCATAAGGCTAGTAGCAGCATGATGAGTGGATTTAGCTATGACGATTCTAAGTGAAATAAATCACACAGAAAAAGACACTTATCATAAGATATCACTTATAGAGGGAATGTAAAAACCGCTACCCTTGAACTGAATTACAAAACAGAACAGAGTCACACGTTTAGAAAACACACTATGGCTGCTTAACGGGAAAGGTGAGGTGGGGTGATGCATAAAACAAGGGTTTCAAATTAGCTCAGATATCGTTCCAGAAACCCAATATGTAATAGGCAAGACCTACTCCTTGCTCAGTGAACTGGACTCAACACCCCCTATTCACCGCCCAGGAATATATCAGACTAGTAAGAATCTTCAAACCTATGTATTGATATCTCTCTGTAAGTGAGTCAAGTGGGTGTAAAGCGGCATAAACACAGCAGTGAAAAGCAGCCAAACCCCATTATAAAAATCAATTACTTTTCAAAACCCGTGAAACAAAGACAGTGAAAGAGAGAGAAATTCTTACAAAATTCGTTCAGGGGCTGTGATGCCACCTGGATTGACCATATCTAGACCCACAGCTGTTTGAGACATATGGGTGGACACTCTTGGGGCTGAGAGGTTTGGTGAGGTTGGGTGAGCTAACGCAGACCCTTTAAATTAATACGGCGTGGTACCCATCCCATGGGTCCCAAATCTCCAGGTTCAAGGGCATCGTCCTACATTGAAAACATGCATGAGAAACCCCGAAGATGGTACACCGTGTGATCGGGAAAGGTTTCTAAAACGCACCTCATTTCTCATCTCCTTGTGCTCCGGTTCGCCATTCCAGCCGCTTTACTAGCAATCTCTCTCCTTGGAGAATCAGCACCTTTATCCTCCTGTTCCGTACAGGTTGCAATTTGTCCTGAGGATGAACGGGAAGAGGGGGAACCAATGAGAGACTAGCTCTAGGTGTTGGGACAGGCACAGGTCACTCTGTTTTCCCATCAGGAAGAAGAATTAACCACAGGCTCAGCCTGCCGCCAGGAACCAGAATACGGCCTGAAGCAATCCTGCGCTTTTGCGGCCAGCTCCCAAGAAAGAGAGTTGAATAATGGAGCTCAGGGGCACTGCAATTCACAAACCTGCAGACTTAGAAATGATAACTCTCGTCCACAAATATATTGAGGGAAGGCAACGAAGAGGATTTGAAAGCAAGGCAGAATTGCAGGAAACAGATTTCAGGAGGTAGATTCGAATCGCCTTTAAAGCACAGGAAAAGCGGCAAAACCTCGACATTGATGCACTTGGCCAAAAAGGGCGTATGCGTTTTTTCATGAATATATTCAGGAAAAAACGCATACGCCCTTTTTGGCCAACCAAGCAACCTGGAAAGGCAAATCAGCGCTACAAAGCAGTCTCGCTTCCCATCGGTCAAAAGGGCCATGCTGAATAAAGTGTCAAAAGCAGAAATGCAGGACAGGCCATGGAAAAATGGGAGCCTTGCTACGCTGATGGGCGGGACGTAAATTGCCAACAGCCATTCTGGAGAAGTGTACGGTGTGTCCTGAAACATCTAAAAAACTCAGCTTAGAGAGCTTGGGCACTTCCACTCATGGGCGTATAAATTGGGAAAACTAAAAATCAGCAAGACACAGGCACCCCAAAGATTTGGGCTACTCTGTTGACAAGAACCTCCACTTCGTTACACCTTAAATATGCGAGGAAAGAGAAGAATGGATAAAGAAGTTGTGGTCCTTATGTACAATGGAATATGACTCAGCCATGAAATCAATGTCATAAGGCTAGTAGCAGCATGATGAGTGGATTTAGGTATGACGATTCTAAGTGAAATAAATCACACAGAAAAAGACACTTATCATAAGATATCACTTATAGAGGGAATGTAAAAACCGCTACCCTTGAACTGAATTACAAAACAGAACAGAGTCACACGTTTAGAAAACACACTATGGCTGCTTAACGGGAAAGGTGAGGTGGGGTGATGCATAAAACAAGGGTTTCAAATTAGCTCAGATATCGTTCCAGAAACCCAATATGTAATAGACAAGACCTACTCCTTGCTCAGTGAACTGGACTCAACACCCCCTATTCACCGCCCAGGAATATATCAGACTAGTAAGAATCTTCAAACCTCTGTATTGATATCTCTCTGTAAGTGAGTCAAGTGGGTGTAAAGCGGCATAAACACAGCAGTGAAAAGCAGCCAAACCCCATTATAAAAATCAATTACTTTTCAAAACCCGTGAAACAAAGACAGTGAAAGAGAGAGAAATTCTTACAAAATTCGTTCAGGGGCTGTGATGCCACCTGGATTGACCATATCTAGACCCACAGCTGTTTGAGACATATGGGTGGACACTCTTGGGGCTGAGAGGTTTGGTGAGGTTGGGTGAGCTAACGCAGACCCTTTAAATTAATACGGCGTGGTACCCATCCCATGGGTCCCAAATCTCCAGGTTCAAGGGCATCGTCCTACATTGAAAACATGCATGAGAAACCCCGAAGATGGTACACCGTGTGATCGGGAAAGGTTTCTAAAACGCACCTCATTTCTCATCTCCTTGTGCTCCGGTTCGCCATTCCAGCCGCTTTACTAGCAATCTCTCTCCTTGGAGAATCAGCACCTTTATCCTCCTGTTCCGTACAGGTTGCAATTTGTCCTGAGGATGAACGGGAAGAGGGGGAACCAATGAGAGACTAGCTCTAGGTGTTGGGACAGGCACAGGTCACTCTGTTTTCCCATCAGGAAGAAGAATTAACCACAGGCTCAGCCTGCCGCCAGGAACCAGAATACGGCCTGAAGCAATCCTGCGCTTTTGCGGCCAGCTCCCAAGAAAGAGAGTTGAAGAATGGAGCTCAGGGGCACTGCAATTCACAAACCTGCAGACTTACAAATGATAACTCTCGTCCACAAATATATTGAGGGAAGGCAACGAAGAGGATTTGAAAGCAAGGCAGAATTGCAGGAAACAGATTTCAGGAGGTACATTCGAATCGCCTTTAAAGCACAGGAAAAGCGGCAAAACCTCGACAGTGATGCACTTCGCCAAAAAGGGCGTATGCGTTTTTTCCTGAATATATTCAGGAAAAAACGCATACGCCCTTTTTGGCCAACCAAGCAACCTGGAAAGGCAAATCAGCGCTACAAAGAAGTCTCGCTTCCCATTGGTCAAAAGGGCCATGCTGAATAAAGTGTCAAAACCAGAAATGCAGGACAGGTCATGGAGAAATGGGAGCCTTGCTACGCTGATGGGCGGGACGTAAATTGCCAACAGCCACTCTGGAGAAGTGTACGGTGTGTCCTGAAACATCTAAAAAACTCAGCTTAGAGAGCTTGGGCACTTCCACTCATGGGCGTATAAATTGGGAAAACTAAAAATCAGCAAGACACAGGCACCCCAAATTTTGGGCTACTCTGTTGACAAAAACCTCCACTTCATTACACCTTAAATATCCGAGGAAAGAGAAGAATGGATAAAGAAGTTGTGGTCCTTATGTACAATGGAATATCACTCAGCCATGAAATCAATGTCATAAGGCTAGTAGCAGCATGATGAGTGGATTTAGGTATGACGATTCTAAGTGAAATAAATCACACAGAAAAAGACACTTATCATAAGATATTACTTATAGAGGGAATGTAAAAACCGCTACCCTTGAACTGCATTACAAAATAGAACAGAGTCACACGTTTAGAAAACACACTATGGCTGCTTAAACGGGAAAGGTGAGGTGGGGTGATGCATAAATCAAGGGTTTCAAATTAGCTCAGATATCGTTCCATAAACCCAATATGTAATAGACAAGACCTACTCCTTGCTCAGTGAACTGGACTCAACACCCCCTATTCACCGCCCAAGAATATATCTGACTAGTAAGAATCTTCAAACCTATGTATTGATATCTCTCTGTAAGTGAGTCAAGTGGGTGTAAAGCGGCATAAACACAGCAGTGGAAAGCAGCCAAACCCCATTATAAAAATCAATTACTTTTCAAAACCCGTGAAACAAAGACAGTGAAAGAGAGAGGAATTCTTACAAAATTCGTTCAGGGGCTGTGATGCCACCTGGATTGACCATATCTAGACCCACAGCTGATTGAGACATATGGGTGGACACTCTTGGGGCTGAGAGGTTTGGTGAGGTTGGGTGAGCTAACGCAGACCATTTAAATTAATACGGCGTGGTATCCATCCCATGGGTCCCAAATCTCCAGGTTCAAGGGCATCGTCCTACATTGAAAACATGCATGAGAAACCCCGAAGATGGCACACCGTGTGATGGGGAAAGGTTTCTAAAACGCACCTCATTTCTCATCTCCTTGTGCTCCGGTTCGCCATTCCAGCCGCTTTACTAGCAATCTCTCTCCTTGGAGAATCAGCACCTTTATCCTCCTGTTCCGTACAGGTTGCAATTTGTCCTGAGGATGAACGGGAAGAGGGGGAACCAATGAGAGACTAGCTCTGGTGTTGGGACAGGCACACGTCACTCTGTTTTCCCATCAGGAAGAAGAATTAACCACAGGCTCAGCCTGCCGCCAGGAACCAGAATACGGCCTGAAGCAATCCTGCGCTTTTGCGGCCAGCTCCCAAGAAAGCGAGTTGAATAATGGAGCTCAGGGGCACTGCAATTCACAAACCTGCAGACTTACAAATGATAACTCTCGTCCACAAATATATTGAGGGAAGGCAACGAAGAGGATTTGAAAGCAAGGCAGAATTGCAGGAAACAGATTTCAGGAGGTAGATTCGAATCGCCTTTAAAGCACAGGAAAAGCGGCAAAACCTCGACAGTGATGCCCTTGGCCAAAAAGGGCGTATGCGTTTTTTCCTGAATATATTCAGGAAAAAACGCATACGCCCTTTTTGGCCAACCAAGCAACCTGGAAAGGCAAATCAGCGCTACAAAGAAGTCTCGCTTCCCATCGGTCAAAAGGGTCATGCTGAATAAAGAGTCAAAACCAGAAATGCAGGACAGGCCATGGAGAAATGGGAGCCTTGCTACGCTGATGGGCGGGACGTAAATTGCCAACAGCCACTCTGGAGAAGTGTACGGTGTGTCCTGAAACATCTAAAAAACTCAGCTTAGAGAGCTTGGGCACTTCCACTCATGGGCGTATAAATTGGGAAAACTAAAAATAAGCAAGACACAGGCACCCCAAATTTTGGGCTACTCTGTTGACAAAAACCTCCACTTCATTACACCTTAAATATCCGAGGAAAGAGAAGAATGGAAAAAGAAGTTGGGGTCCTTATGTACAATGGAATATCACTCAGCCATGAAATCAATGTCATAAGGCTAGTAGCAGCATGATGAGTGGATTTAGGTATGACGATTCTAAGTGAAATAAGTCACACAGAAAAAGACACTTATCATGAGATATCACTTATAGAGGGAATGTAAAAACAGCTACCCTTGAACTGAATTACAAAACAGAACAGAGTCACACGTTTAGAAAACACACTATGGCTGCTTAACGGGAAAGGTGAGGTGGGGTGATGCATAAAACAAGGGTTTCAAATTAGCTCAGATATCGTTCCAGAAACCCAATATGTAATAGACAAGACCTACTCCTTGCTCAGTGAACTGGACTCAACACCCCCTATTCACCGCCCAAGAATATATCTGACTAGTAAGAATCTTCAAACCTATGTATTGCTATCTCTCTGTAAGTGAGTCAAGTGGGTGTAAAGCAGCATAAACACAGCAGTGAAAAGCAGCTAAACCCCATTATAAAAATCAATTACTTTTCAAAACCCGTGAAACAAAGACAGTGAAAGAGAGAGAAATTCTTACAAAACTCGTTCAGGGGCTCTGATGCCACCTGGATTGACCATATCTAGACCCACAGCTGATTGAGACATATGGGTGGACACTCTTGGGGCTGAGAGGTTTGGTGAGGTTGGGTGAGCTAACGCAGACCCTTTAAATTAATACGGCGTGGTACCCATCCCATGGGTCCCAAATCTCCAGGTTCAAGGGCATCGTCCTACATTGAAAACATGCATGAGAAACCCCGAAGATGGCACACCGTGTGATCGGGAAAGGTTTCTAAAACGCACCTCATTTCTCATCTCCTTGTGCTCCGGTTCGCCATTCCAGCCGCTTTACTAGCAATCTCTCTCCTTGGAGAATCAGCACCTTTATCCTCCTGTTCCATACAGGTTGCAATTTGTCCTGAGGATGAACGGGAAGAGGGGCAACCAATGAGAGACTAGCTCTAGGTGTTGGGACAGGCACAGGTCACTCTGTTTTCCCATCAGGAAGAAGAATTAACCACAGGCTCAGCCTGCCGCCAGGAACCAGAATACGGCCTGAAGCAATCCTGCGCTTTTGCGGCCAGCGCCCAAGAAAGCGAGTTGAATCATGGAGCTCAGGGGCACTGCAATTCACAAACCTGCAGACTTAGAAATGATAACTCTCGTCCACAAATATATTGAGGGAAGGCAACGAAGAGGATTTGAAAGCAAGGCAGAATTGCAGGAAACAGATTTCAGGAGGTACATTCGAATCGCCTTTAAAGCACAGGAAAAGCGGCAAAACCTCGACAATGATGCCCTTGGCCAAAAAGGGCGTATGCGTTTTTTCCTGAATATATTCAGGAAAAAACGCATACGCCCTTTTTGGCCAACCAAGCAACCTGGAAAGGCAAATCAGCGCTACAAAGAAATCTCGCTTCCCATCGGTCAAAAGGGTCATGCTGAATAAAGGGTCAAAACCAGAAATGCAGGACAGGCCATGGAGAAATGGGAGCCTTGCTACGCTGATGGGCGGGACGTAAATTGCCAACAGCCACTCTGGAGAAGTGTACGGTGTGTCCTGAAACATCTAAAAAACTCAGCTTAGAGAGCTTGGGCACTTCCACTCATGGGCGTATAAATTGGGAAAACCAAAAATCAGCAAGACACAGGCACCCCAAAGTTTTGGGCTACTCTGTTGACAAGAACCTCCACTTCGTTACACCTTAAATATGCGAGGAAAGAGAAGAATGGATAAAGAAGTTGTGGTCCTTATGTACAATGGAATATCACTCAGCCATGAAATCAATGTCATAAGGCTAGTAGCAGCATGATGAGTGGATTTAGGTATGACGATTCTAAGTGAAATAAATCACACAGAAAAAGACACTTATCATAAGATATCACTTATAGAGGGAATGTAAAAACCGCTACCCTTGAACTGAATTATAAAACAGAACAGAGTCACACGTTTAGAAAACACACTATGGCTGCTTAACGGGAAAGGTGAGGTGGGGTGATGCATAAAACAAGGGTTTCAAATTAGCTCAGATATCGTTCCATAAACCCAATATGTAATAGACAAGACCTACTCCTTGCTCAGTGAACTGGACTCAACACCCCCTATTCACCGCCCAAGAATATATCTGACTAGTAAGAATCTTCAAACCTATGTATTGACATCTCTCTGTAAGTGAGTCAAGTGGGTGTAAAGCGGCATAAACACAGCAGTGGAAAGCATCCAAACCCCATTATAAAAATCAATTACTTTTCAAAACCCGTGAAACAAAGACAGTGAAAGAGAGAGGAATTCTTACAAAATTCGTTCAGGGGCTGTGATGCCACCTGGATTGACCATATCTAGACCCACAGCTGATTGAGACATATGGGTGGACACTCTTGGGGCTGAGAGGTTTGGTGAGGTTGGGTGAGCTAACGCAGACCCTTTAAATTAATAGGCGTGGTACCCATCCCATGGGTCCCAAATCTCCAGGTTCAAGGGCATCGTCCTACATTGAAAACATGCATGACAAACCCCGAAGATGGCACACCGTGTGATGGGGAAAGGTTTCTAAAACGCACCTCATTTCTCATCTCCTTGTGCTCCGGTTCGCCATTCCAGCCGCTTTACTAGCAATCTCTCTCCTTGGAGAATCAGCACCTTTATCCTCCTGTTCCGTACAGGTTGCAATTTGTCCTGAGGATGAACGGGAAGAGGGGGAACCAATGAGAGACTAGCTCTAGGTGTTGGGACAGGCACAGGTCACTCTGTTTTCCCATCAGGAAGAAGAATTAACCACAGGCTCAGCCTGCCGCCAGAAACAAGAATACGGCCTGAAGCAATCCTGCGCTTTTGCGGCCAGCTCCCAAGAAAGCGAGTTGAATAATGGAGCTCAGGGGCACTGCAATTCACAAACCTGCAGACTTAGAAATGATAACTCTCGTCCACAAATATATTGAGGGAAGGCAACGAAGAGGATTTGAAAGCAAGGCAGAATTGCAGGAAACAGATTTCAGGAGGTAGATTCGAATCGCCTTTAAAGCACAGGAAAAGCGGCAAAACCTCGACAATGATGCCCTTGGCCAAAAAGGGCGTATGCGTTTTTTCCTGAATATATTCAGGAAAAAACGCATACGCCCTTTTTGGCCAACCAAGCAACCTGGAAAGGCAAATCAGCGCTACAAAGAAGTCTCGCTTCCCATCGGTCAAAAGGGCCATGCTGAATAAAGTGTCAAAACCAGAAATGCAGGACAGGCCATGGAGAAATGGGAGCCTTGTTACGCTGATGGGCGGGACGTAAATTGCCAACAGCCACTCTGGAGAAGTGTACGGTGTGTCCTGAAACATCTAAAAAACTCAGCTTAGAGAGCTTGGGCACTTCCACTCATGGGCGTATAAATTGGGAAAACTAAAAATCAGCAAGACACAGGCACCCCAAAGTTTTGGGCTACTCTGTTGACAAGAACCTCCACTTCGTTACACCTTAAATATCCCAGGAAAGAGAAGAATGGATAAAGAAGATGTGGTCCTTATATACAATGGAATATCACTCAGCCATGAAATCAATGTCATAAGGCTAGTAGCAGCATGATGAGTGGATTTAGCTATGACGATTCTAAGTGAAATAAGTCACACAGAAAAAGACACTTATCATGAGATATCACTTATAGAGGGAATGTAAAAACCGCTACCCTTGAACTGAATTACAAAACAGAACAGAATCACACGTTTAGAAAACAGACTATGGCTGCTTAACGGGAAAGGTGAGGTGGGGTGATGCATAAAACAAGGGTTTCAAATTAGCTCAGATATCGTTCCATAAACCCAATATGTAATAGACAAGACCTACTCCTTGCTCAGTGAACTGGACTCAACACCCCCTATTCACCGCCCAGGAATATATCAGACTAGTAAGAATCTTCAAACCTATGTATTGATATCTCTCTGTAAGTGAGTCAAGTGGGTGTAAAGCGGCATAAACACAGCAGTGAAAAGCAGCCAAACCCCATTATAAAAATCAATTACTTTTCAAAACCCGTGAAACAAAGACAGTGAAAGAGAGAGAAATTCTTACAAAATTCGTTCAGGGGCTGTGATGCCACCTGGATTGACCATATCTAGACCCCCAGCTGTTTGAGACATATGGGTGGACACTCTTGGGGCTGAGAGGTTTGGTGAGGTTGGGTGAGCTAACGCAGACCCTTTAAATTAATACGGCGTGGTACCCATCCCATGGGTCCCAAATCTCCAGGTTCAAGAGCATCGTCCTACATTGAAAACATGCATGAGAAACCCCGAAGATGGCACACCGTGTGATGGGGAAAGGTTTCTAAAACGCACCTCATTTCTCATCTCCTTGTGCTCCGGTTCGCCATTCCAGCCGCTTTACTAGCAATCTCTCTCCTTGGAGAATCAGCACCTTTATCCTCCTGTTCCGTACAGGTTGCAATTTGTCCTGAGGATGAACGGGAAGAGGGGGAACCAATGAGAGACTAGCTCTAGGTGTTGGGACAGGCACAGGTCACTCTGTTTTCCCATCAGGAAGAAGAATTAACCACAGGCTCAGCCTGCCGCCAGGAACCAGAATACGGCCTGAAGCAATCCTGCGCTTTTGCGGCCAGCTCCCAAGAAAGCGAGTTCAATCATAGAGCTCAGGAGCACTGCAATTCACAAACCTGCAGACTTAGAAATGATAACTCTCGTCCACAAATATATTGAGGGAAGGCAACGAAGAGGATTTGAAAGCAAGGCAGAATTGCAGGAAACAGATTTCAGGAGGTAGATTCGAATCGCCTTTAAAGCACAGGAAAAGCGGCAAAACCTCGACAATGATGCCCTTGGCCAAAAAGGGCGTATGCGTTTTTTCCTGAATATATTCAGGAAAAAACGCATACGCCCTTTTTGGCCAACCAAGCAACCTGGAAAGGCAAATCAGCGCTACAAAGAAGTCTCGCTTCCCATCGGTCAAAAGGGCCATGCTGAATAAAGTGTCAAAACCAGAAATGCAAGACAGGCCATGGAGAAATGGGAGCCGTGCTACGCTGATGGGCGGGACGTAAATTGCCAACAGCCACTCTGGAGAAGTGTACGGTGTGTCCTGAAACATCTAAAAAACTCAGCTTAGAGAGCTTGGGCACTTCCACTCATGGGCGTATAAATTGGGAAAACTAAAAATCAGCAAGACACAGGCACCCCAAAGTTTTGGGCTACTCTGTTGACAAGAACCTCCACTTCGTTACACCTTAAATATGCGAGGAAAGAGAAGAATGGATAAAGAAGTTGTGGTCCTTATGTACAATGGAATATGACTCAGCCATGAAATCAATGTCATAAGGCTAGTAGCAGCATGATGAGTGGATTTAGGTATGACGATTCTAAGTGAAATAAATCACACAGAAAAAGACACTTATCATAAGATATCACTTATAGAGGGAATGTAAAAACCGCTACCCTTGAACTGAATTACAAAACAGAACAGAGTCACACGTTTAGAAAACACACTATGGCTGCTTAACGGGAAAGGTGAGGTGGGGTGATGCATAAAACAAGGGTTTCAAATTAGCTCACATATCGTTCCAGAAACCCAATATGTAATAGACAAGACCTACTCCTTGCTCAGTGAACTGGACTCAACACCCCCTATTCACCGCCCAAGAATATATCAGACTAGTAAGAATCTTCAAACCTCTGTATTGATATCTCTCTGTAAGTGAGTCAAGTGGGTGTAAAGCGGCATAAACACAGCAGTGAAAAGCAGCCAAACCCCATTATAAAAATCAATTACTTTTCAAAACCCGTGAAACAAAGACAGTGAAAGAGAGAGAAATTCTTACAAAATTCGTTCAGGGGCTGTGATGCCACCTGGATTGACCATATCTAGACCCACAGCTGATTGAGACATATGGGTGGACACTCTTGGGGCTGAGAGGTTTGGTGAGGTTGGGTGAGCTAACGCAGACCCTTTAAATTAATACGGCGTGGTACCCATCCCATGGGTCCCAAATCTCCAGGTTCAAGGGCATCGTCCTACATTGAAAACATGCATGAGAAACCCCGAAGATGGCACACCGTGTGATCGGGAAAGGTTTCTAAAACGCACCTCATTTCTCATCTCCTTGTGCTCCGGTTCGCCATTCCAGCCGCTTTACTAGCAATCTCTCTCCTTGGAGAATCAGCACCTTTATCCTCCTGTTCCATACAGGTTGCAATTTGTCCTGAGGATGAACGGGAAGAGGGGCAACCAATGAGAGACTAGCTCTAGGTGTTGGGACAGGCACAGGTCACTCTGTTTTCCCATCAGGAAGAAGAATTAACCACAGGCTCAGCCTGCCGCCAGGAACCAGAATACGGCCTGAAGCAATCCTGCGCTTTTGCGGCCAGCGCCCAAGAAAGCGAGTTGAATCATGGAGCTCAGGGGCACTGCAATTCACAAACCTGCAGACTTAGAAATGATAACTCTCGTCCACAAATATATTGAGGGAAGGCAACGAAGAGGATTTGAAAGCAAGGCAGAATTGCAGGAAACAGATTTCAGGAGGTACATTCGAATCGCCTTTAAAGCACAGGAAAAGCGGCAAAACCTCGACAATGATGCCCTTGGCCAAAAAGGGCGTATGCGTTTTTTCCTGAATATATTCAGGAAAAAACGGATACGCCCTTTTTGGCCAACCAAGCAACCTGGAAAGGCAAATCAGCGCTACAAAGAAATCTCGCTTCCCATCGGTCAAAAGGGTCATGCTGAATAAAGGGTCAAAACCAGAAATGCAGGACAGGCCATGGAGAAATGGGAGCCTTGCTACGCTGATGGGCGGGACGTAAATTGCCAACAGCCACTCTGGAGAAGTGTACGGTGTGTCCTGAAACATCTAAAAAACTCAGCTTAGAGAGCTTGGGCACTTCCACTCATGGGCGTATAAATTGGGAAAACCAAAAATCAGCAAGACACAGGCACCCCAAAGTTTTGGGCTACTCTGTTGACAAGAACCTCCACTTCGTTACACCTTAAATATGCGAGGAAAGAGAAGAATGGATAAAGAAGTTGTGGTCCTTATGTACAATGGAATATCACTCAGCCATGAAATCAATGTCATAAGGCTAGTAGCAGCATGATGAGTGGATTTAGGTATGACGATTCTAAGTGAAATAAATCACACAGAAAAAGACACTTATCATAAGATATCACTTATAGAGGGAATGTAAAAACCGCTACCCTTGAACTGAATTACAAAACAGAACAGAGTCACACGTTTAGAAAACACACTATGGCTGCTTAACGGGAAAGGTGAGGTGGGGTGATGCATAAAACAAGGGTTTCAAATTAGCTCAGATATCGTTCCATAAACCCAATATGTAATAGACAAGACCTACTCCTTGCTCAGTGAACTGGACTCAACACCCCCTATTCACCACCCAAGAATATATCTGACTAGTAAGAATCTTCAAACCTATGTATTGACATCTCTCTGTAAGTGAGTCAAGTGGGTGTAAAGCGGCATAAACACAGCAGTGGAAAGCATCCAAACCCCATTATAAAAATCAATTACTTTTCAAAACCCGTGAAACAAAGACAGTGAAAGAGAGAGGAATTCTTACAAAATTCGTTCAGGGGCTGTGATGCCACCTGGATTGACCATATCTAGACCCACAGCTGATTGAGACATATGGGTGGACACTCTTGGGGCTGAGAGGTTTGGTGAGGTTGGGTGAGCTAACGCAGACCCTTTAAATTAATACGGCGTGGTACCCATCCCATGGGTCCCAAATCTCCAGGTTCAAGGGCATCGTCCTACATTGAAAACATGCATGACAAACCCCGAAGATGGCACACCGTGTGATGGGGAAAGGTTTCTAAAACGCACCTCATTTCTCATCTCCTTGTGCTCCGGTTCGCCATTCCAGCCGCTTTACTAGCAATCTCTCTCCTTGGAGAATCAGCACCTTTATCCTCCTGTTCCGTACAGGTTGCAATTTGTCCTGAGGATGAACGGGAAGAGGGGGAACCAATGAGAGACTAGCTCTAGGTGTTGGGACAGGCACAGGTCACTCTGTTTTCCCATCAGGAAGAAGAATTAACCACAGGCTCAGCCTGCCGCCAGGAACAAGAATACGGCCTGAAGCAATCCTGCGCTTTTGCGGCCAGCTCCCAAGAAAGCGAGTTGAATAATGGAGCTCAGGGGCACTGCAATTCACAAACCTGCAGACTTACAAATGATAACTCTCGTCCACAAATATATTGAGGGAAGGCAACGAAGAGGATTTGAAAGCAAGGCAGAATTGCAGGAAACAGATTTCAGGAGGTAGATTCGAATCGCCTTTAAAGCACAGGAAAAGCGGCAAAACCTCGACAATGATGCCCTTGGCCAAAAAGGGCGTATGCGTTTTTTCCTGAATATATTCAGGAAAAAACGCATACGCCCTTTTTGGCCAACCAAGCAACCTGGAAAGGCAAATCAGCGCTACAAAGAAGTCTCGCTTCCCATCGGTCAAAAGGGCCATGCTGAATAAAGTGTCAAAACCAGAAATGCAGGACAGGCCATGGAGAAATGGGAGCCTTGTTACGCTGATGGGCGGGACGTAAATTGCCAACAGCCACTCTGGAGAAGTGTACGGTGTGTCCTGAAACATCTAAAAAACTCAGCTTAGAGAGCTTGGGCACTTCCACTCATGGGCGTATAAATTGGGAAAACTAAAAATCAGCAAGACACAGGCACCCCAAAGTTTTGGGCTACTCTGTTGACAAGAACCTCCACTTCGTTACACCTTAAATATCCCAGGAAAGAGAAGAATGGATAAAGAAGATGTGGTCCTTATATACAATGGAATATCACTCAGCCATGAAATCAATGTCATAAGGCTAGTAGCAGCATGATGAGTGGATTTAGCTATGACGATTCTAAGTGAAATAAGTCACACAGAAAAAGACACTTATCATGAGATATCACTTATAGAGGGAATGTAAAAACCGCTACCCTTGAACTGAATTACAAAACAGAACAGAATCACACGTTTAGAAAACAGACTATGGCTGCTTAACGGGAAAGGTGAGGTGGGGTGATGCATAAAACAAGGGTTTCAAATTAGCTCAGATATCGTTCCATAAACCCAATATGTAATAGACAAGACCTACTCCTTGCTCAGTGAACTGGACTCAACACCCCCTATTCACCGCCCAGGAATATATCAGACTAGTAAGAATCTTCAAACCTATGTATTGATATCTCTCTGTAAGTGAGTCAAGTGGGTGTAAAGCGGCATAAACACAGCAGTGAAAAGCAGCCAAACCCCATTATAAAAATCAATTACTTTTCAAAACCCGTGAAACAAAGACAGTGAAAGAGAGAGAAATTCTTACAAAATTCGTTCAGGGGCTGTGATGCCACCTGGATTGACCATATCTAGACCCCCAGCTGTTTGAGACATATGGGTGGACACTCTTGGGGCTGAGAGGTTTGGTGAGGTTGGGTGAGCTAACGCAGACCCTTTAAATTAATACGGCGTGGTACCCATCCCATGGGTCCCAAATCTCCAGGTTCAAGAGCATCGTCCTACATTGAAAACATGCATGAGAAACCCCGAAGATGGCACACCGTGTGATGGGGAAAGGTTTCTAAAACGCACCTCATTTCTCATCTCCTTGTGCTCCGGTTCGCCATTCCAGCCGCTTTACTAGCAATCTCTCTCCTTGGAGAATCAGCACCTTTATCCTCCTGTTCCGTACAGGTTGCAATTTGTCCTGAGGATGAACGGGAAGAGGGGGAACCAATGAGAGACTAGCTCTAGGTGTTGGGACAGGCACAGGTCACTCTGTTTTCCCATCAGGAAGAAGAATTAACCACAGGCTCAGCCTGCCGCCAGGAACCAGAATACGGCCTGAAGCAATCCTGCGCTTTTGCGGCCAGCTCCCAAGAAAGCGAGTTCAATCATAGAGCTCAGGAGCACTGCAATTCACAAACCTGCAGACTTAGAAATGATAACTCTCGTCCACAAATATATTGAGGGAAGGCAACGAAGAGGATTTGAAAGCAAGGCAGAATTGCAGGAAACAGATTTCAGGAGGTAGATTCGAATCGCCTTTAAAGCACAGGAAAAGCGGCAAAACCTCGACAATGATGCCCTTGGCCAAAAAGGGCGTATGCGTTTTTTCCTGAATATATTCAGGAAAAAACGCATACGCCCTTTTTGGCCAACCAAGCAACCTGGAAAGGCAAATCAGCGCTACAAAGAAGTCTCGCTTCCCATCGGTCAAAAGGGCCATGCTGAATAAAGTGTCAAAACCAGAAATGCAAGACAGGCCATGGAGAAATGGGAGCCGTGCTACGCTGATGGGCGGGACGAAAATTGCCAACAGCCACTCTGGAGAAGTGTACGGTGTGTCCTGAAACATCTAAAAAACTCAGCTTAGAGAGCTTGGGCACTTCCACTCATGGGCGTATAAATTGGGAAAACTAAAAATCAGCAAGACACAGGCACCCCAAAGTTTTGGGCTACTCTGTTGACAAGAACCTCCACTTCGTTACACCTTAAATATGCGAGGAAAGAGAAGAATGGATAAAGAAGTTGTGGTCCTTATGTACAATGGAATATGACTCAGCCATGAAATCAATGTCATAAGGCTAGTAGCAGCATGATGAGTGGATTTAGCTATGACGATTCTAAGTGAAATAAATCACACAGAAAAAGACACTTATCATAAGATATCACTTATAGAGGGAATGTAAAAACCGCTACCCTTGAACTGAATTACAAAACAGAACAGAGTCACACGTTTAGAAAACACACTATGGCTGCTTAACGGGAAAGGTGAGGTGGGGTGATGCATAAAACAAGGGTTTCAAATTAGCTCAGATATCGTTCCAGAAACCCAATATGTAATAGACAAGACCTACTCCTTGCTCAGTGAACTGGACTCAACACCCCCTATTCACCGCCCAGGAATATATCAGACTAGTAAGAATCTTCAAACCTCTGTATTGATATCTCTCTGTAAGTGAGTCAAGTGGGTGTAAAGCGGCATAAACACAGCAGTGAAAAGCAGCCAAACCCCATTATAAAAATCAATTACTTTTCAAAACCCGTGAAACAAAGACAGTGAAAGAGAGAGAAATTCTTACAAAATTCGTTCAGGGGCTGTGATGCCACCTGGATTGACCATATCTAGACCCACAGCTGTTTGAGACATATGGGTGGACACTCTTGGGGCTGAGAGGTTTGGTGAGGTTGGGTGAGCTAACGCAGACCCTTTAAATTAATACGGCGTGGTACCCATCCCATGGGTCCCAAATCTCCAGGTTCAAGGGCATCGTCCTACATTGAAAACATGCATGAGAAACCCCGAAGATGGTACACCGTGTGATCGGGAAAGGTTTCTAAAACGCACCTCATTTCTCATCTCCTTGTGCTCCGGTTCGCCATTCCAGCCGCTTTACTAGCAATCTCTCTCCTTGGAGAATCAGCACCTTTATCCTCCTGTTCCGTACAGGTTGCAATTTGTCCTGAGGATGAACGGGAAGAGGGGGAACCAATGAGAGACTAGCTCTAGGTGTTGGGACAGGCACAGGTCACTCTGTTTTCCCATCAGGAAGAAGAATTAACCACAGGCTCAGCCTGCCGCCAGGAACCAGAATACGGCCTGAAGCAATCCTGCGCTTTTGCGGCCAGCTCCCAAGAAAGAGAGTTGAATAATGGAGCTCAGGGGCACTGCAATTCACAAACCTGCAGACTTAGAAATGATAACTCTCGTCCACAAATATATTGAGGGAAGGCAACGAAGAGGATTTGAAAGCAAGGCAGAATTGCAGGAAACAGATTTCAGGAGGTAGATTCGAATCGCCTTTAAAGCACAGGAAAAGCGGCAAAACCTCGACATTGATGCACTTGGCCAAAAAGGGCGTATGCGTTTTTTCATGAATATATTCAGGAAAAAACGCATACGCCCTTTTTGGCCAACCAAGCAACCTGGAAAGGCAAATCAGCGCTACAAAGCAGTCTCGCTTCCCATCGGTCAAAAGGGCCATGCTGAATAAAGTGTCAAAAGCAGAAATGCAGGACAGGCCATGGAAAAATGGGAGCCTTGCTACGCTGATGGGCGGGACGTAAATTGCCAACAGCCACTCTGGAGAAGTGTACGGTGTGTCCTGAAACATCTAAAAAACTCAGCTTAGAGAGCTTGGGCACTTCCACTCATGGGCGTATAAATTGGGAAAACTAAAAATCAGCAAGACACAGGCACCCCAAAGTTTTGGGCTACTCTGTTGACAAGAACCTCCACTTCGTTACACCTTAAATATGCGAGGAAAGAGAAGAATGGATAAAGAAGTTGTGGTCCTTATGTACAATGGAATATGACTCAGCCATGAAATCAATGTCATAAGGCTAGTAGCAGCATGATGAGTGGATTTAGGTATGACGATTCTAAGTGAAATAAATCACACAGAAAAAGACACTTATCATAAGATATCACTTATAGAGGGAATGTAAAAACCGCTACCCTTGAACTGAATTACAAAACAGAACAGAGTCACACGTTTAGAAAACACACTATGGCTGCTTAACGGGAAAGGTGAGGTGGGGTGATGCATAAAACAAGGGTTTCAAATTAGCTCAGATATCGTTCCAGAAACCCAATATGTAATAGACAAGACCTACTCCTTGCTCAGTGAACTGGACTCAACACCCCCTATTCACCGCCCAGGAATATATCAGACTAGTAAGAATCTTCAAACCTCTGTATTGATATCTCTCTGTAAGTGAGTCAAGTGGGTGTAAAGCGGCATAAACACAGCAGTGAAAAGCAGCCAAACCCCATTATAAAAATCAATTACTTTTCAAAACCCGTGAAACAAAGACAGTGAAAGAGAGAGAAATTCTTACAAAATTCGTTCAGGGGCTGTGATGCCACCTGGATTGACCATATCTAGACCCACAGCTGTTTGAGACATATGGGTGGACACTCTTGGGGCTGAGAGGTTTGGTGAGGTTGGGTGAGCTAACGCAGACCCTTTAAATTAATACGGCGTGGTACCCATCCCATGGGTCCCAAATCTCCAGGTTCAAGAGCATCGTCCTACATTGAAAACATGCATGAGAAACCCCGAAGATGGCACACCGTGTGATGGGGAAAGGTTTCTAAAACGCACCTCATTTCTCATCTCCTTGTGCTCCGGTTCGCCATTCCAGCCGCTTTACTAGCAATCTCTCTCCTTGGAGAATCAGCACCTTTATCCTCCTGTTCCGTACAGGTTGCAATTTGTCCTGAGGATGAACGGGAAGAGGGGGAACCAATGAGAGACTAGCTCTAGGTGTTGGGACAGGCACAGGTCACTCTGTTTTCCCATCAGGAAGAAGAATTAACCACAGGCTCAGCCTGCCGCCAGGAACCAGAATACGGCCTGAAGCAATCCTGCGCTTTTGCGGCCAGCTCCCAAGAAAGCGAGTTGAATAATGGAGCTCAGGGGCACTGCAATTCACAAACCTGCAGACTTAGAAATGATAACTCTCGTCCACAAATATATTGAGGGAAGGCAACGAAGAGGATTTGAAAGCAAGGCAGAATTGCAGGAAACAGATTTCAGGAGGTAGATTCGAATCGCCTTTAAAGCACAGGAAAAGCGGCAAAACCTCGACAATGATGCCCTTGGCCAAAAAGGGCGTATGCGTTTTTTCCTGAATATATTCAGGAAAAAACGCATACGCCCTTTTTGGCCAACCAAGCAACCTGGAAAGGCAAATCAGCGCTACAAAGAAGTCTCGCTTCCCATCGGTCAAAAGGGCCATGCTGAATAAAGTGTCAAAACCAGAAATGCAGGACAGGCCATGGAGAAATGGGAGCCTTGCTACGCTGATGGGCGGGACGTAAATTGCCAACAGCCACTCTGGAGAAGTGTACGGTGTGTCCTGAAACATCTAAAAAACTCAGCTTAGAGAGCTTGGGCACTTCCACTCATGGGCGTATAAATTGGGAAAACTAAAAATCAGCAAGACACAGGCACCCCAAAGTTTTGGGCTACTCTGTTGACAAGAACCTCCACTTCGTTACACCTTAAATATGCGAGGAAAGAGAAGAATGGATAAAGAAGTTGTGGTCCTTATGTACAATGGAATATGACTCAGCCATGAAATCAATGTCATAAGGCTAGTAGCAGCATGATGAGTGGATTTAGGTATGACGATTCTAAGTGAAATAAATCACACAGAAAAAGACACTTATCATAAGATATCACTTATAGAGGGAATGTAAAAACCGCTACCCTTGAACTGAATTACAAAACAGAACAGAGTCACACGTTTAGAAAACACACTATGGCTGCTTAACGGGAAAGGTGAGGTGGGGTGATGCATAAAACAAGGGTTTCAAATTAGCTCAGATATCGTTCCAGAAACCCAATATGTAATAGGCAAGACCTACTCCTTGCTCAGTGAACTGGACTCAACACCCCCTATTCACCGCCCAGGAATATATCAGACTAGTAAGAATCTTCAAACCTCTGTATTGATATCTCTCTGTAAGTGAGTCAAGTGGGTGTAAAGCGGCATAAACACAGCAGTGAAAAGCAGCCAAACCCCATTATAAAAATCAATTACTTTTCAAAACCCGTGAAACAAAGACAGTGAAAGAGAGAGAAATTCTTACAAAATTCGTTCAGGGGCTGTGATGCCACCTGGATTGACCATATCTAGACCCACAGCTGTTTGAGACATATGGGTGGACACTCTTGGGGCTGAGAGTTTTGGTGAGGTTGGGTGAGCTAACGCAGACCCTTTAAATTAATACGGCGTGGTACCCATCCCATGGGTCCCAAATCTCCAGGTTCAAGGGCATCGTCCTACATTGAAAACATGCATGAGAAACCCCGAAGATGGTACACCGTGTGATCGGGAAAGGTTTCTAAAACGCACCTCATTTCTCATCTCCTTGTGCTCCGGTTCGCCATTCCAGCCGCTTTACTAGCAATCTCTCTCCTTGGAGAATCAGCACCTTTATCCTCCTGTTCCGTACAGGTTGCAATTTGTCCTGAGGATGAACGGGAAGAGGGGGAACCAATGAGAGACTAGCTCTAGGTGTTGGGACAGGCACAGGTCACTCTGTTTTCCCATCAGGAAGAAGAATTAACCACAGGCTCAGCCTGCCGCCAGGAACCAGAATACGGCCTGAAGCAATCCTGCGCTTTTGCGGCCAGCTCCCAAGAAAGCGAGTTGAATAATGGAGCTCAGGGGCACTGCAATTCACAAACCTGCAGACTTAGAAATGATAACTCTCGTCCACAAATATATTGAGGGAAGGCAACGAAGAGGATTTGAAAGCAAGGCAGAATTGCAGGAAACAGATTTCAGGAGGTAGATTCGAATCGCCTTTAAAGCACAGGAAAAGCGGCAAAACCTCGACAATGATGCCCTTGGCCAAAAAGGGCGTATGCGTTTTTTCCTGAATATATTCAGGAAAAAACGCATACGCCCTTTTTGGCCAACCAAGCAACCTGGAAAGGCAAATCAGCGCTACAAAGAAGTCTCGCTTCCCATCGGTCAAAAGGGCCATGCTGAATAAAGTGTCAAAACCAGAAATGCAGGACAGGCCATGGAGAAATGGGAGCCTTGCTACGCTGATGGGCGGGACGTAAATTGCCAACAGCCACTCTGGAGAAGTGTACGGTGTGTCCTGAAACATCTAAAAAACTCAGCTTAGAGAGCTTGGGCACTTCCACTCATGGGCGTATAAATTGGGAAAACTAAAAATCAGCAAGACACAGGCACCCCAAAGTTTTGGGCTACTCTGTTGACAAGAACCTCCACTTCGTTACACCTTAAATATGCGAGGAAAGAGAAGAATGGATAAAGAAGTTGTGGTCCTTATGTACAATGGAATATGACTCAGCCATGAAATCAATGTCATAAGGCTAGTAGCAGCATGATGAGTGGATTTAGGTATGACGATTCTAAGTGAAATAAATCACACAGAAAAAGACACTTATCATAAGATATCACTTATAGAGGGAATGTAAAAACCGCTACCCTTGAACTGAATTACAAAACAGAACAGAGTCACACGTTTAGAAAACACACTATGGCTGCTTAACGGGAAAGGTGAGGTGGGGTGATGCATAAAACAAGGGTTTCAAATTAGCTCAGATATCGTTCCAGAAACCCAATATGTAATAGGCAAGACCTACTCCTTGCTCAGTGAACTGGACTCAACACCCCCTATTCACCGCCCAGGAATATATCAGACTAGTAAGAATCTTCAAACCTCTGTATTGATATCTCTCTGTAAGTGAGTCAAGTGGGTGTAAAGCGGCATAAACACAGCAGTGAAAAGCAGCCAAACCCCATTATAAAAATCAATTACTTTTCAAAACCCGTGAAACAAAGACAGTGAAAGAGAGAGAAATTCTTACAAAATTCGTTCAGGGGCTGTGATGCCACCTGGATTGACCATATCTAGACCCACAGCTGTTTGAGACATATGGGTGGACACTCTTGGGGCTGAGAGTTTTGGTGAGGTTGGGTGAGCTAACGCAGACCCTTTAAATTAATACGGCGTGGTACCCATCCCATGGGTCCCAAATCTCCAGGTTCAAGGGCATCGTCCTACATTGAAAACATGCATGAGAAACCCCGAAGATGGTACACCGTGTGATCGGGAAAGGTTTCTAAAACGCACCTCATTTCTCATCTCCTTGTGCTCCGGTTCGCCATTCCAGCCGCTTTACTAGCAATCTCTCTCCTTGGAGAATCAGCACCTTTATCCTCCTGTTCCGTACAGGTTGCAATTTGTCCTGAGGATGAACGGGAAGAGGGGGAACCAATGAGAGACTAGCTCTAGGTGTTGGGACAGGCACAGGTCACTCTGTTTTCCCATCAGGAAGAAGAATTAACCACAGGCTCAGCCTGCCGCCAGGAACCAGAATACGGCCTGAAGCAATCCTGCGCTTTTGCGGCCAGCTCCCAAGAAAGCGAGTTGAATAATGGAGCTCAGGGGCACTGCAATTCACAAACCTGCAGACTTAGAAATGATAACTCTCGTCCACAAATATATTGAGGGAAGGCAACGAAGAGGATTTGAAAGCAAGGCAGAATTGCAGGAAACAGATTTCAGGAGGTAGATTCGAATCGCCTTTAAAGCACAGGAAAAGCGGCAAAACCTCGACAATGATGCCCTTGGCCAAAAAGGGCGTATGCGTTTTTTCCTGAATATATTCAGGAAAAAACGCATACGCCCTTTTTGGCCAACCAAGCAACCTGGAAAGGCAAATCAGCGCTACAAAGAAGTCTCGCTTCCCATCGGTCAAAAGGGCCATGCTGAATAAAGTGTCAAAACCAGAAATGCAGGACAGGCCATGGAGAAATGGGAGCCTTGCTACGCTGATGGGCGGGACGTAAATTGCCAACAGCCACTCTGGAGAAGTGTACGGTGTGTCCTGAAACATCTAAAAAACTCAGCTTAGAGAGCTTGGGCACTTCCACTCATGGGCGTATAAATTGGGAAAACTAAAAATCAGCAAGACACAGGCACCCCAAAGTTTTGGGCTACTCTGTTGACAAGAACCTCCACTTCGTTACACCTTAAATATGCGAGGAAAGAGAAGAATGGATAAAGAAGTTGTGGTCCTTATGTACAATGGAATATGACTCAGCCATGAAATCAATGTCATAAGGCTAGTAGCAGCATGATGAGTGGATTTAGGTATGACGATTCTAAGTGAAATAAATCACACAGAAAAAGACACTTATCATAAGATATCACTTATAGAGGGAATGTAAAAACCGCTACCCTTGAACTGAATTACAAAACAGAACAGAGTCACACGTTTAGAAAACACACTATGGCTGCTTAACGGGAAAGGTGAGGTGGGGTGATGCATAAAACAAGGGTTTCAAATTAGCTCAGATATCGTTCCAGAAACCCAATATGTAATAGGCAAGACCTACTCCTTGCTCAGTGAACTGGACTCAACACCCCCTATTCACCGCCCAGGAATATATCAGACTAGTAAGAATCTTCAAACCTCTGTATTGATATCTCTCTGTAAGTGAGTCAAGTGGGTGTAAAGCGGCATAAACACAGCAGTGAAAAGCAGCCAAACCCCATTATAAAAATCAATTACTTTTCAAAACCCGTGAAACAAAGACAGTGAAAGAGAGAGAAATTCTTACAAAATTCGTTCAGGGGCTGTGATGCCACCTGGATTGACCATATCTAGACCCACAGCTGTTTGAGACATATGGGTGGACACTCTTGGGGCTGAGAGTTTTGGTGAGGTTGGGTGAGCTAACGCAGACCCTTTAAATTAATACGGCGTGGTACCCATCCCATGGGTCCCAAATCTCCAGGTTCAAGGGCATCGTCCTACATTGAAAACATGCATGAGAAACCCCGAAGATGGTACACCGTGTGATCGGGAAAGGTTTCTAAAACGCACCTCATTTCTCATCTCCTTGTGCTCCGGTTCGCCATTCCAGCCGCTTTACTAGCAATCTCTCTCCTTGGAGAATCAGCACCTTTATCCTCCTGTTCCGTACAGGTTGCAATTTGTCCTGAGGATGAACGGGAAGAGGGGGAACCAATGAGAGACTAGCTCTAGGTGTTGGGACAGGCACAGGTCACTCTGTTTTCCCATCAGGAAGAAGAATTAACCACAGGCTCAGCCTGCCGCCAGGAACCAGAATACGGCCTGAAGCAATCCTGCGCTTTTGCGGCCAGCTCCCAAGAAAGAGAGTTGAATCATGGAGCTCAGGGGCACTGCAATTCACAAACCTGCAGACTTAGAAATGATAACTCTCGTCCACAAATATATTGAGGGAAGGCAACGAAGAGGATTTGAAAGCAAGGCAGAATTGCAGGAAACAGATTTCAGGAGGTAGATTCGAATCGCCTTTAAAGCACAGGAAAAGCGGCAAAACCTCGACAATGATGCCCTTGGCCAAAAAGGGCGTATGCGTTTTTTCCTGAATATATTCAGGAAAAAACGCATACGCCCTTTTTGGCCAACCAAGCAACCTGGAAAGGCAAATCAGCGCTACAAAGAAGTCTCGCTTCCCATCGGTCAAAAGGGCCATGCTGAATAAAGTGTCAAAACCAGAAATGCAGGACAGGCCATGGAGAAATGGGAGCCTTGCTACGCTGATGGGCGGGACGTAAATTGCCAACAGCCACTCTGGAGAAGTGTACGGTGTGTCCTGAAACATCTAAAAAACTCAGCTTAGAGAGCTTGGGCACTTCCACTCATGGGCGTATAAATTGGGAAAACTAAAAATCAGCAAGACACAGGCACCCCAAAGTTTTGGGCTACTCTGTTGACAAGAACCTCCACTTCGTTACACCTTAAATATCCCAGGAAAGAGAAGAATGGATAAAGAAGATGTGGTCCTTATATACAATGGAATATCACTCAGCCATGAAATCAATGTCATAAGGCTAGTAGCAGCATGATGAGTGGATTTAGCTATGACGATTCTAAGTGAAATAAGTCACACAGAAAAAGACACTTATCATGAGATATCACTTATAGAGGGAATGTAAAAACCGCTACCCTTGAACTGAATTACAAAACAGAACAGAATCACACGTTTAGAAAACAGACTATGGCTGCTTAACGGGAAAGGTGAGGTGGGGTGATGCATAAAACAAGGGTTTCAAATTAGCTCAGATATCGTTCCATAAACCCAATATGTAATAGACAAGACCTACTCCTTGCTCAGTGAACTGGACTCAACACCCCCTATTCACCGCCCAGGAATATATCAGACTAGTAAGAATCTTCAAACCTATGTATTGATATCTCTCTGTAAGTGAGTCAAGTGGGTGTAAAGCGGCATAAACACAGCAGTGAAAAGCAGCCAAACCCCATTATAAAAATCAATTACTTTTCAAAACCCGTGAAACAAAGACAGTGAAAGAGAGAGAAATTCTTACAAAATTCGTTCAGGGGCTGTGATGCCACCTGGATTGACCATATCTAGACCCACAGCTGTTTGAGACATATGGGTGGACACTCTTGGGGCTGAGAGGTTTGTTGAGGTTGGGTGAGCTAACGCAGACCCTTTAAATTAATACGGCGTGGTACCCATCCCATGGGTCCCAAATCTCCAGGTTCAAGAGCATCGTCCTACATTGAAAACATGCATGAGAAACCCCGAAGATGGCACACCGTGTGATGGGGAAAGGTTTCTAAAACGCACCTCATTTCTCATCTCCTTGTGCTCCGGTTCGCCATTCCAGCCGCTTTACTAGCAATCTCTCTCCTTGGAGAATCAGCACCTTTATCCTCCTGTTCCGTACAGGTTGCAATTTGTCCTGAGGATGAACGGGAAGAGGGGGAACCAATGAGAGACTAGCTCTAGGTGTTGGGACAGGCACAGGTCACTCTGTTTTCCCATCAGGAAGAAGAATTAACCACAGGCTCAGCCTGCCGCCAGGAACCAGAATACGGCCTGAAGCAATCCTGCGCTTTTGCGGCCAGCTCCCAAGAAAGCGAGTTGAATAATGGAGCTCAGGGGCACTGCAATTCACAAACCTGCAGACTTAGAAATGATAACTCTCGTCCACAAATATATTGAGGGAAGGCAACGAAGAGGATTTGAAAGCAAGGCAGAATTGCAGGAAACAGATTTCAGGAGGTAGATTCGAATCGCCTTTAAAGCACAGGAAAAGCGGCAAAACCTCGACAATGATGCCCTTGGCCAAAAAGGGCGTATGCGTTTTTTCCTGAATATATTCAGGAAAAAACGCATACGCCCTTTTTGGCCAACCAAGCAACCTGGAAAGGCAAATCAGCGCTACAAAGAAGTCTCGCTTCCCGTCGGTCAAAAGGGCCATGCTGAATAAAGTGTCAAAACCAGAAATGCAGGACAGGCCATGGAGAAATGGGAGCCTTGCTACGCTGATGGGCGGGACGTAAATTGCCAACAGCCACTCTGGAGAAGTGTACGGTGTGTCCTGAAACATCTAAAAAACTCAGCTTAGAGAGCTTGGGCACTTCCACTCATGGGCGTATAAATTGGGAAAACTAAAAATCAGCAAGACACAGGCACCCCAAAGTTTTGGGCTACTCTGTTGACAAGAACCTCCACTTCGTTACACCTTAAATATGCGAGGAAAGAGAAGAATGGATAAAGAAGTTGTGGTCCTTATGTACAATGGAATATGACTCAGCCATGAAATCAATGTCATAAGGCTAGTAGCAGCATGATGAGTGGATTTAGGTATGACGATTCTAAGTGAAATAAATCACACAGAAAAAGACACTTATCATAAGATATCACTTATAGAGGGAATGTAAAAACCGCTACCCTTGAACTGAATTACAAAACAGAACAGAGTCACACGTTTAGAAAACACACTATGGCTGCTTAACGGGAAAGGTGAGGTGGGGTGATGCATAAAACAAGGGTTTCAAATTAGCTCAGATATCGTTCCAGAAACCCAATATGTAATAGGCAAGACCTACTCCTTGCTCAGTGAACTGGACTCAACACCCCCTATTCACCGCCCAGGAATATATCAGACTAGTAAGAATCTTCAAACCTATGTATTGATATCTCTCTGTAAGTGAGTCAAGTGGGTGTAAAGCGGCATAAACACAGCAGTGAAAAGCAGCCAAACCCCATTATAAAAATCAATTACTTTTCAAAACCCGTGAAACAAAGACAGTGAAAGAGAGAGAAATTCTTACAAAATTCGTTCAGGGGCTGTGATGCCACCTGGATTGACCATATCTAGACCCACAGCTGTTTGAGACATATGGGTGGACACTCTTGGGGCTGAGAGGTTTGGTGAGGTTGGGTGAGCTAACGCAGACCCTTTAAATTAATACGGCGTGGTACCCATCCCATGGGTCCCAAATCTCCAGGTTCAAGGGCATCGTCCTACATTGAAAACATGCATGAGAAACCCCGAAGATGGTACACCGTGTGATCGGGAAAGGTTTCTAAAACGCACCTCATTTCTCATCTCCTTGTGCTCCGGTTCGCCATTCCAGCCGCTTTACTAGCAATCTCTCTCCTTGGAGAATCAGCACCTTTATCCTCCTGTTCCGTACAGGTTGCAATTTGTCCTGAGGATGAACGGGAAGAGGGGGAACCAATGAGAGACTAGCTCTAGGTGTTGGGACAGGCACAGGTCACTCTGTTTTCCCATCAGGAAGAAGAATTAACCACAGGCTCAGCCTGCCGCCAGGAACCAGAATACGGCCTGAAGCAATCCTGCGCTTTTGCGGCCAGCTCCCAAGAAAGAGAGTTGAATAATGGAGCTCAGGGGCACTGCAATTCACAAACCTGCAGACTTAGAAATGATAACTCTCGTCCACAAATATATTGAGGGAAGGCAACGAAGAGGATTTGAAAGCAAGGCAGAATTGCAGGAAACAGATTTCAGGAGGTAGATTCGAATCGCCTTTAAAGCACAGGAAAAGCGGCAAAACCTCGACATTGATGCACTTGGCCAAAAAGGGCGTATGCGTTTTTTCATGAATATATTCAGGAAAAAACGCATACGCCCTTTTTGGCCAACCAAGCAACCTGGAAAGGCAAATCAGCGCTACAAAGCAGTCTCGCTTCCCATCGGTCAAAAGGGCCATGCTGAATAAAGTGTCAAAAGCAGAAATGCAGGACAGGCCATGGAAAAATGGGAGCCTTGCTACGCTGATGGGCGGGACGTAAATTGCCAACAGCCATTCTGGAGAAGTGTACGGTGTGTCCTGAAACATCTAAAAAACTCAGCTTAGAGAGCTTGGGCACTTCCACTCATGGGCGTATAAATTGGGAAAACTAAAAATCAGCAAGACACAGGCACCCCAAAGTTTTGGGCTACTCTGTTGACAAGAACCTCCACTTCGTTACACCTTAAATATGCGAGGAAAGAGAAGAATGGATAAAGAAGTTGTGGTCCTTATGTACAATGGAATATGACTCAGCCATGAAATCAATGTCATAAGGCTAGTAGCAGCATGATGAGTGGATTTAGGTATGACGATTCTAAGTGAAATAAATCACACAGAAAAAGACACTTATCATAAGATATCACTTATAGAGGGAATGTAAAAACCGCTACCCTTGAACTGAATTACAAAACAGAACAGAGTCACACGTTTAGAAAACACACTATGGCTGCTTAACGGGAAAGGTGAGGTGGGGTGATGCATAAAACAAGGGTTTCAAATTAGCTCAGATATCGTTCCAGAAACCCAATATGTAATAGACAAGACCTACTCCTTGCTCAGTGAACTGGACTCAACACCCCCTATTCACCGCCCAGGAATATATCAGACTAGTAAGAATCTTCAAACCTCTGTATTGATATCTCTCTGTAAGTGAGTCAAGTGGGTGTAAAGCGGCATAAACACAGCAGTGAAAAGCAGCCAAACCCCATTATAAAAATCAATTACTTTTCAAAACCCGTGAAACAAAGACAGTGAAAGAGAGAGAAATTCTTACAAAATTCGTTCAGGGGCTGTGATGCCACCTGGATTGACCATATCTAGACCCACAGCTGTTTGAGACATATGGGTGGACACTCTTGGGGCTGAGAGGTTTGGTGAGGTTGGGTGAGCTAACGCAGACCCTTTAAATTAATACGGCGTGGTACCCATCCCATGGGTCCCAAATCTCCAGGTTCAAGGGCATCGTCCTACATTGAAAACATGCATGAGAAACCCCGAAGATGGTACACCGTGTGATCGGGAAAGGTTTCTAAAACGCACCTCATTTCTCATCTCCTTGTGCTCCGGTTCGCCATTCCAGCCGCTTTACTAGCAATCTCTCTCCTTGGAGAATCAGCACCTTTATCCTCCTGTTCCGTACAGGTTGCAATTTGTCCTGAGGATGAACGGGAAGAGGGGGAACCAATGAGAGACTAGCTCTAGGTGTTGGGACAGGCACAGGTCACTCTGTTTTCCCATCAGGAAGAAGAATTAACCACAGGCTCAGCCTGCCGCCAGGAACCAGAATACGGCCTGAAGCAATCCTGCGCTTTTGCGGCCAGCTCCCAAGAAAGCGAGTTGAAGAATGGAGCTCAGGGGCACTGCAATTCACAAACCTGCAGACTTAGAAATGATAACTCTCGTCCACAAATATATTGAGGGAAGGCAACGAAGAGGATTTGAAAGCAAGGCAGAATTGCAGGAAACAGATTTCAGGAGGTAGATTCGAATCGCCTTTAAAGCACAGGAAAAGCGGCAAAACCTCGACAATGATGCCCTTGGCCAAAAAGGGCGTATGCGTTTTTTCCTGAATATATTCAGGAAAAAACGCATACGCCCTTTTTGGCCAACCAAGCAACCTGGAAAGGCAAATCGGCGCTACAAAGAAGTCTCGCTTCCCATCGGTCAAAAGGGCCATGCTGAATAAAGTGTCAAAACCAGAAATGCAGGACAGGCCATGGAGAAATGGGAGCCTTGCTACACTGATGGGCGGGATGTAAATTGCCAACAGCCACTCTGGAGAAGTGTACGGTGTGTCCTGAAACATCTAAAAAACTCAGCTTAGAGAGCATAGGGCACTTCCACTCATGGGCGTATAAATTGGGAAAACTAAAAATCAGCAAGACACAGGCACCCCAAAGTTTTGGGCTACTCTGTTGACAAGAACCTCCACTTCGTTACACCTTAAATATGCGAGGAAAGAGAAGAATGGATAAAGAAGATGTGGTCCTTATATACAATGGAATATCACTCAGCCATGAAATCAATGTCATAAGGCTAGTAGCAGCATGATGAGTGGATTTAGCTATGACGATTCTAAGTGAAATAAGTCACACAGAAAAAGACACTTATCATGAGATATCACTTATAGAGGGAATGTAAAAACCGCTACCCTTGAACTGAATTACAAAACAGAACAGAATCACACGTTTAGAAAACAGACTATGGCTGCTTAACGGGAAAGGTGAGGTGGGGTGATGCATAAAACAAGGGTTTCAAATTAGCTCAGATATCGTTCCAGAAACCCAATATGTAATAGACAAGACCTACTCCTTGCTCAGTGAACTGGACTCAACACCCCGTATTCACCGCCCAGGAATATATCAGACTAGTAAGAATCTTCAAACCTATGTATTGATATCTCTCTGTAAGTGAGTCAAGTGGGTGTAAAGCGGCATAAACACAGCAGTGAAAAGCAGCCAAACCCCATTATAAAAATCAATTACTTTTCAAAACCCGTGAAACAAAGACAGTGAAAGAGAGAGAAATTCTTACAAAATTCGTTCAGGGGCTGTGATGCCACCTGGATTGACCATATCTAGACCCACAGCTGATTGAGACATATGGGTGGACACTCTTGGGGCTGAGAGGTTTGGTGAGGTTGGGTGAGCTAACGCAGACCCTTTAAATTAATACGGCGTGGTACCCATCCCATGGGTCCCAAATCTCCAGGTTCAAGGCCATCGTCCTACATTGAAAACATGCATGAGAAACCCCGAAGATGGTACACCGTGTGATGGGGAAAGGTTTCTAAAACGCACCTCATTTCTCATCTCCTTGTGCTCCGGCTCGCCATTCCAGCCGCTTTACTAGCAATCTCTCTCCTTGGAGAATCAGCACCTTTATCCTCCTGTTCCGTACAGGTTGCAATTTGTCCTGAGGATGAACGGGAAGAGGAGGAACCAATGAGAGACTAGCTCTAGGTGTTGGGACAGGCACAGGTCACTCTGTTTTCCCATCAGGAAGAAGAATTAACCACAGGCTCAGCCTGCCGCCAGGAACCAGAATACGGCCTGAAGCAATCCTGCGCTTTTGCGGCCAGCTCCCAAGAAAGCGAGTTGAATAATGGAGCTCAGGGGCACTGCAATTCACAAACCTGCAGACTTAGAAATGATAACTCTCGTCCACAAATATATTGAGGGAAGGCAACGAAGAGGATTTGAAAGCAAGGCAGAATTGCAGGAAACAGATTTCAGGAGGTAGATTCGAATCGCCTTTAAAGCACAGGAAAAGCGGCAAAACCTCGACAGTGATGCCCTTGGCCAAAAAGGGCGTATGCGTTTTTTCCTGAATATATTCAGGAAAAAACGCATACGCCCTTTTTGGCCAACCAAGCAACCTGGAAAGGCAAATCAGCGCTACAAAGAAGTCTCGCTTCCCATCGGTCAAAAGGGCCATGCTGAATAAAGTGTCAAAACCAGAAATGCAGGACAGGCCATGGAGAAATGGGAGCCTTGCTACGCTGATGCGCGGGACGTAAATTGCCAACAGCCACTCTGGAGAAGTGTACGGTGTGTCCTGAAACATCTAAAAAACTCAGCTTAGAGAGCTTGGGCACTTCCACTCATGGGCGTATAAATTGGGAAAACTAAAAATCAGCAAGACACAGGCACCCCAAAGTTTTGGGCTACTCTATTGACAAGAACCTCCACTTCGTTACACCTTAAATATCCGAGGAAAGAGAAGAATGGATAAAGAAGTTGTGGTCTTTATGTACAATGGAATATCACTCAGCCATGAAATCAATGTCATAAGGCTAGTAGCAGCATGATGAGTGGATTTAGGTATGACGATTCTAAGTGAAGTAAATCACACAGAAAAAGACACTTATCATAAGATATCACTTATAGAGGGAATGTAAAAACCGCTACCCTTGAACTGAATTACAAAACAGAACAGAGTCACACGTTTAGAAAACACACTATGGCTGCTTAACGGGAAAGGTGAGGTGGGGTGATGCATAAAACAAGGGTTTCAAATTAGCTCAGATATCGTTCCATAAACTCAATATGTAATAGACAATACCTACTCCTTGCTCAGTGAACTGGACTCAACACCCCCTATTCACCGCCCAAGAATATATCTGACTAGTAAGAATCTTCAAACCTATGTATTGCTATCTCTCTGTAAGTGAGTGAGGCGGGTGTAAAGCGGCATAAACACAGCAGTGAAAAGCAGCCAAACCCCATTATAAAAATCAATTACTTTTCAAAACCCGTGAAACAAAGACAGTGAAAGAGAGAGAAATTCTTACAAAATTCGTTCAGGGGCTGTGATGCCACCGGGATTGACCATATCTAGACCCACAGCTGATTGAGACATATGGGTGGACACTCTTGGGGCTGAGAGGTTTGGTGAGGTTGGGTGAGCTAACGCAGACCCTTTAAATTAATACGGCGTGGTACCCATCCCATGGGTCCCAAATCTCCAGGTTCAAGGGCATCGTCCTACATTGAAAACATGCATGAGAAACCCCGAAGATGGTACACCGTGTGATGGGGAAAGGTTTCTAAAACGCACCTCATTTCTCATCTCCTTGTGCTCCGGTTCGCCATTCCAGCCGCTTTACTAGCAATCTCTCTCCTTGGAGAATCAGCACCTTTATCCTCCTGTTCCGTACAGGTTGCAATTTGTCCTGAG
This sequence comes from Balaenoptera borealis, assembly GCF_965194805.1. Classification (NCBI taxonomy): domain Eukaryota; kingdom Metazoa; phylum Chordata; class Mammalia; order Artiodactyla; family Balaenopteridae; genus Balaenoptera; species Balaenoptera borealis. Next base: position 96,090,997 of record NC_138873.1, read on the forward strand.
GATGAACGGGAAGAGGGGGAACCAATGAGAGACTAGCTCTAGGTGTTGGGACAGGCACAGGTCACTCTGTTTTCCCATCAGGAAGAAGAATTAACCACAGGCTCAGCCTGCCGCCAGGAACCAGAATACGGCCTGAAGCAATCCTGCGCTTTTGCGGCCAGCTCCCAAGAAAGCGAGTTGAATCATGGAGCTCAGGGGCACTGCAATTCACAAACCTGCAGACTTAGAAATGATAACTCTCGTCCACAAATATATTGAGGGAAGGCAACGAAGAGGATTTGAAAGCAAGGCAGAATTGCAGGAAACAGATTTCAGGAGGTAGATTCGAATCGCCTTTAAAGCAGAGGAAAAGCGGCAAAACCTCGACAATGATGCCCTTGGCCAAAAAGGGCGTATGCGTTTTTTCCTGAATATATTCAGGAAAAAACGCATACGCCCTTTTTGGCCAACCAAGCAACCTGGAAAGGCAAATCAGCGCTACAAAGAAGTCTCGCTTCCCATCGGTCAAAAGGGCCATGCTGAATAAAGTGTCAAAACCAGAAATGCAGGACAGGCCATGGAGAAATGGGAGCCTTGCTACACTGATGGGCGGGATGTAAATTGCCAACAGCCACTCTGGAGAAGTGTACGGTGTGTCCTGAAACATCTAAAAAACTCAGCTTAGAGAGCATAGGGCAGTTCCACTCATGGGCGTATAAATTGGGAAAACTAAAAATCAGCAAGACACAGGCACCCCAAAGTTTTGGGCTACTCTGTTGACAAGAACCTCCACTTCGTTACACCTTAAATATGCGAGGAAAGAGAAGAATGGATAAAGAAGATGTGGTCCTTATATACAATGGAATATCACTCAGCCATGAAATCAATGTCATACGGCTAGTAGCAGCATGATGAGTGGATTTAGCTATGACGATTCTAAGTGAAATAAGTCACACAGAAAAAGACACTTATCATGAGATATCACTTATAGAGGGAATGTAAAAACCGCTACCCTTGAACTGAATTACAAAACAGAACAGAATCACACGTTTAGAAAACAGACTATGGCTGCTTAACGGGAAAGGTGAGGTGGGGTGATGCATAAAACAAGGGTTTCAAATTAGCTCAGATATCGTTCCATAAACCCAATATGTAATAGACAAGACCTACTCCTTGCTCAGTGAACTGGACTCAACACCCCCTATTCACCGCCCAGGAATATATCAGACTAGTAAGAATCTTCAAACCTATGTATTGATAGCTCTCTGTAAGTGAGTCAAGTGGGTGTAAAGCGGCATAAACACAGCAGTGAAAAGCAGCCAAACCCCATTATAAAAATCAATTACTTTTCAAAACCCGTGAAACAAAGACAGTGAAAGAGAGAGAAATTCTTACAAAATTCGTTCAGGGGCTGTGATGCCACCTGGATTGACCATATCTAGACCCACAGCTGATTGAGACATATGGGTGGACACTCTTGGGGCTGAGAGGTTTGGTGAGGTTGGGTGAGCTAACGCAGACCCTTTAAATTAATACGGCGTGGTACCCATCCCATGGGTCCCAAATCTCCAGGTTCAAGGGCATCGTCCTACATTGAAAACATGCATGAGAAACCCCGAAGATGGTACACCGTGTGATGGGGAAAGGTTTCTAAAACGCACCTCATTTCTCATCTCCTTGTGCTCCGGCTCGCCATTCCAGCCGCTTTACTAGCAATCTCTCTCCTTGGAGAATCAGCACCTTTATCCTCCTGTTCCGTACAGGTTGCAATTTGTCCTGAGGATGAACGGGAAGAGGGGGAACCAATGAGAGACTAGCTCTAGGTGTTGGGACAGGCACAGGTCACTCTGTTTTCCCATCAGGAAGAAGAATTAACCACAGGCTCAGCCTGCCGCCAGGAACCAGAATACGGCCTGAAGCAATCCTGCGCTTTTGCGGCCAGCTCCCAAGAAAGCGAGTTGAAGAATGGAGCTCAGGGGCACTGCAATTCACAAACCTGCAGACTTAGAAATGATAACTCTCGTCCACAAATATATTGAGGGAAGGCAACGAAGAGGATTTGAAAGCAAGGCAGAATTGCAGGAAACAGATTTCAGGAGGTAGATTCGAATCGCCTTTAAAGCACAGGAAAAGCGGCAAAACCTCGACAGTGATGCCCTTGGCCAAAAAGGGCGTATGCGTTTTTTCCTGAATATATTCAGGAAAAAACGCATACGCCCTTTTTGGCCAACCAAGCAACCTGGAAAGGCAAATCAGCGCTACAAAGCAGTCTCGCTTCCCATCGGTCAAAAGGGCCATGCTGAATAAAGTGTCAAAACCAGAAATGCAGGACAGTCCATGGAGAAATGGGAGCCTTGCTACGCTGATGGGCGGGACGTAAATTGCCAACAGCCACTCTGGAGAAGTGTACGGTGTGTCCTGAAACATCTAAAAAACTCAGCTTAGAGAGCTTGGGCACTTCCACTCATGGGCGTATAAATTGGGAAATCTAAAAATCAGCAAGACACAGGCACCCCAAAGTTTTGGGCTACTCTATTGACAAGAACCTCCACTTCGTTACACCTTAAATATCCGAGGAAAGAGAAGAATGGATAAAGAAGTTGTGGTCCTTATGTACAATGGAATATCACTCAGCCATGAAATCAATGTCATAAGGCTAGTAGCAGCATGATGAGTGGATTTAGCTATGATGATTCTAAGTGAAATAAGTCACACAGAAAAAGACACTTATCATGAGATATCACTTATAGAGGGAATGTAAAAACCGCTACCCTTGAACTGAATTACAAAACAGAACAGAGTCACACGTTTAGAAAACACACTATGGCTGCTTAACGGGAAAGGTGAGGTGGGGTGATGCATAAAACAAGGGTTTCAAATTAGCTCAGATATCGTTCCATAAACCCAATATGTAATAGACAAGACCTACTCCTTGCTCAGTGAACTGGACTCAACACCCCCTATTCACCGCCCAAGAATATATCTGACTAGTAAGAATCTTCAAACCTATGTATTGCTATCTCTCTGTAAGTGAGTGAGGCGGGTGTAAAGCGGCATAAACACAGCAGTGAAAAGCAGCCAAACCCCATTATAAAAATCAATTACTTTTCAAAACCCGTGAAACAAAGACAGTGAAAGAGAGAGAAATTCTTACAAAATTCGTTCAGGGGCTGTGATGCCACTGGGATTGACCATATCTAGACCCACAGCTGATTGAGACATATGGGTGGACACTCTTGGGGCTGAGAGGTTTGGTGAGGTTGGGTGAGCTAACGCAGACCCTTTAAATTAATACGGCGTGGTACCCATCCCATGGGTCCCAAATCTCCAGGTTCAAGGGCATCGTCCTACATTGAAAACATGCATGAGAAACCCCGAAGATGGCACACCGTGTGATGGGGAAAGGTTTCTAAAACGCACCTCATTTCTCATCTCCTTGTGCTCCGGGTCGCCATTCCAGCTGCTTTACTAGCAATCTCTCTCCTTGGAGAATCAGCACCTTTATCCTCCTGTTCCGTACAGGTTGCAATTTGTCCTGAGGATGAACGGGAAGAGGGGGAACCAATGAGAGACTAGCTCTAGGTGTTGGGACAGGCACAGGTCACTCTATTTTCCCATCAGGAAGAAGAATTAACCACAGGCTCAGCCTGCCGCCAGGAACCAGAATACGGCCTGAAGCAATCCTGCGCTTTTGCGGCCAGCTCCCAAGAAAGCGAGTTGAATCATGGAGCTCAGGGGCACTGCAATTCACAAACCTGCAGACTTAGAAATGAGAACTCTCGTCCACAAATATATTGAGGGAAGGCAACGAAGAGGATTTGAAAGCAAGGCAGAATTGCAGGAAACAGATTTCAGGAGGTAGATTCGAATCGCCTTTACAGCACAGGAAAAGCGGCAAAACCTCGAAAATGATGCCCTTGGCCAAAAAGGGCGTATGCGTTTTTTCCTGAATATATTCAGGAAAAAACGCATACGCCCTTTTTGGCCAACCAAGCAACCTGGAAAGGCAAATCAGCGCTACAAAGAAGTCTCGCTTCCCATCGGTCAAAAGGGCCATGCTGAATAAAGTGTCAATACCAGAAATGCAGGACAGGCCTTGGAGAAATGGGAGCCTTTCTACGCTGATGGGAGGGATGTAAATTGCCAACAGCCACTCTGGAGAAGTGTACGGTGTGTCCTGAGACATCTAAAAAACTCAGCTTACAGAGCATAAGACACTTCCACTCATGGGCGTATGAATTGTGAAAACTAAAAATCAGGAAGACACAGGCACCCCAAAGTTTTGGGCTGCTCTGTTGACAAGAACCTACACTTCGTTACACCTTAAATATCCCAGGAAAGAGAAGAATGGATAAAGAAGATGTGGTCCTTATATACAATGGAATATCACTCAGCCATGAAATCAATGTCATAAGGCTAGTAGCAGCATGATGAGTGGATTTAGCTATGACGATTCTAAGTGAAATAAGTCACACAGAAAAAGACACTTATCATGAGATATCACTTATAGAGGGAATGTAAAAACCGCTACCCTTGAACTGAATTACAAAACAGAACAGAGTCACACGTTTAGAAAACACACTATGGCTGCTTAACGGGAAAGGTGAGGTGGGGTGATGCATAAAACAAGGGTTTCAAATTAGCTCAGATATCGTTCCATAAACCCAATATGTAATAGACAAGACCTACTCCTTGCTCAGTGAACTGGACTCAACACCCCCTATTCACCGCCCAAGAATATATCTGACTAGTAAGAATCTTAAAACCTATGTATTGCTATCTCTCTGTAAGTGAGTGAGGCGGGTGTAAAGCGGCATAAACACAGCAGTGAAAAGCAGCCAAACCCCATTATAAAAATCAATTACTTTTCAAAACCCGTGAAACAAAGACAGTGAAAGAGAGAGAAATTCTTACAAAATTCGTTCAGGGGCTGTGATGCCACCGGGATTGACCATATCTAGACCCACAGCTGATTGAGACATATGGGTGGACACTCTTGGGGCTGAGAGGTTTGGTGAGGTTGGGTGAGCTAACGCAGACCCTTTAAATTAATACGGCGTGGTACCCATCCCATGGGTCCCAAATCTCCAGGTTCAAGGGCATCGTCCTACATTGAAAACATGCATGAGAAACCCCGAAGATGGCACACCGTGTGATGGGGAAAGGTTTCTAAAACGCACCTCATTTCTCATCTCCTTGTGCTCCGGTTCGCCATTCCAGCCGCTTTACTAGCAATCTCTCTCCTTGGAGAATCAGCACCTTTATCCTCCTGTTCCGTACAGGTTGCAATTTGTCCTGAGGATGCACGGGAAGAGGGGGAACCAATGAGAGACTAGCTCTAGGTGTTGGGACAGGCACAGGTCACTCTATTTTCCCATCAGGAAGAAGAATTAACCACAGGCTCAGCCTGCCGCCAGGAACCAGAATACGGCCTGAAGCAATCCTGCGCTTTTGCGGCCAGCTCCCAAGAAAGCGAGTTGAATCATGGAGCTCAGGGGCACTGCAATTCACAAACCTGCAGACTTAGAAATGAGAACTCTCGTCCACAAATATATTGAGGGAAGGCAACGAAGAGGATTTGAAAGCAAGGCAGAATTGCAGGAAACAGATTTCAGGAGGTAGATTCGAATCGCCTTTACAGCACAGGAAAAGCGGCAAAACCTCGACAATGATGCCCTTGGCCAAAAAGGGCGTATGCGTTTTTTCCTGAATATATTCAGGAAAAAACGCATACGCCCTTTTTGGCCAACCAAGCAACCTGGAAAGGCAAATCAGCGCTACAAAGAAGTCTCGCTTCCCATCGGTCAAAAGGGCCATGCTGAATAAAGTGTCAAAACCAGAAATGCAGGACAGGCCTTGGAGAAATGGGAGCCTTGCTACGCTGATGGGCGGGACGTAAATTGCCAACAGCCACTCTGGAGAAGTGTACGGTGTGTCCTGAAACATCTAAAAAACTCAGCTTAGAGAGCTTGGGCACTTCCACTCATGGGCGTATAAATTGGGAAAACTAAAAATCAGCAAGACACAGGCACCCCAAAGTTTTGGGCTACTCTATTGACAAGAACCTCCACTTCGTTACACCTTAAATATCCGAGGAAAGAGAAGAATGGATAAAGAAGTTGTGGTCCTTATGTACAATGGAATATCACTCAGCCATGAAATCAATGTCATAAGGCTAGTAGCAGCATGATGAGTGGATTTAGCTATGACGATTCTAAGTGAAATAAGTCACACAGAAAAAGACACTTATCATGAGATATCACTTATAGAGGGAATGTAAAAACCGCTACCCTTGAACTGAATTACAAAACAGAACAGAGTCACACGTTTAGAAAACACACTATGGCTGCTTAACGGGAAAGGTGAGGTGGGGTGATGCATAAAACAAGGGTTTCAAATTAGCTCAGATATCGTTCCATAAACCCAATATGTAATAGACAAGACCTACTCCTTGCTCAGTGAACTGGACTCAACACCCCCGATTCACCGCCCAAGAATATATCTGACTAGTAAGAATCTTCAAACCTATGTATTGCTATCTCTCTGTAAGTGAGTGAGGCGGGTGTAAAGCGGCATAAACACAGCAGTGAAAAGCAGCCAAACCCCATTATAAAAATCAATTACTTTTCAAAACCCGTGAAACAAAGACAGTGAAAGAGAGAGAAATTCTTACAAAATTCGTTCAGGGGCTGTGATGCCACTGGGATTGACCATATCTAGACCCACAGCTGATTGAGACATATGGGTGGACACTCTTGGGGCTGAGAGGTTTGGTGAGGTTGGGTGAGCTAACGCAGACCCTTTAAATTAATACGGCGTGGTACCCATCCCATGGGTCCCAAATCTCCAGGTTCAAGGGCATCGTCCTACATTGAAAACATGCATGAGAAACCCCGAAGATGGCACACCGTGTGATGGGGAAAGGTTTCTAAAACGCACCTCATTTCTCATCTCCTTGTGCTCCGGGTCGCCATTCCAGCTGCTTTACTAGCAATCTCTCTCCTTGGAGAATCAGCACCTTTATCCTCCTGTTCCGTACAGGTTGCAATTTGTCCTGAGGATGAACGGGAAGAGGGGGAACCAATGAGAGACTAGCTCTAGGTGTTGGGACAGGCACAGGTCACTCTATTTTCCAATCAGGAAGAAGAATTAACCACAGGCTCAGCCTGCCGCCAGGAACCAGAATACGGCCTGAAGCAATCCTGCGCTTTTGCGGCCAGCTCCCAAGAAAGCGAGTTGAATCATGGAGCTCAGGGGCACTGCAATTCACAAACCTGCAGACTTAGAAATGAGAACTCTCGTCCACAAATATATTGAGGGAAGGCAACGAAGAGGATTTGAAAGCAAGGCAGAATTGCAGGAAACAGATTTCAGGAGGTAGATTCGAATCGCCTTTACAGCACAGGAAAAGCGGCAAAACCTCGAAAATGATGCCCTTGGCCAAAAAGGGCGTATGCGTTTTTTCCTGAATATATTCAGGAAAAAACGCATACGCCCTTTTTGGCCAACCAAGCAACCTGGAAAGGCAAATCAGCGCTACAAAGAAGTCTCGCTTCCCATCGGTCAAAAGGGCCATGCTGAATAAAGTGTCAATACCAGAAATGCAGGACAGGCCTTGGAGAAATGGGAGCCTTTCTACGCTGATGGGAGGGATGTAAATTGCCAACAGCCACTCTGGAGAAGTGTACGGTGTGTCCTGAGACATCTAAAAAACTCAGCTTACAGAGCATAAGACACTTCCACTCATGGGCGTATGAATTGTGAAAACTAAAAATCAGGAAGACACAGGCACCCCAAAGTTTTGGGCTGCTCTGTTGACAAGAACCTACACTTCGTTACACCTTAAATATCCCAGGAAAGAGAAGAATGGATAAAGAAGATGTGGTCCTTATATACAATGGAATATCACTCAGCCATGAAATCAATGTCATAAGGCTAGTAGCAGCATGATGAGTGGATTTAGCTATGACGATTCTAAGTGAAATAAGTCACACAGAAAAAGACACTTATCATGAGATATCACTTATAGAGGGAATGTAAAAACCGCTACCCTTGAACTGAATTACAAAACAGAACAGAGTCACACGTTTAGAAAACACACTATGGCTGCTTAACGGGAAAGGTGAGGTGGGGTGATGCATAAAACAAGGGTTTCAAATTAGCTCAGATATCGTTCCATAAACCCAATATGTAATAGACAAGACCTACTCCTTGCTCAGTGAACTGGACTCAACACCCCCTATTCACCGCCCAAGAATATATCTGACTAGTAAGAATCTTCAAACCTCTGTATTGATATCTCTCTGTAAGTGAGTCAAGTGGGTGTAAAGCGGCATAAACACAGCAGTGAAAAGCAGCCAAACCCCATTATAAAAATCAATTACTTTTCAAAACCCGTGAAACAAAGACAGTGAAAGAGAGAGAAATTCTTACAAAATTCGTTCAGGGGCTGTGATGCCACCTGGATTGACCATATCTAGACCCACAGCTGTTTGAGACATATGGGTGGACACTCTTGGGGCTGAGAGGTTTGGTGAGGTTGGGTGAGCTAACGCAGACCCTTTAAATTAATACGGCGTGGTACCCATCCCATGGGTCCCAAATCTCCAGGTTCAAGGGCATCGTCCTACATTGAAAACATGCATGAGAAACCCCGAAGATGGTACACCGTGTGATCGGGAAAGGTTTCTAAAACGCACCTCATTTCTCATCTCCTTGTGCTCCGGTTCGCCATTCCAGCCGCTTTACTAGCAATCTCTCTCCTTGGAGAATCAGCACCTTTATCCTCCTGTTCCGTACAGGTTGCAATTTGTCCTGAGGATGAACGGGAAGAGGGGGAACCAATGAGAGACTAGCTCTAGGTGTTGGGACAGGCACAGGTCACTCTGTTTTCCCATCAGGAAGAAGAATTAACCACAGGCTCAGCCTGCCGCCAGGAACCAGAATACGGCCTGAAGCAATCCTGCGCTTTTGCGGCCAGCTCCCAAGAAAGAGAGTTGAATAATGGAGCTCAGGGGCACTGCAATTCACAAACCTGCAGACTTAGAAATGATAACTCTCGTCCACAAATATATTGAGGGAAGGCAACGAAGAGGATTTGAAAGCAAGGCAGAATTGCAGGAAACAGATTTCAGGAGGTAGATTCGAATCGCCTTTAAAGCACAGGAAAAGCGGCAAAACCTCGACATTGATGCACTTGGCCAAAAAGGGCGTATGCGTTTTTTCATGAATATATTCAGGAAAAAACGCATACGCCCTTTTTGGCCAACCAAGCAACCTGGAAAGGCAAATCAGCGCTACAAAGCAGTCTCGCTTCCCATCGGTCAAAAGGGCCATGCTGAATAAAGTGTCAAAAGCAGAAATGCAGGACAGGCCATGGAAAAATAGGAGACTTGCTACGCTGATGGGCGGGACGTAAATTGCCAACAGCCACTCTGGAGAAGTGTACGGTGTGTCCTGAAACATCTAAAAAACTCAGCTTAGAGAGCTTGGGCACTTCCACTCATGGGCGTATAAATTGGGAAAACTAAAAATCAGCAAGACACAGGCACCCCAAAGTTTTGGGCTACTCTGTTGACAAGAACCTCCACTTCGTTACACCTTAAATATGCGAGGAAAGAGAAGAATGGATAAAGAAGTTGTGGTCCTTATGTACAATGGTATATGACTCAGCCATGAAATCAATGTCATAAGGCTAGTAGCAGCATGATGAGTGGATTTAGGTATGACGATTCTAAGTGAAATAAATCACACAGAAAAAGACACTTATCATAAGATATCACTTATAGAGGGAATGTAAAAACCGCTACCCTTGAACTGAATTACAAAACAGAACAGAGTCACACGTTTAGAAAACACACTATGGCTGCTTAACGGGAAAGGTGAGGTGGGGTGATGCATAAAACAAGGGTTTCAAATTAGCTCAGATATCGTTCCAGAAACCCAATATGTAATAGACAAGACCTACTCCTTGCTCAGTGAACTGGACTCAACACCCCCTATTCACCGCCCAGGAATATATCAGACTAGTAAGAATCTTCAAACCTCTGTATTGATATCTCTCTGTAAGTGAGTCAAGTGGGTGTAAAGCGGCATAAACACAGCAGTGAAAAGCAGCCAAACCCCATTCTAAAAATCAATTACTTTTCAAAACCCGTGAAACAAAGACAGTGAAAGAGAGAGAAATTCTTACAAAATTCGTTCAGAGGCTGTGATGCCACCTGGATTGACCATATCTAGACCCACAGCTGTTTGAGACATATGGGTGGACACTCTTGGGGCTGAGAGGTTTGGTGAGGTTGGGTGAGCTAACGCAGACCCTTTAAAGTAATACGGCGTGGTACCCATCCCATGGGTCCCAAATCTCCAGGTTCAAGGGCATCGTCCTACATTGAAAACATGCATGAGAAACCCCGAAGATGGTACACCGTGTGATCGGGAAAGGTTTCTAAAACGCACCTCATTTCTCATCTCCTTGTGCTCCGGTTCGCCATTCCAGCCGCTTTACTAGCAATCTCTCTCCTTGGAGAATCAGCACCTTTATCCTCCTGTTCCGTACAGGTTGCAATTTGTCCTGAGGATGAACGGGAAGAGGGGCAACCAATGAGAGACTAGCTCTAGGTGTTGGGACAGGCACAGGTCACTCTGTTTTCCCATCAGGAAGAAGAATTAACCACAGGCTCAGCCTGCCGCCAGGAACCAGAATACGGCCTGAAGCAATCCTGCGCTTTTGCGGCCAGCTCCCAAGAAAGCGAGTTGAATAATGGAGCTCAGGGGCACTGCAATTCACAAACCTGCAGACTTACAAATGATAACTCTCGTCCACAAATATATTGAGGGAAGGCAACGAAGAGGATTTGAAAGCAAGGCAGAATTGCAGGAAACAGATTTCAGGAGGTACATTCGAATCGCCTTTAAAGCACAGGAAAAGCGGCAAAACCTCGACAATGATGCCCTTGGCCAAAAAGGGCGTATGCGTTTTTTCCTGAATATATTCAGGAAAAAACGCATACGCCCTTTTTGGCCAACCAAGCAACCTGGAAAGGCAAATCGGCGCTACAAAGAAGTCTCCTTCCCATCGGTCAAAAGGGCCATGCTGAATAAAGTGTCAAAACCAGAAATGCAGGACAGGCCATGGAGAAATGGGAGCCTTGCTACACTGATGGGCGGGATGTAAATTGCCAACAGCCACTCTGGAGAAGTGTACGGTGTGTCCTGAAACATCTAAAAAACTCAGCTTAGAGAGCATAGGGCACTTCCACTCATGGGCGTATAAATTGGGAAAACTAAAAATCAGCAAGACACAGGCACCCCAAAGTTTTGGGCTACTCTGTTGACAAGAACCTCCACTTCGTTACACCTTAAATATGCGAGGAAAGAGAAGAATGGATAAAGAAGATGTGGTCCTTATATACAATGGAATATCACTCAGCCATGAAATCAATGTCATAAGGCTAGTAGCAGCATGATGAGTGGATTTAGCTATGACGATTCTAAGTGAAATAAGTCACACAGAAAAAGACACTTATCATGAGATATCACTTATAGAGGGAATGTAAAAACCGCTACCCTTGAACTGAATTACAAAACAGAACAGAATCACACGTTTAGAAAACAGACTATGGCTGCTTAACGGGAAAGGTGAGGTGGGGTGATGCATAAAACAAGGGTTTCAAATTAGCTCAGATACCGTTCCAGAAACCCAATATGTAATAGACAAGACCTACTCCTTGCTCAGTGAACTGGACTCAACACCCCGTATTCACCGCCCAGGAATATATCAGACTAGTAAGAATCTTCAAACCTATGTATTGATATCTCTCTGTAAGTGAGTCAAGTGGGTGTAAAGCGGCATAAACACAGCAGTGAAAAGCAGCCAAACCCCATTATAAAAATCAATTACTTTTCAAAACCCGTGAAACAAAGACAGTGAAAGAGAGAGAAATTCTTACAAAATTCGTTCAGGGGCTGTGATGCCACCTGGATTGACCATATCTAGACCCACAGCTGATTGAGACATATGGGTGGACACTCTTTGGGCTGAGAGGTTTGGTGAGGTTGGGTGAGCTAACGCAGACCCTTTAAATTAATACGGCGTGGTACCCATCCCATGGGTCCCAAATCTCCAGGTTCAAGGCCATCGTCCTACATTGAAAACATGCATGAGAAACCCCGAAGATGGTACACCGTGTGATGGGGAAAGGTTTCTGAAACGCACCTCATTTCTCATCTCCTTGTGCTCCGGCTCGCCATTCCAGCCGCTTTACTAGCAATCTCTCTCCTTGGAGAATCAGCACCTTTATCCTCCTGTTCCGTACAGGTTGCAATTTGTCCTGAGGATGAACGGGAAGAGGGGGAACCAATGAGAGACTAGCTCTAGGTGTTGGGACAGGCACAGGTCACTCTGTTTTCCCATCAGGAAGAAGAATTAACCACAGGCTCAGCCTGCCGCCAGGAACCAGAATACGGCCTGAAGCAATCCTGCGCTTTTGCGGCCAGCTCCCAAGAAAGCGAGTTGAATAATGGAGCTCAGGGGCACTGCAATTCACAAACCTGCAGACTTAGAAATGATAACTCTCGTCCACAAATATATTGAGGGAAGGCAACGAAGAGGATTTGAAAGCAAGGCAGAATTGCAGGAAACAGATTTCAGGAGGTAGATTCGAATCGCCTTTAAAGCACAGGAAAAGCGGCAAAACCTCGACAGTGATGCCCTTGGCCAAAAAGGGCGTATGCGTTTTTTCCTGAATATATTCAGGAAAAAACGCATACGCCCTTTTTGGCCAACCAAGCAACCTGGAAAGGCAAATCAGCGCTACAAAGAAGTCTCGCTTCCCATCGGTCAAAAGGGCCATGCTGAATAAAGTGTCAAAACCAGAAATGCAGGACAGGCCATGGAGAAATGGGAGCCTTGCTACGCTGATGCGCGGGACGTAAATTGCCAACAGCCACTCTGGAGAAGTGTACGGTGTGTCCTGAAACATCTAAAAAACTCAGCTTAGAGAGCTTGGGCACTTCCACTCATGGGCGTATAAATTGGGAAAACTAAAAATCAGCAAGACACAGGCACCCCAAAGTTTTGGGCTACTCTATTGACAAGAACCTCCACTTCGTTACACCTTAAATATGCGAGGAAAGAGAAGAATGGATAAAGAAGTTGTGGTCTTTATGTACAATGGAATATCACTCAGCCATGAAATCAATGTCATAAGGCTAGTAGCAGCATGATGAGTGGATTTAGGTATGACGATTCTAAGTGAAGTAAATCACACAGAAAAAGACACTTATCATAAGATATCACTTATAGAGGGAATGTAAAAACCGCTACCCTTGAACTGAATTACAAAACAGAACAGAGTCACACGTTTAGAAAACACACTATGGCTGCTTAACGGGAAAGGTGAGGTGGGGTGATGCATAAAACAAGGGTTTCAAATTAGCTCAGATATCGTTCCATAAACCCAATATGTAATAGACAAGACCTACTCCTTGCTCAGTGAACTGGACTCAACACCCCCTATTCACCGCCCAAGAATATATCTGACTAGTAAGAATCTTCAAACCTATGTATTGCTATCTCTCTGTAAGTGAGTGAGGCGGGTGTAAAGCGGCATAAACACAGCAGTGAAAAGCAGCCAAACCCCATTATAAAAATCAATTACTTTTCAAAACCCGTGAAACAAAGACAGTGAAAGAGAGAGAAATTCTTACAAAATTCGTTCAGGGGCTGTGATGCCACCGGGATTGACCATATCTAGACCCACAGCTGATTGAGACATATGGGTGGACACTCTTGGGGCTGAGAGGTTTGGTGAGGTTGGGTGAGCTAACGCAGACCCTTTAAATTAATACGGCGTGGTACCCATCCCATGGGTCCCAAATCTCCAGGTTCAAGGGCATCGTCCTACATTGAAAACATGCATGAGAAACCCCGAAGATGGCACACCGTGTGATGGGGAAAGGTTTCTAAAACGCACCTCATTTCTCATCTCCTTGTGCTCCGGTTCGCCATTCCAGCCGCTTTACTAGCAATCTCTCTCCTTGGAGAATCAGCACCTTTATCCTCCTGTTCCGTACAGGTTGCAATTTGTCCTGAGGATGAACGGGAAGAGGGGGAACCAATGAGAGACTAGCTCTAGGTGTTGGGACAGGCACAGGTCACTCTGTTTTCCCATCAGGAAGAAGAATTAACCACAGGCTCAGCCTGCCGCCAGGAACCAGAATACGGCCTGAAGCAATCCTGCGCTTTTGCGGCCAGCTCCCAAGAAAGCGAGTTGAATCATGGAGCTCAGGGGCACTGCAATTCACAAACCTGCAGACTTAGAAATGATAACTCTCGTCCACAAATATATTGAGGGAAGGCAACGAAGAGGATTTGAAAGCAAGGCAGAATTGCAGGAAACAGATTTCAGGAGGTAGATTCGAATCGCCTTTAAAGCAGAGGAAAAGCGGCAAAACCTCGACAATGATGCCCTTGGCCAAAAAGGGCGTATGCGTTTTTTCCTGAATATATTCAGGAAAAAACGCATACGCCCTTTTTGGCCAACCAAGCAACCTGGAAAGGCAAATCAGCGCTACAAAGAAGTCTCGCTTCCCATCGGTCAAAAGGGCCATGCTGAATAAAGTGTCAAAACCAGAAATGCAGGACAGGCCATGGAGAAATGGGAGCCTTGCTACACTGATGGGCGGGATGTAAATTGCCAACAGCCACTCTGGAGAAGTGTACGGTGTGTCCTGAAACATCTAAAAAACTCAGCTTAGAGAGCATAGGGCACTTCCACTCATGGGCGTATAAATTGGGAAAACTAAAAATCAGCAAGACACAGGCACCCCAAAGTTTTGGGCTACTCTGTTGACAAGAACCTCCACTTCGTTACACCTTAAATATCCCAGGAAAGAGAAGAATGGATAAAGAAGATGTGGTCCTTATATACAATGGAATATCACTCAGCCATGAAATCAATGTCATAAGGCTAGTAGCAGCATGATGAGTGGATTTAGCTATGACGATTCTAAGTGAAATAAGTCACACAGAAAAAGACACTTATCATGAGATATCACTTATAGAGGGAATGTAAAAACCGCTACCCTTGAACTGAATTACAAAACAGAACAGAGTCACACGTTTAGAAAACACACTATGGCTGCTTAACGGGAAAGGTGAGGTGGGGTGATGCATAAAACAAGGGTTTCAAATTAGCTCAGATATCGTTCCATAAACCCAATATGTAATAGACAAGACCTACTCCTTGCTCAGTGAACTGGACTCAACACCCCCGATTCACCGCCCAAGAATATATCTGACTAGTAAGAATCTTCAAACCTATGTATTGCTATCTCTCTGTAAGTGAGTGAGGCGGGTGTAAAGCGGCATAAACACAGCAGTGAAAAGCAGCCAAACCCCATTATAAAAATCAATTACTTTTCAAAACCCGTGAAACAAAGACAGTGAAAGAGAGAGAAATTCTTACAAAATTCGTTCAGGGGCTGTGATGCCACTGGGATTGACCATATCTAGACCCACAGCTGATTGAGACATATGGGTGGACACTCTTGGGGCTGAGAGGTTTGGTGAGGTTGGGTGAGCTAACGCAGACCCTTTAAATTAATACGGCGTGGTACCCATCCCATGGGTCCCAAATCTCCAGGTTCAAGGGCATCGTCCTACATTGAAAACATGCATGAGAAACCCCGAAGATGGCACACCGTGTGATGGGGAAAGGTTTCTAAAACGCACCTCATTTCTCATCTCCTTGTGCTCCGGGTCGCCATTCCAGCTGCTTTACTAGCAATCTCTCTCCTTGGAGAATCAGCACCTTTATCCTCCTGTTCCGTACAGGTTGCAATTTGTCCTGAGGATGAACGGGAAGAGGGGGAACCAATGAGAGACTAGCTCTAGGTGTTGGGACAGGCACAGGTCACTCTATTTTCCAATCAGGAAGAAGAATTAACCACAGGATCAGCCTGCCGCCAGGAACCAGAATACGGCCTGAAGCAATCCTGCGCTTTTGCGGCCAGCTCCCAAGAAAGCGAGTTGAATCATGGAGCTCAGGGGCACTGCAATTCACAAACCTGCAGACTTAGAAATGAGAACTCTCGTCCACAAATATATTGAGGGAAGGCAACGAAGAGGATTTGAAAGCAAGGCAGAATTGCAGGAAACAGATTTCAGGAGGTAGATTCGAATCGCCTTTACAGCACAGGAAAAGCGGCAAAACCTCGAAAATGATGCCCTTGGCCAAAAAGGGCGTATGCGTTTTTTCCTGAATATATTCAGGAAAAAACGCATACGCCCTTTTTGGCCAACCAAGCAACCTGGAAAGGCAAATCAGCGCTACAAAGAAGTCTCGCTTCCCATCGGTCAAAAGGGCCATGCTGAATAAAGTGTCAATACCAGAAATGCAGGACAGGCCTTGGAGAAATGGGAGCCTTTCTACGCTGATGGGAGGGATGTAAATTGCCAACAGCCACTCTGGAGAAGTGTACGGTGTGTCCTGAGACATCTAAAAAACTCAGCTTACAGAGCATAAGACACTTCCACTCATGGGCGTATGAATTGTGAAAACTAAAAATCAGGAAGACACAGGCACCCCAAAGTTTTGGGCTGCTCTGTTGACAAGAACCTACACTTCGTTACACCTTAAATATCCCAGGAAAGAGAAGAATGGATAAAGAAGATGTGGTCCTTATATACAATGGAATATCACTCAGCCATGAAATCAATGTCATAAGGCTAGTAGCAGCATGATGAGTGGATTTAGCTATGACGATTCTAAGTGAAATAAGTCACACAGAAAAAGACACTTATCATGAGATATCACTTATAGAGGGAATGTAAAAACCGCTACCCTTGAACTGAATTACAAAACAGAACAGAGTCACACGTTTAGAAAACACACTATGGCTGCTTAACGGGAAAGGTGAGGTGGGGTGATGCATAAAACAAGGGTTTCAAATTAGCTCAGATATCGTTCCATAAACCCAATATGTAATAGACAAGACCTACTCCTTGCTCAGTGAACTGGACTCAACACCCCCTATTCACCGCCCAAGAATATATCTGACTAGTAAGAATCTTCAAACCTCTGTATTGATATCTCTCTGTAAGTGAGTCAAGTGGGTGTAAAGCGGCATAAACACAGCAGTGAAAAGCAGCCAAACCCCATTATAAAAATCAATTACTTTTCAAAACCCGTGAAACAAAGACAGTGAAAGAGAGAGAAATTCTTACAAAATTCGTTCAGGGGCTGTGATGCCACCTGGATTGACCATATCTAGACCCACAGCTGTTTGAGACATATGGGTGGACACTCTTGGGGCTGAGAGGTTTGGTGAGGTTGGGTGAGCTAACGCAGACCCTTTAAATTAATACGGCGTGGTACCCATCCCATGGGTCCCAAATCTCCAGGTTCAAGGGCATCGTCCTACATTGAAAACATGCATGAGAAACCCCGAAGATGGTACACCGTGTGATCGGGAAAGGTTTCTAAAACGCACCTCATTTCTCATCTCCTTGTGCTCCGGTTCGCCATTCCAGCCGCTTTACTAGCAATCTCTCTCCTTGGAGAATCAGCACCTTTATCCTCCTGTTCCGTACAGGTTGCAATTTGTCCTGAGGATGAACGGGAAGAGGGGCAACCAATGAGAGACTAGCTCTAGGTGTTGGGACAGGCACAGGTCACTCTGTTTTCCCATCAGGAAGAAGAATTAACCACAGGCTCAGCCTGCCGCCAGGAACCAGAATACGGCCTGAAGCAATCCTGCGCTTTTGCGGCCAGCTCCCAAGAAAGCGAGTTGAATAATGGAGCTCAGGGGCACTGCAATTCACAAACCTGCAGACTTACAAATGATAACTCTCGTCCACAAATATATTGAGGGAAGGCAACGAAGAGGATTTGAAAGCAAGGCAGAATTGCAGGAAACAGATTTCAGGAGGTACATTCGAATCGCCTTTAAAGCACAGGAAAAGCGGCAAAACCTCGACAATGATGCCCTTGGCCAAAAAGGGCGTATGCGTTTTTTCCTGAATATATTCAGGAAAAAACGCATACGCCCTTTTTGGCCAACCAAGCAACCTGGAAAGGCAAATCGGCGCTACAAAGAAGTCTCCTTCCCATCGGTCAAAAGGGCCATGCTGAATAAAGTGTCAAAACCAGAAATGCAGGACAGGCCATGGAGAAATGGGAGCCTTGCTACACTGATGGGCGGGATGTAAATTGCCAACAGCCACTCTGGAGAAGTGTACGGTGTGTCCTGAAACATCTAAAAAACTCAGCTTAGAGAGCATAGGGCACTTCCACTCATGGGCGTATAAATTGGGAAAACTAAAAATCAGCAAGACACAGGCACCCCAAAGTTTTGGGCTACTCTGTTGACAAGAACCTCCACTTCGTTACACCTTAAATATGCGAGGAAAGAGAAGAATGGATAAAGAAGATGTGGTCCTTATATACAATGGAATATCACTCAGCCATGAAATCAATGTCATAAGGCTAGTAGCAGCATGATGAGTGGATTTAGCTATGACGATTCTAAGTGAAATAAGTCACACAGAAAAAGACACTTATCATGAGATATCACTTATAGAGGGAATGTAAAAACCGCTACCCTTGAACTGAATTACAAAACAGAACAGAATCACACGTTTAGAAAACAGACTATGGCTGCTTAACGGGAAAGGTGAGGTGGGGTGATGCATAAAACAAGGGTTTCAAATTAGCTCAGATACCGTTCCAGAAACCCAATATGTAATAGACAAGACCTACTCCTTGCTCAGTGAACTGGACTCAACACCCCGTATTCACCGCCCAGGAATATATCAGACTAGTAAGAATCTTCAAACCTATGTATTGATATCTCTCTGTAAGTGAGTCAAGTGGGTGTAAAGCGGCATAAACACAGCAGTGAAAAGCAGCCAAACCCCATTATAAAAATCAATTACTTTTCAAAACCCGTGAAACAAAGACAGTGAAAGAGAGAGAAATTCTTACAAAATTCGTTCAGGGGCTGTGATGCCACCTGGATTGACCATATCTAGACCCACAGCTGATTGAGACATATGGGTGGACACTCTTTGGGCTGAGAGGTTTGGTGAGGTTGGGTGAGCTAACGCAGACCCTTTAAATTAATACGGCGTGGTACCCATCCCATGGGTCCCAAATCTCCAGGTTCAAGGCCATCGTCCTACATTGAAAACATGCATGAGAAACCCCGAAGATGGTACACCGTGTGATGGGGAAAGGTTTCTGAAACGCACCTCATTTCTCATCTCCTTGTGCTCCGGCTCGCCATTCCAGCCGCTTTACTAGCAATCTCTCTCCTTGGAGAATCAGCACCTTTATCCTCCTGTTCCGTACAGGTTGCAATTTGTCCTGAGGATGAACGGGAAGAGGGGGAACCAATGAGAGACTAGCTCTAGGTGTTGGGACAGGCACAGGTCACTCTGTTTTCCCATCAGGAAGAAGAATTAACCACAGGCTCAGCCTGCCGCCAGGAACCAGAATACGGCCTGAAGCAATCCTGCGCTTTTGCGGCCAGCTCCCAAGAAAGCGAGTTGAATAATGGAGCTCAGGGGCACTGCAATTCACAAACCTGCAGACTTAGAAATGATAACTCTCGTCCACAAATATATTGAGGGAAGGCAACGAAGAGGATTTGAAAGCAAGGCAGAATTGCAGGAAACAGATTTCAGGAGGTAGATTCGAATCGCCTTTAAAGCACAGGAAAAGCGGCAAAACCTCGACAGTGATGCCCTTGGCCAAAAAGGGCGTATGCGTTTTTTCCTGAATATATTCAGGAAAAAACGCATACGCCCTTTTTGGCCAACCAAGCAACCTGGAAAGGCAAATCAGCGCTACAAAGAAGTCTCGCTTCCCATCGGTCAAAAGGGCCATGCTGAATAAAGTGTCAAAACCAGAAATGCAGGACAGGCCATGGAGAAATGGGAGCCTTGCTACGCTGATGCGCGGGACGTAAATTGCCAACAGCCACTCTGGAGAAGTGTACGGTGTGTCCTGAAACATCTAAAAAACTCAGCTTAGAGAGCTTGGGCACTTCCACTCATGGGCGTATAAATTGGGAAAACTAAAAATCAGCAAGACACAGGCACCCCAAAGTTTTGGGCTACTCTATTGACAAGAACCTCCACTTCGTTACACCTTAAATATGCGAGGAAAGAGAAGAATGGATAAAGAAGTTGTGGTCTTTATGTACAATGGAATATCACTCAGCCATGAAATCAATGTCATAAGGCTAGTAGCAGCATGATGAGTGGATTTAGGTATGACGATTCTAAGTGAAGTAAATCACACAGAAAAAGACACTTATCATAAGATATCACTTATAGAGGGAATGTAAAAACCGCTACCCTTGAACTGAATTACAAAACAGAACAGAGTCACACGTTTAGAAAACACACTATGGCTGCTTAACGGGAAAGGTGAGGTGGGGTGATGCATAAAACAAGGGTTTCAAATTAGCTCAGATATCGTTCCATAAACCCAATATGTAATAGACAAGACCTACTCCTTGCTCAGTGAACTGGACTCAACACCCCCTATTCACCGCCCAAGAATATATCTGACTAGTAAGAATCTTCAAACCTATGTATTGCTATCTCTCTGTAAGTGAGTGAGGCGGGTGTAAAGCGGCATAAACACAGCAGTGAAAAGCAGCCAAACCCCATTATAAAAATCAATTACTTTTCAAAACCCGTGAAACAAAGACAGTGAAAGAGAGAGAAATTCTTACAAAATTCGTTCAGGGGCTGTGATGCCACCGGGATTGACCATATCTAGACCCACAGCTGATTGAGACATATGGGTGGACACTCTTGGGGCTGAGAGGTTTGGTGAGGTTGGGTGAGCTAACGCAGACCCTTTAAATTAATACGGCGTGGTACCCATCCCATGGGTCCCAAATCTCCAGGTTCAAGGGCATCGTCCTACATTGAAAACATGCATGAGAAACCCCGAAGATGGCACACCGTGTGATGGGGAAAGGTTTCTAAAACGCACCTCATTTCTCATCTCCTTGTGCTCCGGTTCGCCATTCCAGCCGCTTTACTAGCAATCTCTCTCCTTGGAGAATCAGCACCTTTATCCTCCTGTTCCGTACAGGTTGCAATTTGTCCTGAGGATGAACGGGAAGAGGGGGAACCAATGAGAGACTAGCTCTAGGTGTTGGGACAGGCACAGGTCACTCTGTTTTCCCATCAGGAAGAAGAATTAACCACAGGCTCAGCCTGCCGCCAGGAACCAGAATACGGCCTGAAGCAATCCTGCGCTTTTGCGGCCAGCTCCCAAGAAAGCGAGTTGAATCATGGAGCTCAGGGGCACTGCAATTCACAAACCTGCAGACTTAGAAATGATAACTCTCGTCCACAAATATATTGAGGGAAGGCAACGAAGAGGATTTGAAAGCAAGGCAGAATTGCAGGAAACAGATTTCAGGAGGTAGATTCGAATCGCCTTTAAAGCAGAGGAAAAGCGGCAAAACCTCGACAATGATGCCCTTGGCCAAAAAGGGCGTATGCGTTTTTTCCTGAATATATTCAGGAAAAAACGCATACGCCCTTTTTGGCCAACCAAGCAACCTGGAAAGGCAAATCAGCGCTACAAAGAAGTCTCGCTTCCCATCGGTCAAAAGGGCCATGCTGAATAAAGTGTCAAAACCAGAAATGCAGGACAGGCCATGGAGAAATGGGAGCCTTGCTACACTGATGGGCGGGATGTAAATTGCCAACAGCCACTCTGGAGAAGTGTACGGTGTGTCCTGAAACATCTAAAAAACTCAGCTTAGAGAGCATAGGGCACTTCCACTCATGGGCGTATAAATTGGGAAAACTAAAAATCAGCAAGACACAGGCACCCCAAAGTTTTGGGCTACTCTGTTGACAAGAACCTCCACTTCGTTACACCTTAAATATCCCAGGAAAGAGAAGAATGGATAAAGAAGATGTGGTCCTTATATACAATGGAATATCACTCAGCCATGAAATCAATGTCATAAGGCTAGTAGCAGCATGATGAGTGGATTTAGCTATGACGATTCTAAGTGAAATAAGTCACACAGAAAAAGACACTTATCATGAGATATCACTTATAGAGGGAATGTAAAAACCGCTACCCTTGAACTGAATTACAAAACAGAACAGAATCACACGTTTAGAAAACAGACTATGGCTGCTTAACGGGAAAGGTGAGGTGGGGTGATGCATAAAACAAGGGTTTCAAATTAGCTCAGATATCGTTCCATAAACCCAATATGTAATAGACAAGACCTACTCCTTGCTCAGTGAACTGGACTCAACACCCCCTATTCACCGCCCAGGAATATATCAGACTAGTAAGAATCTTCAAACCTATGTATTGATAGCTCTCTGTAAGTGAGTCAAGTGGGTGTAAAGCGGCATAAACACAGCAGTGAAAAGCAGCCAAACCCCATTATAAAAATCAATTACTTTTCAAAACCCGTGAAACAAAGACAGTGAAAGAGAGAGAAATTCTTACAAAATTCGTTCAGGGGCTGTGAGGCCACCTGGATTGACCATATCTAGACCCACAGCTGATTGAGACATATGGGTGGACACTCTTGGGGCTGAGAGGTTTGGTGAGGTTGGGTGAGCTAACGCAGACCCTTTAAAGTAATACGGCGTGGTACCCATCCCATGGGTCCCAAATCTCCAGGTTCAAGGGCATCGTCCTACATTGAAAACATGCATGAGAAACCCCGAAGATGGTACACCGTGTGATGGGGAAAGGTTTCTAAAACGCACCTCATTTCTCATCTCCTTGTGCTCCGGCTCGCCATTCCAGCCGCTTTACTAGCAATCTCTCTCCTTGGAGAATCAGCACCTTTATCCTCCTGTTCCGTACAGGTTGCAATTTGTCCTGAGGATGAACGGGAAGAGGGGGAACCAATGAGAGACTAGCTCTAGGTGTTGGGACAGGCACAGGTCACTCTGTTTTCCCATCAGGAAGAAGAATTAACCACAGGCTCAGCCTGCCGCCAGGAACCAGAATACGGCCTGAAGCAATCCTGCGCTTTTGCGGCCAGCTCCCAAGAAAGCGAGTTGAAGAATGGAGCTCAGGGGCACTGCAATTCACAAACCTGCAGACTTAGAAATGATAACTCTCGTCCACAAATATATTGAGGGAAGGCAACGAAGAGGATTTGAAAGCAAGGCAGAATTGCAGGAAACAGATTTCAGGAGGTAGATTCGAATCGCCTTTAAAGCACAGGAAAAGCGGCAAAACCTCGACAGTGATGCCCTTGGCCAAAAAGGGCGTATGCGTTTTTTCCTGAATATATTCAGGAAAAAACGCATACGCCCTTTTTGGCCAACCAAGCAACCTGGAAAGGCAAATCAGCGCTACAAAGCAGTCTCGCTTCCCATCGGTCAAAAGGGCCATGCTGAATAAAGTGTCAAAACCAGAAATGCAGGACAGTCCATGGAGAAATGGGAGCCTTGCTACGCTGATGGGCGGGACGTAAATTGCCAACAGCCACTCTGGAGAAGTGTACGGTGTGTCCTGAAACATCTAAAAAACTCAGCTTAGAGAGCTTGGGCACTTCCACTCATGGGCGTATAAATTGGGAAAACTAAAAATCAGCAAGACACAGGCACCCCAAAGTTTTGGGCTACTCTATTGACAAGAACCTCCACTTCGTTACACCTTAAATATCCGAGGAAAGAGAAGAATGGATAAATAAGTTGTGGTCCTTATGTACAATGGAATATCACTCAGCCATGAAATCAATGTCATAAGGCTAGTAGCAGCATGATGAGTGGATTTAGCTATGACGATTCTAAGTGAAATAAGTCACACAGAAAAAGACACTTATCATGAGATATCACTTATAGAGGGAATGTAAAAACCGCTACCCTTGAACTGAATTACAAAACAGAACAGAGTCACACGTTTAGAAAACACACTATGGCTGCTTAACGGGAAAGGTGAGGTGGGGTGATGCATAAAACAAGGGTTTCAAATTAGCTCAGATATCGTTCCATAAACCCAATATGTAATAGACAAGACCTACTCCTTGCTCAGTGAACTGGACTCAACACCCCCTATTCACCGCCCAAGAATATATCTGACTAGTAAGAATCTTCAAACCTATGTATTGCTATCTCTCTGTAAGTGAGTGAGGCGGGTGTAAAGCGGCATAAACACAGCAGTGAAAAGCAGCCAAACCCCATTATAAAAATCAATTACTTTTCAAAACCCGTGAAACAAAGACAGTGAAAGAGAGAGAAATTCTTACAAAATTCGTTCAGGGGCTGTGATGCCACCGGGATTGACCATATCTAGACCCACAGCTGATTGAGACATATGGGTGGACACTCTTGGGGCTGAGAGGTTTGGTGAGGTTGGGTGAGCTAACGCAGACCCTTTAAATTAATACGGCGTGGTACCCATCCCATGGGTCCCAAATCTCCAGGTTCAAGGGCATCGTCCTACATTGAAAACATGCATGAGAAACCCCGAAGATGGCACACCGTGTGATGGGGAAAGGTTTCTAAAACGCACCTCATTTCTCATCTCCTTGTGCTCCGGGTCGCCATTCCAGCCGCTTTACTAGCAATCTCTCTCCTTGGAGAATCAGCACCTTTATCCTCCTGTTCCGTACAGGTTGCAATTTGTCCTGAGGATGAACGGGAAGAGGGGGAACCAATGAGAGACTAGCTCTAGGTGTTGGGACAGGCACAGGTCACTCTATTTTCCCATCAGGAAGAAGAATTAACCACAGGCTCAGCCTGCCGCCAGGAACCAGAATACGGCCTGAAGCAATCCTGCGCTTTTGCGGCCAGCTCCCAAGAAAGCGAGTTGAATCATGGAGCTCAGGGGCACTGCAATTCACAAACCTGCAGACTTAGAAATGAGAACTCTCGTCCACAAATATATTGAGGGAAGGCAACGAAGAGGATTTGAAAGCAAGGCAGAATTGCAGGAAACAGATTTCAGGAGGTAGATTCGAATCGCCTTTACAGCACAGGAAAAGCGGCAAAACCTCGACAATGATGCCCTTGGCCAAAAAGGGCGTATGCGTTTTTTCCTGAATATATTCAGGAAAAAACGCATACGCCCTTTTTGGCCAACCAAGCAACCTGGAAAGGCAAATCAGCGCTACAAAGAAGTCTCGCTTCCCATCGGTCAAAAGGGCCATGCTGAATAAAGTGTCAATACCAGAAATGCAGGACAGGCCTTGGAGAAATGGGAGCCTTGCTACGCTGATGGGAGGGATGTAAATTGCCAACAGCCACTCTGGAGAAGTGTACGGTGTGTCCTGAGACATCTAAAAAACTCAGCTTACAGAGCATAGGACACTTCCACTCATGGGCGTATGAATTGTGAAAACTAAAAATCAGGAAGACACAGGCACCCCAAAGTTTTGGGCTGCTCTGTTGACAAGAACCTACACTTCGTTACACCTTAAATATCCCAGGAAAGAGAAGAATGGATAAAGAAGATGTGGTCCTTATATACAATGGAATATCACTCAACCATGAAATCAATGTCATAAGGCTAGTAGCAGCATGATGAGTGGATTTAGGTATGACGATTCTAAGTGAAATAAGTCACACAGAAAAAGACACTTATCATGAGATATCACTTATAGAGGGAATGTAAAAACCGCTACCCTTGAACTGAATTACAAAACAGAACAGAATCACACGTTTAGAAAACAGACTATGGCTGCTTAACGGGAAAGGTGAGGTGGGGTGATGCATAAAACAAGGGTTTCAAATTAGCTCAGATATCGTTCCATAAACCCAATATGTAATAGACAAGACCTACTCCTTGCTCAGTGAACTGGACTCAACACCCCCTATTCACCGCCCAAGAATATATCTGACTAGTAAGAATCTTCAAACCTATGTATTGATATCTCTCTGTAAGTGAGTCAAGTGGGTGTAAAGCGGCATAAACACAGCAGTGGAAAGCAGCCAAACCCCATTATAAAAATCAATTACTTTTCAAAACCCGTGAAACAAAGACAGTGAAAGAGAGAGGAATTCTTACAAAATTCGTTCAGGGGCTGTGATGCCACCTGGATTGACCATATCTAGACCCACACCTGATTGAGACATATGGGTGGACACTCTTGGGGCTGAGAGGTTTGGTGAGGTTGGGTGAGCTAACGCAGACCCTTTAAATTAATACGGCGTGGTACCCATCCCATGGGTCCCAAATCTCCAGGTTCAAGGGCATCGTCCTACATTGAAAACATGCATGAGAAACCCCGAAGATGGCACACCGTGTGATGGGGAAAGGTTTCTAAAACGCACCTCATTTCTCATCTCCTTGTGCTCCGGTTTGCCATTCCAGCCGCTTTACTAGCAATCTCTCTCCTTGGAGAATCAGCACCTTTATCCTCCTGTTCCGAACAGGTTGCAAATTGTCCTGAGGATGAACGGGAAGAGGGGGAACCAATGATAGACTAGCTCTACGTGTTGGGACAGGCACACGTCACTCTGTTTTCCCATCAGGAAGAAGAATTAACCACAGGCTCAGCCTTCCGCCAGGAACCAGAATACGGCCTGAAGCAATCCTGCGCTTTTGCGGCCAGCTCCCAAGAAAGCGAGTTGAATAATGAAGCTCAGGGGCACTGCAATTCACAAACCTGCAGACTTAGAAATGATAACTGTCGTCCACAAATATATTGAGGGAAGGCAACGAAGAGGATTTGAAAGCAAGGCAGAATTGCAGGAAACAGATTTCAGGAGGTACATTCGAATCGCCTTTAAAGCACAGGAAAAGCGGCAAAACCTCGACAGTGATGCACTTCGCCAAAAAGGGCGTATGCGTTTTTTCCTGAATATATTCAGGAAAAAACGCATACGCCATTTTTGGCCAACCAAGCAACCTGGAAAGGCAAATCAGCGCTACAAAGAAGTCTCGCTTCCCATTGGTCAAAAGGGCGATGCTGAATAAAGTGTCAAAACCAGAAATGCAGGACAGGTCATGGAGAAATGGGAGCCTTGCTACGCTGATGGGCGGGACGTAAATTGCCAACAGCCACTCTGGAGAAGTGTACGGTGTGTCCTGAAACATCTAAAAAACTCAGCTTAGAGAGCATAGGGCACTTCCACTCATGGGCGTATAAATTGGGAAAACTAAAAATCAGCAAGACACAGGCACCCCAAAGTTTTGGGCTACTCTGTTGACAAGAACCTCCACTTCGTTACACCTTAAATATCCCAGGAAAGAGAAGAATGGATAAAGAAGATGTGGTCCTTATATACAATGGAATATCACTCAGCCATGAAATCAATGTCATAAGGCTAGTAGCAGCATGATGAGTGGATTTAGCTATGACGATTCTAAGTGAAATAAGTCACACAGAAAAAGACACTTATCATGAGATATCACTTATAGAGGGAATGTAAAAACCGCTACCCTTGAACTGAATTACAAAACAGAACAGAGTCACACGTTTAGAAAACACACTATGGCTGCTTAACGGGAAAGGTGAGGTGGGGTGATGCATAAAACAAGGGTTTCAAATTAGCTCAGATATCGTTCCATAAACCCAATATGTAATAGACAAGACCTACTCCTTGCTCAGTGAACTGGACTCAACACCCCCTATTCACCGCCCAAGAATATATCTGACTAGTAAGAATCTTCAAACCTATGTATTGCTATCTCTCTGTAAGTGAGTGAGGCGGGTGTAAAGCGGCATAAACACAGCAGTGAAAAGCAGCCAAACCCCATTATAAAAATCAATTACTTTTCAAAACCCGTGAAACAAAGACAGTGAAAGAGAGAGAAATTCTTACAAAATTCGTTCAGGGGCTGTGATGCCACCTGGATTGACCATATCTAGACCCACACCTGATTGAGACATATGGGTGGACACTCTTGGGGCTGAGAGGTTTGGTGAGGTTGGGTGAGCTAACGCAGACCCTTTAAATTAATACGGCGTGGTACCCATCCCATGGGTCCCAAATCTCCAGGTTCAAGGGCATCGTCCTACATTGAAAACATGCATGAGAAACCCCGAAGATGGCACACCGTGTGATCGGGAAAGGTTTCTAAAACGCACCTCATTTCTCATCTCCTTGTGCTCCGGTTCGCCATTCCAGCCGCTTTACTAGCAATCTCTCTCCTTGGAGAATCAGCACCTTTATCCTCCTGTTCCGTACAGGTTGCAATTTGTCCTGAGGATGAACGGGAAGAGGGGCAACCAATGAGAGACTAGCTCTAGGTGTTGGGACAGGCACAGGTCACTCTGTTTTCCCATCAGGAAGAAGAATTAACCACAGGCTCAGCCTGCCGCCAGGAACCAGAATACGGCCTGAAGCAATCCTGCGCTTTTGCGGCCAGCTCCCAAGAAAGCGAGTTGAATAATGGAGCTCAGGGGCACTGCAATTCACAAACCTGCAGACTTACAAATGATAACTCTCGTCCACAAATATATTGAGGGAAGGCAACGAAGAGGATTTGAAAGCAAGGCAGAATTGCAGGAAACAGATTTCAGGAGGTACATTCGAATCGCCTTTAAAGCACAGGAAAAGCGGCAAAACCTCGACAGTGATGCCCTTGGCCAAAAAGGGCGTATGCGTTTTTTCCTGAATATATTCAGGAAAAAACGCATACGCCCTTTTTGGCCAACCAAGCAACCTGGAAAGGCAAATCAGCGCTACAAAGAAGTCTCGCTTCCCATCGGTCAAAAGGGCCATGCTGAATAAAGTGTCAAAACCAGAAATGCAGGACAGGCCATGGAGAAATGGGAGCCTTGCTACACTGATGGGCGGGATGTAAATTGCCAACAGCCACTCTGGAGAAGTGTACGGTGTGTCCTGAAACATCTAAAAAACTCAGCTTAGAGAGCATAGGGCACTTCCACTCATGGGCGTATAAATTGGGAAAACTAAAAATCAGCAAGACACAGGCACCCCAAAGTTTTGGGCTACTCTGTTGACAAGAACCTCCACTTCATTACACCTTAAATATCCCAGGAAAGAGAAGAATGGATAAAGAAGATGTGGTCCTTATATACAATGGAATATCACTCAGCCATGAAATCAATGTCATAAGGCTAGTAGCAGCATGATGAGTGGATTTAGCTATGACGATTCTAAGTGAAATAAGTCACACAGAAAAAGACACTTATGAGATATCACTTATAGAGGGAATGTAAAAGCCGCTACCCTTGAACTGAATTACAAAACAGAACAGAGTCACACGTTTAGAAAACACACTATGGCTGCTTAACGGGAAAGGTGAGGTGGGGTGATGCATAAAACAAGGGTTTCAAATTAGCTCAGATATCGTTCCATAAACCCAATATGTAATAGACAAGACCTACTCCTTGCTCAGTGAACTGGACTCAACACCCCCTATTCACCGCCCAAGAATATATCTGACTAGTAAGAATCTTCAAACCTATGTATTGCTATCTCTCTGTAAGTGAGTGA
This sequence comes from Balaenoptera borealis, assembly GCF_965194805.1. Lineage (NCBI taxonomy): Eukaryota > Metazoa > Chordata > Mammalia > Artiodactyla > Balaenopteridae > Balaenoptera > Balaenoptera borealis. The sequence continues at coordinate 96,120,404 of NC_138873.1, forward strand.
GGCGGGTGTAAAGCGGCATAAACACAGCAGTGAAAAGCAGCCAAACCCCATTATAAAAATCAATTACTTTTCAAAACCCGTGAAACAAAGACAGTGAAAGAGAGAGGAATTCTTACAAAATTCGTTCAGGGGCTGTGATGCCACCTGGATTGACCATATCTAGACCCACAGCTGATTGAGACATATGGGTGGACACTCTTGAGGCTGAGAGGTTTGGTGAGGTTGGGTGAGCTAACGCAGACCCTTTAAATTAATACGGCGTGGTACCCATCCCATGGGTCCCAAATCTCCAGGTTCAAGGGCATCGTCCTACATTGAAAACATGCATGAGAAACCCCGAAGATGGCACACCGTGTGATGGGGAAAGGTTTCTAAAACGCACCTCATTTCTCATCTCCTTGTGCTCCGGTTCGCCATTCCAGCCGCTTTACTAGCAATCTCTCTCCTTGGAGAATCAGCACCTTTATCCTCCTGTTCCGTACAGGTTGCAAATTGTCCTGAGGATGAACGGGAAGAGGGGGAACCAATGAGAGACTAGCTCTAGGTGTTGGGACAGGCACACGTCACTCTGTTTTCCCATCAGGAAGAAGAATTAACCACAGGCTCAGCCTTCCGCCAGGAACAAGAATACGGCCTGAAGCAATCCTGCGCTTTTGCGGCCAGCTCCCAAGAAAGCGAGTTGAATAATGGAGCTCAGGGGCACTGCAATTCACAAACGTGCAGACTTAGAAATGATAACTCTCGTCCACAAATATATTGAGGGAAGGCAACGAAGAGGATTTGAAAGCAAGGCAGAATTGCAGGAAACAGATTTCAGTAGGTACATTCGAATCGCCTTTAAAGCACAGGAAAAGCGGCAAAACCTCGACAGTGATGCACTTCGCCAAAAAGGGCGTATGCGTTTTTTCCTGAATATATTCAGGAAAAAACGCATACGCCCTTTTTGGCCAACCAAGCAACCTGGAAAGGCAAATCAGCGCTACAAAGAAGTCTCGCTTCCCATTGGTCAAAAGGGCCATGCTGAATAAAGTGTCAAAACCAGAAATGCAGGACAGGTCATGGAGAAATGGGAGCCTTGCTACGCTGATGGGCGGGACGTAAATTGCCAACAGCCACTCTGGAGAAGTGTACGGTGTGTCCTGAAACATCTAAAAAACTCAGCTTAGAGAGCTTGGGCACTTCCACTCATGGGCGTATAAATTGGGAAAACTAAAAATCAGCAAGACACAGGCACCCCAAATTTTGGGCTACTCTGTTGACAAAAACCTCCACTTCATTACACCTTAAATATCCGAGGAAAGAGAAGAATGGATAAAGAAGTTGTGGTCCTTATGTACAATGGAATATCACTCAGCCATGAAATCAATGTCATAAGGCTAGTAGCAGCATGATGAGTGGATTTAGGTATGACGATTCTAAGTGAAATAAATCACACAGAAAAAGACACTTATCATAAGATATTACTTATAGAGGGAATGTAAAAACCGCTACCCTTGAACTGCATTACAAAATAGAACAGAGTCACACGTTTAGAAAACACACTATGGCTGCTTAAACGGGAAAGGTGAGGTGGGGTGATGCATAAATCAAGGGTTTCAAATTAGCTCAGATATCGTTCCATAAACCCAATATGTAATAGACAAGACCTACTCCTTGCTCAGTGAACTGGACTCAACACCCCCTATTCACCGCCCAAGAATATATCTGACTAGTAAGAATCTTCAAACCTATGTATTGATATCTCTCTGTAAGTGAGTCAAGTGGGTGTAAAGCGGCATAAACACAGCAGTGGAAAGCAGCCAAACCCCATTATAAAAATCAATTACTTTTCAAAACCCGTGAAACAAAGACAGTGAAAGAGAGAGGAATTCTTACAAAATTCGTTCAGGGGCTGTGATGCCACCTGGATTGACCATATCTAGACCCACAGCTGATTGAGACATATGGGTGGACACTCTTGGGGCTGAGAGGTTTGGTGAGGTTGGGTGAGCTAACGCAGACCATTTAAATTAATACGGCGTGGTATCCATCCCATGGGTCCCAAATCTCCAGGTTCAAGGGCATCGTCCTACATTGAAAACATGCATGAGAAACACCGAAGATGGCACACCGTGTGATGGGGAAAGGTTTCTAAAACGCACCTCATTTCTCATCTCCTTGTGCTCCGGTTCGCCATTCCAGCCGCTTTACTAGCAATCTCTCTCCTTGGAGAATCAGCACCTTTATCCTCCTGTTCCGTACAGGTTGCAATTTGTCCTGAGGATGAACGGGAAGAGGGGGAACCAATGAGAGACTAGCTCTGGTGTTGGGACAGGCACACGTCACTCTGTTTTCCCATCAGGAAGAAGAATTAACCACAGGCTCAGCCTGCCGCCAGGAACCAGAATACGGCCTGAAGCAATCCTGCGCTTTTGCGGCCAGCTCCCAAGAAAGCGAGTTGAATAATGGAGCTCAGGGGCACTGCAATTCACAAACCTGCAGACTTACAAATGATAACTCTCGTCCACAAATATATTGAGGGAAGGCAACGAAGAGGATTTGAAAGCAAGGCAGAATTGCAGGAAACAGATTTCAGGAGGTAGATTCGAATCGCCTTTAAAGCACAGGAAAAGCGGCAAAACCTCGACAGTGAAGCCCTTGGCCAAAAAGGGCGTATGCGTTTTTTCCTGAATATATTCAGGAAAAAACGCATACGCCCTTTTTGGCCAACCAAGCAACCTGGAAAGGCAAATCAGCGCTACAAAGAAGTCTCGCTTCCCATCGGTCAAAAGGGTCATGCTGAATAAAGAGTCAAAACCAGAAATGCAGGACAGGCCATGGAGAAATGGGAGCCTTGCTACGCTGATGGGCGGGACGTAAATTGCCAACAGCCACTCTGGAGAAGTGTACGGTGTGTCCTGAAACATCTAAAAAACTCAGCTTAGAGAGCTTGGGCACTTCCACTCATGGGCGTATAAATTGGGAAAACTAAAAATAAGCAAGACACAGGCACCCCAAATTTTGGGCTACTCTGTTGACAAAAACCTCCACTTCATTACACCTTAAATATCCGAGGAAAGAGAAGAATGGAAAAAGAAGTTGGGGTCCTTATGTACAATGGAATATCACTCAGCCATGAAATCAATGTCATAAGGCTAGTAGCAGCATGATGAGTGGATTTAGGTATGACGATTCTAAGTGAAATAAGTCACACAGAAAAAGACACTTATCATGAGATATCACTTATAGAGGGAATGTAAAAACCGCTACCCTTGAACTGAATTACAAAACAGAACAGAGTCACACGTTTAGAAAACACACTATGGCTGCTTAACGGGAAAGGTGAGGTGGGGTGATGCATAAAACAAGGGTTTCAAATTAGCTCAGATATCCTTCCAGAAACCCAATATGTAATAGACAAGACCTACTCCTTGCTCAGTGAACTGGACTCAACACCCCCTATTCACCGCCCAGGAATATATCTGACTAGTAAGAATCTTCAAACCTATGTATTGATATCTCTCTGTAAGTGAGTCAAGTGGGTGTAAAGCGGCATAAACACAGCAGTGGAAAGCATCCAAACCCCATTATAAAAATCAATTACTTTTCAAAACCCGTGAAACAAAGACAGTGAAAGAGAGAGGAATTCTTAAAAAATTCGTTCAGGGGCTGTGATGCCACCTGGATTGACTATATCTAGAACCACAGCTGATTGAGACATATGGGTGGACACTCTTGGGGCTGAGAGGTTTGGTGAGGTTGGGTGAGCTAACGCAGACCCTTTAAATTAATACGGCGTGGTATCCATCCCATGGGTCCCAAATCTCCAGGTTCAAGGGCATCGTCCTACATTGAAAACATGCATGAGAAACCCCGAAGATGGCACACCGTGTGATGGGGAAAGGTTTCTAAAACGCACCTCATTTCTCATCTCCTTGTGCTCCGGTTCGCCATTCCAGCCGCTTTACTAGCAATCTCTCTCCTTGGAGAATCAGCACCTTTATCCTCCTGTTCCGTACAGGTTGCAATTTGTCCTGAGGATGAACGGGAAGAGGGGGAACCAATGAGAGACTAGCTCTAGGTGTTGGGACAGGCACACGTCACTCTGTTTTCCCATCAGGAAGAAGAATTAACCACAGGCTCAGCCTGCCGTCAGGAACCAGAATACGGCCTGAAGCAATCCTGCGCTTTTGCGGCCAGCTCCCAAGAAAGCGAGTTGAATAATGGAGCTCAGGGGCACTGCAATTCACAAACCTGCAGACTTAGAAATGATAACTCTCGTCCACAAATATATTGAGGGAAGGCAACGAAGAGGATTTGAAAGCAAGGCAGAATTGCAGGAAACAGATTTCAGGAGGTAGATTCGAATAGCCTTTAAAGCACAGGAAAAGCGGCAAAACCTCGACAGTGATGCCCTTGGCCAAAAAGGGCGTATGCGTTTTTTCCTGAATATATTCAGGAAAAAACGCATACGCCCTTTTTGGCCAACCAAGCAACCTGGAAAGGCAAATCAGCGCTACAAAGAAGTCTCGCTTCCCATCGGTCAAAAGGGCCATGCTGAATAAAGAGTCAAAACCAGAAATGCAGGACAGGCCATGGAGAAATGGGAGCCTTGCTACGCTGATGGGCGGGACGTAAATTGCCAACAGCCACTCTGGAGAAGTGTACGGTGTGTCCTGAAACATCTAAAAAACTCAGCTTAGAGAGCTTGGGCACTTCCACTCATGGGCGTATAAATTGGGAAAACTAAAAATCAGCAAGACACAGGCACCCCAAATTTTGGGCTACTCTGTTGACAAAAACCTCCACTTCATTACACCTTAAATATCCGAGGAAAGAGAAGAATGGATAAAGAAGTTGTGGTCCTTATGTACAATGGAATATCACTCAGCCATGAAATCAATGTCATAAGGCTAGTAGCAGCATGATGAGTGGATTTAGGTATGACGATTCTAAGTGAAATAAATCACACAGAAAAAGACACTTATCATAAGATATCACTTATAGAGGGAATGTAAAAACCGCTACCCTTGAACTGCATTACGAAATAGAACAGAGTCACACGTTTAGAAAACACACTATGGCTGCTTAACGGGAAAGGTGAGTTGGGGTGATGCATAAATCAAGGGTTTCAAATTAGCTCAGATACCGTTCCATAAACCCAATATGTAATAGACAAGACCTACTCCTTGCTCAGTGAACTGGACTCAACACCCCCTATTCACCGCCCAAGAATATATCTGACTAGTAAGAATCTTCAAACCTATGTATTGATATCTCTCTGTAAGTGAGTCAAGTGGGTGTAAAGCAGCATAAACACAGCAGTGAAAAGCAGCTAAACCCCATTATAAAAATCAATTACTTTTCAAAACCCGTGAAACAAAGACAGTGAAAGAGAGAGGAATTCTTACAAAATTCGTTCAGGGGCTCTGATGCCACCTGGATTGACCATATCTAGACCCACAGCTGATTGAGACATATGGGTGGACACTCTTGGGGCTGAGAGGTTTGGTGAGGTTGGGTGAGCTAACGCAGACCCTTTAAATTAATACGGCGTGGTACCCATCCCATGGGTCCCAAATCTCCAGGTTCAAGGGCATCGTCCTACATTGAAAACATGCATGAGAAACCCCGAAGATGGCACACCGTGTGATCGGGAAAGGTTTCTAAAACGCACCTCATTTCTCATCTCCTTGTGCTCCGGTTCGCCATTCCAGCCGCTTTACTAGCAATCTCTCTCCTTGGAGAATCAGCACCTTTATCCTCCTGTTCCATACAGGTTGCAATTTGTCCTGAGGATGAACGGGAAGAGGGGCAACCAATGAGAGACTAGCTCTAGGTGTTGGGACAGGCACAGGTCACTCTGTTTTCCCATCAGGAAGAAGAATTAACCACAGGCTCAGCCTGCCGCCAGGAACCAGAATACGGCCTGAAGCAATCCTGCGCTTTTGCGGCCAGCGCCCAAGAAAGCGAGTTGAATCATGGAGCTCAGGGGCACTGCAATTCACAAACCTGCAGACTTAGAAATGATAACTCTCGTCCACAAATATATTGAGGGAAGGCAACGAAGAGGATTTGAAAGCAAGGCAGAATTGCAGGAAACAGATTTCAGGAGGTACATTCGAATCGCCTTTAAAGCACAGGAAAAGCGGCAAAACCTCGACAATGATGCCCTTGGCCAAAAAGGGCGTATGCGTTTTTTCCTGAATATATTCAGGAAAAAACGCATACGCCCTTTTTGGCCAACCAAGCAACCTGGAAAGGCAAATCAGCGCTACAAAGAAGTCTCGCTTCCCATCGGTCAAAAGGGTCATGCTGAATAAAGGGTCAAAACCAGAAATGCAGGACAGGCCATGGAGAAATGGGAGCCTTGCTACGCTGATGGGCGGGACGTAAATTGCCAACAGCCACTCTGGAGAAGTGTACGGTGTGTCCTGAAACATCTAAAAAACTCAGCTTAGAGAGCTTGGGCACTTCCACTCATGGGCGTATAAATTGGGAAAACCAAAAATAAGCAAGACACAGGCACCCCAAATTTTGGGCTACTCTGTTGACAAAAACCTCCACTTCATTACACCTTAAATATCCGAGGAAAGAGAAGAATGGAAAAAGAAGTTGGGGTCCTTATGTACAATGGAATATCACTCAGCCATGAAATCAATGTCATAAGGCTAGTAGCAGCATGATGAGTGGATTTAGGTATGACGATTCTAAGTGAAATAAGTCACACAGAAAAAGACACTTATCATGAGATATCACTTATAGAGGGAATGTAAAAACCGCTACCCTTGAACTGAATTACAAAACAGAACAGAGTCACACGTTTAGAAAACACACTATGGCTGCTTAACGGGAAAGGTGAGGTGGGGTGATGCATAAAACAAGGGTTTCAAATTAGCTCAGATATCCTTCCAGAAACCCAATATGTAATAGACAAGACCTACTCCTTGCTCAGTGAACTGGACTCAACACCCCCTATTCACCGCCCAGGAATATATCTGACTAGTAAGAATCTTCAAACCTATGTATTGATATCTCTCTGTAAGTGAGTCAAGTGGGTGTAAAGCGGCATAAACACAGCAGTGGAAAGCATCCAAACCCCATTATAAAAATCAATTACTTTTCAAAACCCGTGAAACAAAGACAGTGAAAGAGAGAGGAATTCTTAAAAAATTCGTTCAGGGGCTGTGATGCCACCTGGATTGACTATATCTAGAACCACAGCTGATTGAGACATATGGGTGGACACTCTTGGGGCTGAGAGGTTTGGTGAGGTTGGGTGAGCTAACGCAGACCCTTTAAATTAATACGGCGTGGTATCCATCCCATGGGTCCCAAATCTCCAGGTTCAAGGGCATCGTCCTACATTGAAAACATGCATGAGAAACCCCGAAGATGGCACACCGTGTGATGGGGAAAGGTTTCTAAAACGCACCTCATTTCTCATCTCCTTGTGCTCCGGTTCGCCATTCCAGCCGCTTTACTAGCAATCTCTCTCCTTGGAGAATCAGCACCTTTATCCTCCTGTTCCGTACAGGTTGCAATTTGTCCTGAGGATGAACGGGAAGAGGGGCAACCAATGAGAGACTAGCTCTAGGTGTTGGGACAGGCACAGGTCACTCTGTTTTCCCATCAGGAAGAAGAATTAACCACAGGCTCAGCCTGCCGCCAGGAACCAGAATACGGCCTGAAGCAATCCTGCGTTTTTGCGGCCAGCTCCCAAGAAAGCGAGTTGAATAATGGAGCTCAGGGGCACTGCAATTCACAAACCTGCAGACTTACAAATGATAACTCTCGTCCACAAATATATTGAGGGAAGGCAACGAAGAGGATTTGAAAGCAAGGCAGAATTGCAGGAAACAGATTTCAGGAGGTACATTCGAATCGCCTTTAAAGCACAGGAAAAGCGGCAAAACCTCGACAGTGATGCCCTTGGCCAAAAAGGGCGTATGCGTTTTTTCCTGAATATATTCAGGAAAAAACGCATACGCCCTTTTTGGCCAACCAAGCAACCTGGAAAGGCAAATCAGCGCTACAAAGAAGTCTCGCTTCCCATCGGTCAAAAGGGCCATGCTGAATAAAGTGTCAAAACCAGAAATGCAGGACAGGCCATGGAGAAATGGGAGCCTTGCTACACTGATGGGCGGGATGTAAATTGCCAACAGCCACTCTGGAGAAGTGTACGGTGTGTCCTGAAACATCTAAAAAACTCAGCTTAGAGAGCATAGGGCACTTCCACTCATGGGCGTATAAATTGGGAAAACTAAAAATCAGCAAGACACAGGCACCCCAAAGTTTTGGGCTACTCTGTTGACAAGAACCTCCACTTCATTACACCTTAAATATCCCAGGAAAGAGAAGAATGGATAAAGAAGATGTGGTCCTCATATACAATGGAATATCACTCAGCCATGAAATCAATGTCATAAGGCTAGTAGCAGCATGATGAGTGGATTTAGCTATGACGATTCTAAGTGAAATAAGTCACACAGAAAAAGACACTTATGAGATATCACTTATAGAGGGAATGTAAAAGCCGCTACCCTTGAACTGAATTACAAAACAGAACAGAGTCACACGTTTAGAAAACACACTATGGCTGCTTAACGGGAAAGGTGAGGTGGGGTGATGCATAAAACAAGGGTTTCAAATTAGCTCAGATATCGTTCCATAAACCCAATATGTAATAGACAAGACCTACTCCTTGCTCAGTGAACTGGACTCAACACCCCCTATTCACCGCCCAAGAATATATCTGACTAGTAAGAATCTTCAAACCTATGTATTGCTATCTCTCTGTAAGTGAGTGAGGCGGGTGTAAAGCGGCATAAACACAGCAGTGAAAAGCAGCCAAACCCCATTATAAAAATCAATTACTTTTCAAAACCCGTGAAACAAAGACAGTGAAAGAGAGAGGAATTCTTACAAAATTCGTTCAGGGGCTGTGATGCCACCTGGATTGACCATATCTAGACCCACAGCTGATTGAGACATATGGGTGGACACTCTTGAGGCTGAGAGGTTTGGTGAGGTTGGGTGAGCTAACGCAGACCCTTTAAATTAATACGGCGTGGTACCCATCCCATGGGTCCCAAATCTCCAGGTTCAAGGGCATCGTCCTACATTGAAAACATGCATGAGAAACCCCGAAGATGGCACACCGTGTGATGGGGAAAGGTTTCTAAAACGCACCTCATTTCTCATCTCCTTGTGCTCCGGTTCGCCATTCCAGCCGCTTTACTAGCAATCTCTCTCCTTGGAGAATCAGCACCTTTATCCTCCTGTTCCGTACAGGTTGCAAATTGTCCTGAGGATGAACGGGAAGAGGGGGAACCAATGAGAGACTAGCTCTAGGTGTTGGGACAGGCACACGTCACTCTGTTTTCCCATCAGGAAGAAGAATTAACCACAGGCTCAGCCTTCCGCCAGGAACAAGAATACGGCCTGAAGCAATCCTGCGCTTTTGCGGCCAGCTCCCAAGAAAGCGAGTTGAATAATGGAGCTCAGGGGCACTGCAATTCACAAACGTGCAGACTTAGAAATGATAACTCTCGTCCACAAATATATTGAGGGAAGGCAACGAAGAGGATTTGAAAGCAAGGCAGAATTGCAGGAAACAGATTTCAGTAGGTACATTCGAATCGCCTTTAAAGCACAGGAAAAGCGGCAAAACCTCGACAGTGATGCACTTCGCCAAAAAGGGCGTATGCGTTTTTTCCTGAATATATTCAGGAAAAAACGCATACGCCCTTTTTGGCCAACCAAGCAACCTGGAAAGGCAAATCAGCGCTACAAAGAAGTCTCGCTTCCCATTGGTCAAAAGGGCCATGCTGAATAAAGTGTCAAAACCAGAAATGCAGGACAGGTCATGGAGAAATGGGAGCCTTGCTACGCTGATGGGCGGGACGTAAATTGCCAACAGCCACTCTGGAGAAGTGTACGGTGTGTCCTGAAACATCTAAAAAACTCAGCTTAGAGAGCTTGGGCACTTCCACTCATGGGCGTATAAATTGGGAAAACTAAAAATCAGCAAGACACAGGCACCCCAAATTTTGGGCTACTCTGTTGACAAAAACCTCCACTTCATTACACCTTAAATATCCGAGGAAAGAGAAGAATGGATAAAGAAGTTGTGGTCCTTATGTACAATGGAATATCACTCAGCCATGAAATCAATGTCATAAGGCTAGTAGCAGCATGATGAGTGGATTTAGGTATGACGATTCTAAGTGAAATAAATCACACAGAAAAAGACACTTATCATAAGATATTACTTATAGAGGGAATGTAAAAACCGCTACCCTTGAACTGCATTACAAAATAGAACAGAGTCACACGTTTAGAAAACACACTATGGCTGCTTAAACGGGAAAGGTGAGGTGGGGTGATGCATAAATCAAGGGTTTCAAATTAGCTCAGATATCGTTCCATAAACCCAATATGTAATAGACAAGACCTACTCCTTGCTCAGTGAACTGGACTCAACACCCCCTATTCACCGCCCAAGAATATATCTGACTAGTAAGAATCTTCAAACCTATGTATTGATATCTCTCTGTAAGTGAGTCAAGTGGGTGTAAAGCGGCATAAACACAGCAGTGGAAAGCAGCCAAACCCCATTATAAAAATCAATTACTTTTCAAAACCCGTGAAACAAAGACAGTGAAAGAGAGAGGAATTCTTACAAAATTCGTTCAGGGGCTGTGATGCCACCTGGATTGACCATATCTAGACCCACAGCTGATTGAGACATATGGGTGGACACTCTTGGGGCTGAGAGGTTTGGTGAGGTTGGGTGAGCTAACGCAGACCATTTAAATTAATACGGCGTGGTATCCATCCCATGGGTCCCAAATCTCCAGGTTCAAGGGCATCGTCCTACATTGAAAACATGCATGAGAAACACCGAAGATGGCACACCGTGTGATGGGGAAAGGTTTCTAAAACGCACCTCATTTCTCATCTCCTTGTGCTCCGGTTCGCCATTCCAGCCGCTTTACTAGCAATCTCTCTCCTTGGAGAATCAGCACCTTTATCCTCCTGTTCCGTACAGGTTGCAATTTGTCCTGAGGATGAACGGGAAGAGGGGGAACCAATGAGAGACTAGCTCTGGTGTTGGGACAGGCACACGTCACTCTGTTTTCCCATCAGGAAGAAGAATTAACCACAGGCTCAGCCTGCCGCCAGGAACCAGAATACGGCCTGAAGCAATCCTGCGCTTTTGCGGCCAGCTCCCAAGAAAGCGAGTTGAATAATGGAGCTCAGGGGCACTGCAATTCACAAACCTGCAGACTTACAAATGATAACTCTCGTCCACAAATATATTGAGGGAAGGCAACGAAGAGGATTTGAAAGCAAGGCAGAATTGCAGGAAACAGATTTCAGGAGGTAGATTCGAATCGCCTTTAAAGCACAGGAAAAGCGGCAAAACCTCGACAGTGAAGCCCTTGGCCAAAAAGGGCGTATGCGTTTTTTCCTGAATATATTCAGGAAAAAACGCATACGCCCTTTTTGGCCAACCAAGCAACCTGGAAAGGCAAATCAGCGCTACAAAGAAGTCTCGCTTCCCATCGGTCAAAAGGGTCATGCTGAATAAAGAGTCAAAACCAGAAATGCAGGACAGGCCATGGAGAAATGGGAGCCTTGCTACGCTGATGGGCGGGACGTAAATTGCCAACAGCCACTCTGGAGAAGTGTACGGTGTGTCCTGAAACATCTAAAAAACTCAGCTTAGAGAGCTTGGGCACTTCCACTCATGGGCGTATAAATTGGGAAAACTAAAAATAAGCAAGACACAGGCACCCCAAATTTTGGGCTACTCTGTTGACAAAAACCTCCACTTCATTACACCTTAAATATCCGAGGAAAGAGAAGAATGGAAAAAGAAGTTGGGGTCCTTATGTACAATGGAATATCACTCAGCCATGAAATCAATGTCATAAGGCTAGTAGCAGCATGATGAGTGGATTTAGGTATGACGATTCTAAGTGAAATAAGTCACACAGAAAAAGACACTTATCATGAGATATCACTTATAGAGGGAATGTAAAAACCGCTACCCTTGAACTGAATTACAAAACAGAACAGAGTCACACGTTTAGAAAACACACTATGGCTGCTTAACGGGAAAGGTGAGGTGGGGTGATGCATAAAACAAGGGTTTCAAATTAGCTCAGATATCCTTCCAGAAACCCAATATGTAATAGACAAGACCTACTCCTTGCTCAGTGAACTGGACTCAACACCCCCTATTCACCGCCCAGGAATATATCTGACTAGTAAGAATCTTCAAACCTATGTATTGATATCTCTCTGTAAGTGAGTCAAGTGGGTGTAAAGCGGCATAAACACAGCAGTGGAAAGCATCCAAACCCCATTATAAAAATCAATTACTTTTCAAAACCCGTGAAACAAAGACAGTGAAAGAGAGAGGAATTCTTAAAAAATTCGTTCAGGGGCTGTGATGCCACCTGGATTGACTATATCTAGAACCACAGCTGATTGAGACATATGGGTGGACACTCTTGGGGCTGAGAGGTTTGGTGAGGTTGGGTGAGCTAACGCAGACCCTTTAAATTAATACGGCGTGGTATCCATCCCATGGGTCCCAAATCTCCAGGTTCAAGGGCATCGTCCTACATTGAAAACATGCATGAGAAACCCCGAAGATGGCACACCGTGTGATGGGGAAAGGTTTCTAAAACGCACCTCATTTCTCATCTCCTTGTGCTCCGGTTCGCCATTCCAGCCGCTTTACTAGCAATCTCTCTCCTTGGAGAATCAGCACCTTTATCCTCCTGTTCCGTACAGGTTGCAATTTGTCCTGAGGATGAACGGGAAGAGGGGGAACCAATGAGAGACTAGCTCTAGGTGTTGGGACAGGCACACGTCACTCTGTTTTCCCATCAGGAAGAAGAATTAACCACAGGCTCAGCCTGCCGTCAGGAACCAGAATACGGCCTGAAGCAATCCTGCGCTTTTGCGGCCAGCTCCCAAGAAAGCGAGTTGAATAATGGAGCTCAGGGGCACTGCAATTCACAAACCTGCAGACTTAGAAATGATAACTCTCGTCCACAAATATATTGAGGGAAGGCAACGAAGAGGATTTGAAAGCAAGGCAGAATTGCAGGAAACAGATTTCAGGAGGTAGATTCGAATAGCCTTTAAAGCACAGGAAAAGCGGCAAAACCTCGACAGTGATGCCCTTGGCCAAAAAGGGCGTATGCGTTTTTTCCTGAATATATTCAGGAAAAAACGCATACGCCCTTTTTGGCCAACCAAGCAACCTGGAAAGGCAAATCAGCGCTACAAAGAAGTCTCGCTTCCCATCGGTCAAAAGGGCCATGCTGAATAAAGAGTCAAAACCAGAAATGCAGGACAGGCCATGGAGAAATGGGAGCCTTGCTACGCTGATGGGCGGGACGTAAATTGCCAACAGCCACTCTGGAGAAGTGTACGGTGTGTCCTGAAACATCTAAAAAACTCAGCTTAGAGAGCTTGGGCACTTCCACTCATGGGCGTATAAATTGGGAAAACTAAAAATCAGCAAGACACAGGCACCCCAAATTTTGGGCTACTCTGTTGACAAAAACCTCCACTTCATTACACCTTAAATATCCGAGGAAAGAGAAGAATGGATAAAGAAGTTGTGGTCCTTATGTACAATGGAATATCACTCAGCCATGAAATCAATGTCATAAGGCTAGTAGCAGCATGATGAGTGGATTTAGGTATGACGATTCTAAGTGAAATAAATCACACAGAAAAAGACACTTATCATAAGATATCACTTATAGAGGGAATGTAAAAACCGCTACCCTTGAACTGCATTACGAAATAGAACAGAGTCACACGTTTAGAAAACACACTATGGCTGCTTAACGGGAAAGGTGAGTTGGGGTGATGCATAAATCAAGGGTTTCAAATTAGCTCAGATACCGTTCCATAAACCCAATATGTAATAGACAAGACCTACTCCTTGCTCAGTGAACTGGACTCAACACCCCCTATTCACCGCCCAAGAATATATCTGACTAGTAAGAATCTTCAAACCTATGTATTGATATCTCTCTGTAAGTGAGTCAAGTGGGTGTAAAGCAGCATAAACACAGCAGTGAAAAGCAGCTAAACCCCATTATAAAAATCAATTACTTTTCAAAACCCGTGAAACAAAGACAGTGAAAGAGAGAGGAATTCTTACAAAATTCGTTCAGGGGCTCTGATGCCACCTGGATTGACCATATCTAGACCCACAGCTGATTGAGACATATGGGTGGACACTCTTGGGGCTGAGAGGTTTGGTGAGGTTGGGTGAGCTAACGCAGACCCTTTAAATTAATACGGCGTGGTACCCATCCCATGGGTCCCAAATCTCCAGGTTCAAGGGCATCGTCCTACATTGAAAACATGCATGAGAAACCCCGAAGATGGCACACCGTGTGATCGGGAAAGGTTTCTAAAACGCACCTCATTTCTCATCTCCTTGTGCTCCGGTTCGCCATTCCAGCCGCTTTACTAGCAATCTCTCTCCTTGGAGAATCAGCACCTTTATCCTCCTGTTCCATACAGGTTGCAATTTGTCCTGAGGATGAACGGGAAGAGGGGCAACCAATGAGAGACTAGCTCTAGGTGTTGGGACAGGCACAGGTCACTCTGTTTTCCCATCAGGAAGAAGAATTAACCACAGGCTCAGCCTGCCGCCAGGAACCAGAATACGGCCTGAAGCAATCCTGCGCTTTTGCGGCCAGCGCCCAAGAAAGCGAGTTGAATCATGGAGCTCAGGGGCACTGCAATTCACAAACCTGCAGACTTAGAAATGATAACTCTCGTCCACAAATATATTGAGGGAAGGCAACGAAGAGGATTTGAAAGCAAGGCAGAATTGCAGGAAACAGATTTCAGGAGGTACATTCGAATCGCCTTTAAAGCACAGGAAAAGCGGCAAAACCTCGACAATGATGCCCTTGGCCAAAAAGGGCGTATGCGTTTTTTCCTGAATATATTCAGGAAAAAACGCATACGCCCTTTTTGGCCAACCAAGCAACCTGGAAAGGCAAATCAGCGCTACAAAGAAGTCTCGCTTCCCATCGGTCAAAAGGGTCATGCTGAATAAAGGGTCAAAACCAGAAATGCAGGACAGGCCATGGAGAAATGGGAGCCTTGCTACGCTGATGGGCGGGACGTAAATTGCCAACAGCCACTCTGGAGAAGTGTACGGTGTGTCCTGAAACATCTAAAAAACTCAGCTTAGAGAGCTTGGGCACTTCCACTCATGGGCGTATAAATTGGGAAAACCAAAAATAAGCAAGACACAGGCACCCCAAATTTTGGGCTACTCTGTTGACAAAAACCTCCACTTCATTACACCTTAAATATCCGAGGAAAGAGAAGAATGGAAAAAGAAGTTGGGGTCCTTATGTACAATGGAATATCACTCAGCCATGAAATCAATGTCATAAGGCTAGTAGCAGCATGATGAGTGGATTTAGGTATGACGATTCTAAGTGAAATAAGTCACACAGAAAAAGACACTTATCATGAGATATCACTTATAGAGGGAATGTAAAAACCGCTACCCTTGAACTGAATTACAAAACAGAACAGAGTCACACGTTTAGAAAACACACTATGGCTGCTTAACGGGAAAGGTGAGGTGGGGTGATGCATAAAACAAGGGTTTCAAATTAGCTCAGATATCCTTCCAGAAACCCAATATGTAATAGACAAGACCTACTCCTTGCTCAGTGAACTGGACTCAACACCCCCTATTCACCGCCCAGGAATATATCTGACTAGTAAGAATCTTCAAACCTATGTATTGATATCTCTCTGTAAGTGAGTCAAGTGGGTGTAAAGCGGCATAAACACAGCAGTGGAAAGCATCCAAACCCCATTATAAAAATCAATTACTTTTCAAAACCCGTGAAACAAAGACAGTGAAAGAGAGAGGAATTCTTAAAAAATTCGTTCAGGGGCTGTGATGCCACCTGGATTGACTATATCTAGAACCACAGCTGATTGAGACATATGGGTGGACACTCTTGGGGCTGAGAGGTTTGGTGAGGTTGGGTGAGCTAACGCAGACCCTTTAAATTAATACGGCGTGGTATCCATCCCATGGGTCCCAAATCTCCAGGTTCAAGGGCATCGTCCTACATTGAAAACATGCATGAGAAACCCCGAAGATGGCACACCGTGTGATGGGGAAAGGTTTCTAAAACGCACCTCATTTCTCATCTCCTTGTGCTCCGGTTCGCCATTCCAGCCGCTTTACTAGCAATCTCTCTCCTTGGAGAATCAGCACCTTTATCCTCCTGTTCCGTACAGGTTGCAATTTGTCCTGAGGATGAACGGGAAGAGGGGGAACCAATGAGAGACTAGCTCTAGGTGTTGGGACAGGCACACGTCACTCTGTTTTCCCATCAGGAAGAAGAATTAACCACAGGCTCAGCCTGCCGTCAGGAACCAGAATACGGCCTGAAGCAATCCTGCGCTTTTGCGGCCAGCTCCCAAGAAAGCGAGTTGAATAATGGAGCTCAGGGGCACTGCAATTCACAAACCTGCAGACTTAGAAATGATAACTCTCGTCCACAAATATATTGAGGGAAGGCAACGAAGAGGATTTGAAAGCAAGGCAGAATTGCAGGAAACAGATTTCAGGAGGTAGATTCGAATCGCCTTTAAAGCACAGGAAAAGCGGCAAAACCTCGACAGTGATGCCCTTGGCCAAAAAGGGCGTATGCGTTTTTTCCTGAATATATTCAGGAAAAAACGCATACGCCCTTTTTGGCCAACCAAGCAACCTGGAAAGGCAAATCAGCGCTACAAAGAAGTCTCGCTTCCCATCGGTCAAAAGGGCCATGCTGAATAAAGAGTCAAAACCAGAAATGCAGGACAGGCCATGGAGAAATGGGAGCCTTGCTACGCTGATGGGCGGGACGTAAATTGCCAACAGCCACTCTGGAGAAGTGTACGGTGTGTCCTGAAACATCTAAAAAACTCAGCTTAGAGAGCTTGGGCACTTCCACTCATGGGCGTATAAATTGGGAAAACTAAAAATCAGCAAGACACAGGCACCCCAAATTTTGGGCTACTCTGTTGACAAAAACCTCCACTTCATTACACCTTAAATATCCGAGGAAAGAGAAGAATGGATAAAGAAGTTGTGGTCCTTATGTACAATGGAATATCACTCAGCCATGAAATCAATGTCATAAGGCTAGTAGCAGCATGATGAGTGGATTTAGGTATGACGATTCTAAGTGAAATAAATCACACAGAAAAAGACACTTATCATAAGATATCACTTATAGAGGGAATGTAAAAACCGCTACCCTTGAACTGCATTACGAAATAGAACAGAGTCACACGTTTAGAAAACACACTATGGCTGCTTAACGGGAAAGGTGAGTTGGGGTGATGCATAAATCAAGGGTTTCAAATTAGCTCAGATACCGTTCCATAAACCCAATATGTAATAGACAAGACCTACTCCTTGCTCAGTGAACTGGACTCAACACCCCCTATTCACCGCCCAAGAATATATCTGACTAGTAAGAATCTTCAAACCTATGTATTGATATCTCTCTGTAAGTGAGTCAAGTGGGTGTAAAGCAGCATAAACACAGCAGTGAAAAGCAGCTAAACCCCATTATAAAAATCAATTACTTTTCAAAACCCGTGAAACAAAGACAGTGAAAGAGAGAGGAATTCTTACAAAATTCGTTCAGGGGCTCTGATGCCACCTGGATTGACCATATCTAGACCCACAGCTGATTGAGACATATGGGTGGACACTCTTGGGGCTGAGAGGTTTGGTGAGGTTGGGTGAGCTAACGCAGACCCTTTAAATTAATACGGCGTGGTACCCATCCCATGGGTCCCAAATCTCCAGGTTCAAGGGCATCGTCCTACATTGAAAACATGCATGAGAAACCCCGAAGATGGCACACCGTGTGATCGGGAAAGGTTTCTAAAACGCACCTCATTTCTCATCTCCTTGTGCTCCGGTTCGCCATTCCAGCCGCTTTACTAGCAATCTCTCTCCTTGGAGAATCAGCACCTTTATCCTCCTGTTCCATACAGGTTGCAATTTGTCCTGAGGATGAACGGGAAGAGGGGCAACCAATGAGAGACTAGCTCTAGGTGTTGGGACAGGCACAGGTCACTCTGTTTTCCCATCAGGAAGAAGAATTAACCACAGGCTCAGCCTGCCGCCAGGAACCAGAATACGGCCTGAAGCAATCCTGCGCTTTTGCGGCCAGCGCCCAAGAAAGCGAGTTGAATCATGGAGCTCAGGGGCACTGCAATTCACAAACCTGCAGACTTAGAAATGATAACTCTCGTCCACAAATATATTGAGGGAAGGCAACGAAGAGGATTTGAAAGCAAGGCAGAATTGCAGGAAACAGATTTCAGGAGGTACATTCGAATCGCCTTTAAAGCACAGGAAAAGCGGCAAAACCTCGACAATGATGCCCTTGGCCAAAAAGGGCGTATGCGTTTTTTCCTGAATATATTCAGGAAAAAACGCATACGCCCTTTTTGGCCAACCAAGCAACCTGGAAAGGCAAATCAGCGCTACAAAGAAGTCTCGCTTCCCATCGGTCAAAAGGGTCATGCTGAATAAAGGGTCAAAACCAGAAATGCAGGACAGGCCATGGAGAAATGGGAGCCTTGCTACGCTGATGGGCGGGACGTAAATTGCCAACAGCCACTCTGGAGAAGTGTACGGTGTGTCCTGAAACATCTAAAAAACTCAGCTTAGAGAGCTTGGGCACTTCCACTCATGGGCGTATAAATTGGGAAAACCAAAAATCAGCAAGACACAGGCACCCCAAAGTTTTGGGCTACTCTGTTGACAAGAACCTCCACTTCGTTACACCTTAAATATGCGAGGAAAGAGAAGAATGGATAAAGAAGTTGTGGTCCTTATGTACAATGGAATATCACTCAGCCATGAAATCAATGTCATAAGGCTAGTAGCAGCATGATGAGTGGATTTAGGTATGACGATTCTAAGTGAAATAAATCACACAGAAAAAGACACTTATCATAAGATATCACTTATAGAGGGAATGTAAAAACCGCTACCCTTGAACTGAATTACAAAACAGAACAGAGTCACACGTTTAGAAAACACACTATGGCTGCTTAACGGGAAAGGTGAGGTGGGGTGATGCATAAAACAAGGGTTTCAAATTAGCTCAGATATCGTTCCATAAACCCAATATGTAATAGACAAGACCTACTCCTTGCTCAGTGAACTGGACTCAACACCCCCTATTCACCGCCCAAGAATATATCTGACTAGTAAGAATCTTAAAACCTATGTATTGATATCTTTCTGTAACTGAGTCAAGTGGGTATAAGGCGGCATAAACACAGCAGTGGAGAGCATCCAAACCCCATTATAAAAATCAATTACTTTTCAAAACCCGTGAAACAAAGACAGTGAAAGAGAGAGGAATTCTTACAAAATTCGTTCAGGGGCTGTGATGCCACCTGGATTGACCATATCTAGACCCACAGCTGATTGAGACATATGGGTGGACACTCTTGGGGCTGAGAGGTTTGGTGAGGTTGGGTGAGCAAACGCAGACCCTTTAAAGTAATACGGCGTGGTACCCATCCCATGGGTCCCAAATCTCCAAGTTCAAGGGCATCGTCCTACACTGAAAACATGAAGGAGAAACCCCGAAGATGGTACACCGTGTGATCGGGAAAGGTTTCTAAAACGCACCTCATTTCTCATCTCCTTGTGCTCCGGTTCGCCATTCCAGCCGCTTTACTCGCAATCTCCCTCCTTGGAGAATCAGCACCTTTATCCTCCTGTTCCGTACAGGTTGCAATTTGTCCTGAGGTTGCACGGGAAGAGGGGGAACCAATGAGAGACTAGCTCTAGGTGTTGGGACAGGCACAGGTCACTCTATTTTCCCATCAGGAAGAAGAATTAACCACAGGCTCAGCCTGCCGCCAGGAACCAGAATACGGCCTGAAGCAATCCTGCGCTTTTGCGGCCAGCTCCCAAGAAAGCGAGTTGAATAATGGAGCTCAGGGGCACTGCAATTCACAAACCTGCAGACTTAGAAATGATAACTCTCGTCCACAAATATATTGAGGGAAGGCAACGAAGAGGATTTGAAAGCAAGGCAGAATTGCAGGAAACAGATTTCAGGAGGTACATTCGAATCGCCTTTAAAGCACAGGAAAAGCGGCAGAACCTCGACAATGATGCCCTTGGCCAAAAAGGGCGTATGCGTTTTTTCCTGAATATATTCAGGAAAAAACGCATACGCCCTTTTTGGCCAACCAAGCAACCTGGAAAGGCAAATCAGCGCTACAAAGAAGTCTCGCTTCCCATCGGTCAAAAGGGCCATGCTGAATAAAGTGTCAAAACCAGAAATGCAGGACAGGCCATGGAGAAATAGGAGCCTTGCTACGCTGATGGGCGGGATGTAAATTGCCAAAAGCCACTCTAGAGAAGTGTACGGTGTGTCCTGAAACATCTAAAAAACTCAGCTTAGAGAGCATAGGGCACTTCCACTCATGGGCGTATAAATTGGGAAAACTAAAAATCAGCAAGACACAGGCACCCCAAAGTTTTGGGCTACTCTGTTGACAAGAACCTCCACTTCGATACACCTTAAATATCCCAGGAAAGAGAAGAATGGATAAAGAAGTTGTGGTCCTTATATACAATGGAATATCACTCAGCCATGAAATCAATGTCATAAGGCTAGTAGCAGCATGATGAGTGGATTTAGGTATGACGATTCTAAGTGAAATAAGTCACACAGAAAAAGACCCTTATCATGAGATATCACTTATAGAGGGAATGTAAAAACCGCTACCCTTGAACTGAATTACAAAACAGAACAGAGTCACACGTTTAGAAAACAGACTATGGCTGCTTAACGGGAAAGGTGAGGTGGGGTGATGCATAAATCAAGGGTTTCAAATTAGCTCAGATACCGTTCCATAAACCCAATATGTAAGAGACAAGACCTACTCCTTGCTCAGTGAACTGGACTCAACACCCCCTATTCACCGCCCAAGAATATATCTGATTAGTAAGAATCTTAAAACCTATATATTGATATCTCTCTGTAAGTGAGTCAAGTGGGTGTAAAGCGGCATAAACGCAGCAGTGAAAAGCAGCTAAACCCCATTATAAACATCAATTACTTTTCAAAACCCGTGAAACAAAGACAGTGAAAGAGAGAGAAATTCTTACAAAATTCGTTCAGGGGCTGTGATGCCACCTGGATTGACCATATCTAGACCCACAGCTGATTGAGACATAAGGGTGGACACTCTTGGGGCTGAGAGGTTTGGTGAGGTTGGGTGAGCAAACGCAGACCCTTTAAAGTAATATAGCGTGGTACCCATCCCATGGGTCCCAAATCTCCAGGTTCAAGGGCATCGTCCTACACTGAAAACATGCATGAGAAACCCCGAAGATGGTACACCGTGTGATCGGGAAAGGTTTCTAAAACGCACCTCATTTCTCATCTCCTTGTGCTCCGGTTCGCCATTCCAGCCGCTTTACTAGCAATCTCCCTCCTTGGAGAATCAGCACCTTTATCCTCCTGTTCTTTACAGGTTGCAATTTGTCCTGAGGATGCACGGGAAGAGGGGGAACCAATGAGAGACTAGCTCTAGGTGTTGGGACAGGCACAGGTCACTCTATTTTCCCATCAGGAAGAAGAATTAACCACAGGCTCAGCCTGCCGCCAGGAACCAGAATACGGCCTGAAGCAATCCTGCGCTTTTGCGGCCAGCTCCCAAGAAAGCGAGTTGAATCATGGAGCTCAGGGGCACTGCAATTCACAAACCTGCAGACTTAGAAATGATAACTCTCGTCCACAAATATATTGAGGGAAGGCAACGAAGAGGATTTGAAAGCAAGGCAGAATTGCAGGAAACAGATTTCAGGAGGTAGATTCGAATCGCCTTTAAAGCACAGGAAAAGCGGCAAAACCTCGACAATGATGCCCTTGGCCAAAAAGGGCGTATGCGTTTTTTCCTGAATATATTCAGGAAAAAACGCATACGCCCTTTTTGGCCAACCAAGCAACCTGGAAAGGCAAATCAGCGCTACAAAGAAGTCTCGCTTCCCATCGGTCAAAAGGGCCATGCTGAATAAAGTGTCAAAACCAGAAATGCAGGACAGGCCATGGAGAAATGGGAGCCTTGTTACGCTGATGGGCGGGACGTAAATTGCCAACAGCCACTCTGGAGAAGTGTACGGTGTGTCCTGAAACATCTAAAAAACTCAGCTTAGAGAGCTTGGGCACTTCCACTCATGGGCGTATAAATTGGGAAAACTAAAAATCAGCAAGACACAGGCACCCCAAAGTTTTGGGCTACTCTGTTGACAAGAACCTCCACTTCGTTACACCTTAAATATCCCAGGAAAGAGAAGAATGGATAAAGAAGATGTGGTCCTTATATACAATGGAATATCACTCAGCCATGAAATCAATGTCATAAGGCTAGTAGCAGCATGATGAGTGGATTTAGCTATGACGATTCTAAGTGAAATAAGTCACACAGAAAAAGACACTTATCATGAGATATCACTTATAGAGGGAATGTAAAAACCGCTACCCTTGAACTGAATTACAAAACAGAACAGAATCACACGTTTAAAAAACAGACTATGGCTGCTTAACGGGAAAGGTGAGGTGGGGTGATGCATAAAACAAGGGTTTCAAATTAGCTCAGATATCGTTCCATAAACCCAATATGTAATAGACAAGACCTACTCCTTGCTCAGTGAACTGGACTCAACACCCCCTATTCACCGCCCAGGAATATATCAGACTAGTAAGAATCTTCAAACCTATGTATTGATATCTCTCTGTAAGTGAGTCAAGTGGGTGTAAAGCGGCATAAACACAGCAGTGAAAAGCAGCCAAACCCCATTATAAAAATCAATTACTTTTCAAAACCCGTGAAACAAAGACAGTGAAAGAGAGAGAAATTCTTACAAAATTCGTTCAGGGGCTGTGATGCCACCTGGATTGACCATATCTAGACCCACAGCTGTTTGAGACATATGGGTGGACACTCTTGGGGCTGAGAGGTTTGGTGAGGTTGGGTGAGCTAACGCAGACCCTTTAAATTAATACGGCGTGGTACCCATCCCATGGGTCCCAAATCTCCAGGTTCAAGGGCATCGTCCTACATTGAAAACATGCATGAGAAACCCCGAAGATGGTACACCGTGTGATCGGGAAAGGTTTCTAAAACGCACCTCATTTCTCATCTCCTTGTGCTCCGGTTCGCCATTCCAGCCGCTTTACTAGCAATCTCTCTCCTTGGAGAATCAGCACCTTTATCCTCCTGTTCCGTACAGGTTGCAATTTGTCCTGAGGATGAACGGGAAGAGGGGGAACCAATGAGAGACTAGCTCTAGGTGTTGGGACAGGCACAGGTCACTCTGTTTTCCCATCAGGAAGAAGAATTAACCACAGGCTCAGCCTGCCGCCAGGAACCAGAATACGGCCTGAAGCAATCCTGCGCTTTTGCGGCCAGCTCCCATGAAACAGAGTTGAATAATGGAGCTCAGGGGCACTGCAATTCACAAACCTGCAGACTTAGAAATGATAACTCTCGTCCACAAATATATTGAGGGAAGGCAACGAAGAGGATTTGAAAGCAAGGCAGAATTGCAGGAAACAGATTTCAGGAGGTAGATTCGAATCGCCTTTAAAGCACAGGAAAAGCGGCAAAACCTCGACATTGATGCACTTGGCCAAAAAGGGCGTATGCGTTTTTTCATGAATATATTCAGGAAAAAACGCATACGCCCTTTTTGGCCAACCAAGCAACCTGGAAAGGCAAATCAGCGCTACAAAGCAGTCTCGCTTCCCATCGGTCAAAAGGGCCATGCTGAATAAAGTGTCAAAAGCAGAAATGCAGGACAGGCCATGGAAAAATGGGAGCCTTGCTACGCTGATGGGCGGGACGTAAATTGCCAACAGCCACTCTGGAGAAGTGTACGGTGTGTCCTGAAACATCTAAAAAACTCAGCTTAGAGAGCTTGGGCACTTCCACTCATGGGCGTATAAATTGGGAAAACTAAAAATCAGCAAGACACAGGCACCCCAAAGTTTTGGGCTACTCTGTTGACAAGAACCTCCACTTCGTTACACCTTAAATATGCGAGGAAAGAGAAGAATGGATAAAGAAGTTGTGGTCCTTATGTACAATGGAATATGACTCAGCCATGAAATCAATGTCATAAGGCTAGTAGCAGCATGATGAGTGGATTTAGGTATGACGATTCTAAGTGAAATAAATCACACAGAAAAAGACACTTATCATAAGATATCACTTATAGAGGGAATGTAAAAACCGCTACCCTTGAACTGAATTACAAAACAGAACAGAGTCACACGTTTAGAAAACACACTATGGCTGCTTAACGGGAAAGGTGAGGTGGGGTGATGCATAAAACAAGGGTTTCAAATTAGCTCAGATATCGTTCCAGAAACCCAATATGTAATAGACAAGACCTACTCCTTGCTCAGTGAACTGGACTCAACACCCCCTATTCACCGCCCAGGAATATATCAGACTAGTAAGAATCTTCAAACCTCTGTATTGATATCTCTCTGTAAGTGAGTCAAGTGGGTGTAAAGCGGCATAAACACAGCAGTGAAAAGCAGCCAAACCCCATTATAAAAATCAATTACTTTTCAAAACCCGTGAAACAAAGACAGTGAAAGAGAGAGAAATTCTTACAAAATTCGTTCAGGGGCTGTGATGCCACCTGGATTGACCATATCTAGACCCACAGCTGTTTGAGACATATGGGTGGACACTCTTGGGGCTGAGAGTTTTGGTGAGGTTGGGTGAGCTAACGCAGACCCTTTAAATTAATACGGCGTGGTACCCATCCCATGGGTCCCAAATCTCCAGGTTCAAGAGCATCGTCCTACATTGAAAACATGCATGAGAAACCCCGAAGATGGTACACCGTGTGATCGGGAAAGGTTTCTAAAACGCACCTCATTTCTCATCTCCTTGTGCTCCGGTTCGCCATTCCAGCCGCTTTACTAGCAATCTCTCTCCTTGGAGAATCAGCACCTTTATCCTCCTGTTCCGTACAGGTTGCAATTTGTCCTGAGGATGAACGGGAAGAGGGGGAACCAATGAGAGACTAGCTCTAGGTGTTGGGACAGGCACAGGTCACTCTGTTTTCCCATCAGGAAGAAGAATTAACCACAGGCTCAGCCTGCCGCCAGGAACCAGAATACGGCCTGAAGCAATCCTGCGCTTTTGCGGCCAGCTCCCAAGAAAGAGAGTTGAATAATGGAGCTCAGGGGCACTGCAATTCACAAACCTGCAGACTTAGAAATGATAACTCTCGTCCACAAATATATTGAGGGAAGGCAACGAAGAGGATTTGAAAGCAAGGCAGAATTGCAGGAAACAGATTTCAGGAGGTAGATTCGAATCGCCTTTAAAGCACAGGAAAAGCGGCAAAACCTCGACAATGATGCCCTTGGCCAAAAAGGGCGTATGCGTTTTTTCCTGAATATATTCAGGAAAAAACGCATACGCCCTTTTTGGCCAACCAAGCAACCTGGAAAGGCAAATCAGCGCTACAAAGAAGTCTCGCTTCCCATCGGTCAAAAGGGCCATGCTGAATAAAGTGTCAAAACCAGAAATGCAGGACAGGCCATGGAGAAATGGGAGCCTTGCTACGCTGATGGGCGGGACGTAAATTGCCAACAGCCACTCTGGAGAAGTGTACGGTGTGTCCTGAAACATCTAAAAAACTCAGCTTAGAGAGCTTGGGCACTTCCACTCATGGGCGTATAAATTGGGAAAACTAAAAATCAGCAAGACACAGGCACCCCAAAGTTTTGGGCTACTCTGTTGACAAGAACCTCCACTTCGTTACACCTTAAATATCCCAGGAAAGAGAAGAATGGATAAAGAAGATGTGGTCCTTATATACAATGGAATATCACTCAGCCATGAAATCAATGTCATAAGGCTAGTAGCAGCATGATGAGTGGATTTAGCTATGACGATTCTAAGTGAAATAAGTCCCACAGAAAAAGACACTTATCATGAGATATCACTTATAGAGGGAATGTAAAAACCGCTCCCCTTGAACTGAATTACAAAACAGAACAGAATCACACGTTTAGAAAACAGACTATGGCTGCTTAACGGGAAAGGTGAGGTGGGGTGATGCATAAAACAAGGGTTTCAAATTAGCTCAGATATCGTTCCATAAACCCAATATGTAATAGACAAGACCTACTCCTTGCTCAGTGAACTGGACTCAACACCCCCTATTCACCGCCCAGGAATATATCAGACTAGTAAGAATCTTCAAACCTATGTATTGATATCTCTCTGTAAGTGAGTCAAGTGGGTGTAAAGCGGCATAAACACAGCAGTGAAAAGCAGCCAAACCCCATTATAAAAATCAATTACTTTTCAAAACCCGTGAAACAAAGACAGTGAAAGAGAGAGAAATTCTTACAAAATTCGTTCAGGGGCTGTGATGCCACCTGGATTGACCATATCTAGACCCACAGCTGTTTGAGACATATGGGTGGACACTCTTGGGGCTGAGAGGTTTGTTGAGGTTGGGTGAGCTAACGCAGACCCTTTAAATTAATACGGCGTGGTACCCATCCCATGGGTCCCAAATCTCCAGGTTCAAGAGCATCGTCCTACATTGAAAACATGCATGAGAAACCCCGAAGATGGCACACCGTGTGATGGGGAAAGGTTTCTAAAACGCACCTCATTTCTCATCTCCTTGTGCTCCGGTTCGCCATTCCAGCCGCTTTACTAGCAATCTCTCTCCTTGGAGAATCAGCACCTTTATCCTCCTGTTCCGTACAGGTTGCAATTTGTCCTGAGGATGAACGGGAAGAGGGGGAACCAATGAGAGACTAGCTCTAGGTGTTGGGACAGGCACAGGTCACTCTGTTTTCCCATCAGGAAGAAGAATTAACCACAGGCTCAGCCTGCCGCCAGGAACCAGAATACGGCCTGAAGCAATCCTGCGCTTTTGCGGCCAGCTCCCAAGAAAGCGAGTTGAATAATGGAGCTCAGGGGCACTGCAATTCACAAACCTGCAGACTTAGAAATGATAACTCTCGTCCACAAATATATTGAGGGAAGGCAACGAAGAGGATTTGAAAGCAAGGCAGAATTGCAGGAAACAGATTTCAGGAGGTAGATTCGAATCGCCTTTAAAGCACAGGAAAAGCGGCAAAACCTCGACAATGATGCCCTTGGCCAAAAAGGGCGTATGCGTTTTTTCCTGAATATATTCAGGAAAAAACGCATACGCCCTTTTTGGCCAACCAAGCAACCTGGAAAGGCAAATCAGCGCTACAAAGAAGTCTCGCTTCCCATCGGTCAAAAGGGCCATGCTGAATAAAGTGTCAAAACCAGAAATGCAGGACAGGCCATGGAGAAATGGGAGCCTTGCTACGCTGATGGGCGGGACGTAAATTGCCAACAGCCACTCTGGAGAAGTGTACGGTGTGTCCTGAAACATCTAAAAAACTCAGCTTAGAGAGCTTGGGCACTTCCACTCATGGGCGTATAAATTGGGAAAACTAAAAATCAGCAAGACACAGGCACCCCAAAGTTTTGGGCTACTCTGTTGACAAGAACCTCCACTTCGTTACACCTTAAATATGCGAGGAAAGAGAAGAATGGATAAAGAAGTTGTGGTCCTTATGTACAATGGAATATGACTCAGCCATGAAATCAATGTCATAAGGCTAGTAGCAGCATGATGAGTGGATTTAGGTATGACGATTCTAAGTGAAATAAATCACACAGAAAAAGACACTTATCATAAGATATCACTTATAGAGGGAATGTAAAAACCGCTACCCTTGAACTGAATTACAAAACAGAACAGAGTCACACGTTTAGAAAACACACTATGGCTGCTTAACGGGAAAGGTGAGGTGGGGTGATGCATAAAACAAGGGTTTCAAATTAGCTCAGATATCGTTCCAGAAACCCAATATGTAATAGACAAGACCTACTCCTTGCTCAGTGAACTGGACTCAACACCCCCTATTCACCGCCCAGGAATATATCAGACTAGTAAGAATCTTCAAACCTCTGTATTGATATCTCTCTGTAAGTGAGTCAAGTGGGTGTAAAGCGGCATAAACACAGCAGTGAAAAGCAGCCAAACCCCATTATAAAAATCAATTACTTTTCAAAACCCGTGAAACAAAGACAGTGAAAGAGAGAGAAATTCTTACAAAATTCGTTCAGGGGCTGTGATGCCACCTGGATTGACCATATCTAGACCCACAGCTGTTTGAGACATATGGGTGGACACTCTTGGGGCTGAGAGGTTTGGTGAGGTTGGGTGAGCTAACGCAGACCCTTTAAATTAATACGGCGTGGTACCCATCCCATGGGTCCCAAATCTCCAGGTTCAAGGGCATCGTCCTACATTGAAAACATGCATGAGAAACCCCGAAAATGGTACACCGTGTGATCGGGAAAGGTTTCTAAAACGCACCTCATTTCTCATCTCCTTGTGCTCCGGTTCGCCATTCCAGCCGCTTTACTAGCAATCTCTCTCCTTGGAGAATCAGCACCTTTATCCTCCTGTTCCGTACAGGTTGCAATTTGTCCTGAGGATGAACGGGAAGAGGGGGAACCAATGAGAGACTAGCTCTAGGTGTTGGGACAGGCACAGGTCACTCTGTTTTCCCATCAGGAAGAAGAATTAACCACAGGCTCAGCCTGCCGCCAGGAACCAGAATACGGCCTGAAGCAATCCTGCGCTTTTGCG
Organism: Balaenoptera borealis; assembly: GCF_965194805.1. Lineage (NCBI taxonomy): Eukaryota > Metazoa > Chordata > Mammalia > Artiodactyla > Balaenopteridae > Balaenoptera > Balaenoptera borealis. The sequence goes on from NC_138873.1 coordinate 96,149,196, forward strand.
GCCAGCTCCCAAGAAAGAGAGTTGAATAATGGAGCTCAGGGGCACTGCAATTCACAAACCTGCAGACTTAGAAATGATAACTCTCGTCCACAAATATATTGAGGGAAGGCAACGAAGAGGATTTGAAAGCAAGGCAGAATTGCAGGAAACAGATTTCAGGAGGTAGATTCGAATCTCCTTTAAAGCACAGGAAAAGCGGCAAAACCTCGACATTGATGCACTTGGCCAAAAAGGGCGTATGCGTTTTTTCATGAATATATTCAGGAAAAAACGCATACGCCCTTTTTGGCCAACCAAGCAACCTGGAAAGGCAAATCAGCGCTACAAAGCAGTCTCGCTTCCCATCGGTCAAAAGGGCCATGCTGAATAAAGTGTCAAAAGCAGAAATGCAGGACAGGCCATGGAAAAATGGGAGCCTTGCTACGCTGATGGGCGGGACGTAAATTGCCAACAGCCATTCTGGAGAAGTGTACGGTGTGTCCTGAAACATCTAAAAAACTCAGCTTAGAGAGCTTGGGCACTTCCACTCATGGGCGTATAAATTGGGAAAACTAAAAATCAGCAAGACACAGGCACCCCAAAGTTTTGGGCTACTCTGTTGACAAGAACCTCCACTTCGTTACACCTTAAATATGCGAGGAAAGAGAAGAATGGATAAAGAAGTTGTGGTCCTTATGTACAATGGAATATGACTCAGCCATTAAATCAATGTCATAAGGCTAGTAGCAGCATGATGAGTGGATTTAGGTATGACGATTCTAAGTGAAATAAATCACACAGAAAAAGACACTTATCATAAGATATCACTTATAGAGGGAATGTAAAAACCGCTACCCTTGAACTGAATTACAAAACAGAACAGAGTCACACGTTTAGAAAACACACTATGGCTGCTTAACGGGAAAGGTGAGGTGGGGTGATGCATAAAACAAGGGTTTCAAATTAGCTCAGATATCGTTCCAGAAACCCAATATGTAATAGACAAGACCTACTCCTTGCTCAGTGAACTGGACTCAACACCCCCTATTCACCGCCCAGGAATATATCAGACTAGTAAGAATCTTCAAACCTCTGTATTGATATCTCTCTGTAAGTGAGTCAAGTGGGTGTAAAGCGGCATAAACACAGCAGTGAAAAGCAGCCAAACCCCATTATAAAAATCAATTACTTTTCAAAACCCGTGAAACAAAGACAGTGAAAGAGAGAGAAATTCTTACAAAATTCGTTCAGGGGCTGTGATGCCACCTGGATTGACCATATCTAGACCCACAGCTGTTTGAGACATATGGGTGGACACTCTTGGGGCTGAGAGGTTTGGTGAGGTTGGGTGAGCTAACGCAGACCCTTTAAATTAATACGGCGTGGTACCCATCCCATGGGTCCCAAATCTCCAGGTTCAAGGGCATCGTCCTACATTGAAAACATGCATGAGAAACCCCGAAGATGGTACACCGTGTGATCGGGAAAGGTTTCTAAAACGCACCTCATTTCTCATCTCCTTGTGCTCCGGTTCGCCATTCCAGCCGCTTTACTAGCAATCTCTCTCCTTGGAGAATCAGCACCTTTATCCTCCTGTTCCGTACAGGTTGCAATTTGTCCTGAGGATGAACGGGAAGAGGGGGAACCAATGAGAGACTAGCTCTAGGTGTTGGGACAGGCACAGGTCACTCTGTTTTCCCATCAGGAAGAAGAATTAACCACAGGCTCAGCCTGCCGCCAGGAACCAGAATACGGCCTGAAGCAATCCTGCGCTTTTGCGGCCAGCTCCCAAGAAAGAGAGTTGAATAATGGAGCTCAGGGGCACTGCAATTCACAAACCTGCAGACTTAGAAATGATAACTCTCGTCCACAAATATATTGAGGGAAGGCAACGAAGAGGATTTGAAAGCAAGGCAGAATTGCAGGAAACAGATTTCAGGAGGTAGATTCGAATCGCCTTTAAAGCACAGGAAAAGCGGCAAAACCTCGACAATGATGCCCTTGGCCAAAAAGGGCGTATGCGTTTTTTCCTGAATATATTCAGGAAAAAACGCATACGCCCTTTTTGGACAACCAAGCAACCTGGAAAGGCAAATCAGCGCTACAAAGAAGTCTCGCTTCCCATCGGTCAAAAGGGCCATGCTGAATAAAGTGTCAAAACCAGAAATGCAGGACAGGCCATGGAGAAATGGGAGCCTTGCTACGCTGATGGGCGGGACATAAATTGCCAACAGCCACTCTGGAGAAGTGTACGGTGTGTCCTGAAACATCTAAAAAACTCAGCTTAGAGAGCTTGGGCACTTCCACTCATGGGCGTATAAATTGGGAAAACTAAAAATCAGCAAGACACAGGCACCCCAAAGTTTTGGGCTACTCTGTTGACAAGAACCTCCACTTCGTTACACCTTAAATATGCGAGGAAAGAGAAGAATGGATAAAGAAGTTGTGGTCCTTATGTACAATGGAATATGACTCAGCCATGAAATCAATGTCATAAGGCTAGTAGCAGCATGATGAGTGGATTTAGGTATGACGATTCTAAGTGAAATAAATCACACAGAAAAAGACACTTATCATAAGATATCACTTATAGAGGGAATGTAAAAACCGCTACCCTTGAACTGAATTACAAAACAGAACAGAGTCACACGTTTAGAAAACACACTATGGCTGCTTAACGGGAAAGGTGAGGTGGGGTGATGCATAAAACAAGGGTTTCAAATTAGCTCAGATATCGTTCCAGAAACCCAATATGTAATAGACAAGACCTACTCCTTGCTCAGTGAACTGGACTCAACACCCCCTATTCACCGCCCAGGAATATATCAGACTAGTAAGAATCTTCAAACCTCTGTATTGATATCTCTCTGTAAGTGAGTCAAGTGGGTGTAAAGCGGCATAAACACAGCAGTGAAAAGCAGCCAAACCCCATTATAAAAATCAATTACTTTTCAAAACCCGTGAAACAAAGACAGTGAAAGAGAGAGAAATTCTTACAAAATTCGTTCAGGGGCTGTGATGCCACCTGGATTGACCATATCTAGACCCACAGCTGTTTGAGACATATGGGTGGACACTCTTGGGGCTGAGAGGTTTGGTGAGGTTGGGTGAGCTAACGCAGACCCTTTAAATTAATACGGCGTGGTACCCATCCCATGGGTCCCAAATCTCCAGGTTCAAGGGCATCGTCCTACATTGAAAACATGCATGAGAAACCCCGAAGATGGTACACCGTGTGATCGGGAAAGGTTTCTAAAACGCACCTCATTTCTCATCTCCTTGTGCTCCGGTTCGCCATTCCAGCCGCTTTACTAGCAATCTCTCTCCTTGGAGAATCAGCACCTTTATCCTCCTGTTCCGTACAGGTTGCAATTTGTCCTGAGGATGAACGGGAAGAGGGGGAACCAATGAGAGACTAGCTCTAGGTGTTGGGACAGGCACAGGTCACTCTGTTTTCCCATCAGGAAGAAGAATTAACCACAGGCTCAGCCTGCCGCCAGGAACCAGAATACGGCCTGAAGCAATCCTGCGCTTTTGCGGCCAGCTCCCAAGAAAGAGAGTTGAATAATGGAGCTCAGGGGCACTGCAATTCACAAACCTGCAGACTTAGAAATGATAACTCTCGTCCACAAATATATTGAGGGAAGGCAACGAAGAGGATTTGAAAGCAAGGCAGAATTGCAGGAAACAGATTTCAGGAGGTAGATTCGAATCGCCTTTAAAGCACAGGAAAAGCGGCAAAACCTCGACATTGATGCACTTGGCCAAAAAGGGCGTATGCGTTTTTTCATGAATATATTCAGGAAAAAACGCATACGCCCTTTTTGGCCAACCAAGCAACCTGGAAAGGCAAATCAGCGCTACAAAGCAGTCTCGCTTCCCATCGGTCAAAAGGGCCATGCTGAATAAAGTGTCAAAAGCAGAAATGCAGGACAGGCCATGGAAAAATGGGAGCCTTGCTACGCTGATGGGCGGGACGTAAATTGCCAACAGCCACTCTGGAGAAGTGTACGGTGTGTCCTGAAACATCTAAAAAACTCAGCTTAGAGAGCTTGGGCACTTCCACTCATGGGCGTATAAATTGGGAAAACTAAAAATCAGCAAGACACAGGCACCCCAAAGTTTTGGGCTACTCTGTTGACAAGAACCTCCACTTCGTTACACCTTAAATATGCGAGGAAAGAGAAGAATGGATAAAGAAGTTGTGGTCCTTATGTACAATGGAATATGACTCAGCCATGAAATCAATGTCATAAGGCTAGTAGCAGCATGATGAGTGGATTTAGGTATGACGATTCTAAGTGAAATAAATCACACGGAAAAAGACACTTATCATAAGATATCACTTATAGAGGGAATGTAAAAACCGCTACCCTTGAACTGAATTACAAAACAGAACAGAGTCACACGTTTAGAAAACACACTATGGCTGCTTAACGGGAAAGGTGAGGTGGGGTGATGCATAAAACAAGGGTTTCAAATTAGCTCAGATATCGTTCCAGAAACCCAATATGTAATAGACAAGACCTACTCCTTGCTCAGTGAACTGGACTCAACACCCCCTATTCACCGCCCAGGAATATATCAGACTAGTAAGAATCTTCAAACCTCTGTATTGATATCTCTCTGTAAGTGAGTCAAGTGGGTGTAAAGCGGCATAAACACAGCAGTGAAAAGCAGCCAAACCCCATTATAAAAATCAATTACTTTTCAAAACCCGTGAAACAAAGACAGTGAAAGAGAGAGAAATTCTTACAAAATTCGTTCAGGGGCTGTGATGCCACCTGGATTGACCATATCTAGACCCACAGCTGTTTGAGACATATGGGTGGACACTCTTGGGGCTGAGAGGTTTGGTGAGGTTGGGTGAGCTAACGCAGACCCTTTAAATTAATACGGCGTGGTACCCATCCCATGGGTCCCAAATCTCCAGGTTCAAGGGCATCGTCCTACATTGAAAACATGCATGAGAAACCCCGAAGATGGTACACCGTGTGATCGGGAAAGGTTTCTAAAACGCACCTCATTTCTCATCTCCTTGTGCTCCGGTTCGCCATTCCAGCCGCTTTACTAGCAATCTCTCTCCTTGGAGAATCAGCACCTTTATCCTCCTGTTCCGTACAGGTTGCAATTTGTCCTGAGGATGAACGGGAAGAGGGGGAACCAATGAGAGACTAGCTCTAGGTGTTGGGACAGGCACAGGTCACTCTGTTTTCCCATCAGGAAGAAGAATTAACCACAGGCTCAGCCTGCCGCCAGGAACCAGAATACGGCCTGAAGCAATCCTGCGCTTTTGCGGCCAGCTCCCAAGAAAGAGAGTTGAATAATGGAGCTCAGGGGCACTGCAATTCACAAACCTGCAGACTTAGAAATGATAACTCTCGTCCACAAATATATTGAGGGAAGGCAACGAAGAGGATTTGAAAGCAAGGCAGAATTGCAGGAAACAGATTTCAGGAGGTAGATTCGAATCGCCTTTAAAGCACAGGAAAAGCGGCAAAACCTCGACATTGATGCACTTGGCCAAAAAGGGCGTATGCGTTTTTTCATGAATATATTCAGGAAAAAACGCATACGCCCTTTTTGGCCAACCAAGCAACCTGGAAAGGCAAATCAGCGCTACAAAGCAGTCTCGCTTCCCATCGGTCAAAAGGGCCATGCTGAATAAAGTGTCAAAAGCAGAAATGCAGGACAGGCCATGGAAAAATGGGAGACTTGCTACGCTGATGGGCGGGACGTAAATTGCCAACAGCCACTCTGGAGAAGTGTACGGTGTGTCCTGAAACATCTAAAAAACTCAGCTTAGAGAGCTTGGGCACTTCCACTCATGGGCGTATAAATTGGGAAAACTAAAAATCAGCAAGACACAGGCACCCCAAAGTTTTGGGCTACTCTGTTGACAAGAACCTCCACTTCGTTACACCTTAAATATGCGAGGAAAGAGAAGAATGGATAAAGAAGTTGTGGTCCTTATGTACAATGGAATATGACTCAGCCATGAAATCAATGTCATAAGGCTAGTAGCAGCATGATGAGTGGATTTAGGTATGACGATTCTAAGTGAAATAAATCACACAGAAAAAGACACTTATCATAAGATATCACTTATAGAGGGAATGTAAAAACCGCTACCCTTGAACTGAATTACAAAACAGAACAGAGTCACACGTTTAGAAAACACACTATGGCTGCTTAACGGGAAAGGTGAGGTGGGGTGATGCATAAAACAAGGGTTTCAAATTAGCTCAGATATCGTTCCAGAAACCCAATATGTAATAGACAAGACCTACTCCTTGCTCAGTGAACTGGACTCAACACCCCCTATTCACCGCCCAGGAATATATCAGACTAGTAAGAATCTTCACACCTCTGTATTGATATCTCTCTGTAAGTGAGTCAAGTGGGTGTAAAGCGGCATAAACACAGCAGTGAAAAGCAGCCAAACCCCATTATAAAAATCAATTACTTTTCAAAACCCGTGAAACAAAGACAGTGAAAGAGAGAGAAATTCTTACAAAATTCGTTCAGAGGCTGTGATGCCACCTGGATTGACCATATCTAGACCCACAGCTGTTTGAGACATATGGGTGGACACTCTTGGGGCTGAGAGGTTTGGTGAGGTTGGGTGAGCTAACGCAGACCCTTTAAAGTAATACGGCGTGGTACCCATCCCATGGGTCCCAAATCTCCAGGTTCAAGGGCATCGTCCTACATTGAAAACATGCATGAGAAACCCCGAAGATGGTACACCGTGTGATCGGGAAAGGTTTCTAAAACGCACCTCATTTCTCATCTCCTTGTGCTCCGGTTCGCCATTCCAGCCGCTTTACTAGCAATCTCTCTCCTTGGAGAATCAGCACCTTTATCCTCCTGTTCCGTACAGGTTGCAATTTGTCCTGAGGATGAACGGGAAGAGGGGCAACCAATGAGAGACTAGCTCTAGGTGTTGGGACAGGCACAGGTCACTCTGTTTTCCCATCAGGAAGAAGAATTAACCACAGGCTCAGCCTGCCGCCAGGAACCAGAATACGGCCTGAAGCAATCCTGCGCTTTTGCGGCCAGCTCCCAAGAAAGCGAGTTGAATAATGGAGCTCAGGGGCACTGCAATTCACAAACCTGCAGACTTAGAAATGATAACTCTCGTCCACAAATATATTGAGGGAAGGCAACGAAGAGGATTTGAAAGCAAGGCAGAATTGCAGGAAACAGATTTCAGGAGGTAGATTCGAATCGCCTTTAAAGCACAGGAAAAGCGGCAAAACCTCGACAATGATGCCCTTGGCCAAAAAGGGCGTATGCGTTTTTTCCTGAATATATTCAGGAAAAAACGCATACGCCCTTTTTGGCCAACCAAGCAACCTGGAAAGGCAAATCGGCGCTACAAAGAAGTCTCGCTTCCCATCGGTCAAAAGGGCCATGCTGAATAAAGTGTCAAAACCAGAAATGCAGGACAGGCCATGGAGAAATGGGAGCCTTGCTACACTGATGGGCGGGATGTAAATTGCCAACAGCCACTCTGGAGAAGTGTACGGTGTGTCCTGAAACATCTAAAAAACTCAGCTTAGAGAGCATAGGGCACTTCCACTCATGGGCGTATAAATTGGGAAAACTAAAAATCAGCAAGACACAGGCACCCCAAAGTTTTGGGCTACTCTGTTGACAAGAACCTCCACTTCGTTACACCTTAAATATGCGAGGAAAGAGAAGAATGGATAAAGAAGATGTGGTCCTTATATACAATGGAATATCACTCAGCCATGAAATCAATGTCATAAGGCTAGTAGCAGCATGATGAGTGGATTTAGCTATGACGATTCTAAGTGAAATAAGTCACACAGAAAAAGACACTTATCATGAGATATCACTTATAGAGGGAATGTAAAAACCGCTACCCTTGAACTGAATTACAAAACAGAACAGAATCACACGTTTAGAAAACAGACTATGGCTGCTTAACGGGAAAGGTGAGGTGGGGTGATGCATAAAACAAGGGTTTCAAATTAGCTCAGATATCGTTCCAGAAACCCAATATGTAATAGACAAGACCTACTCCTTGCTCAGTGAACTGGACTCAACACCCCGTATTCACCGCCCAGGAATATATCAGACTAGTAAGAATCTTCAAACCTATGTATTGATATCTCTCTGTAAGTGAGTCAAGTGGGTGTAAAGCGGCATAAACACAGCAGTGAAAAGCAGCCAAACCCCATTATAAAAATCAATTACTTTTCAAAACCCGTGAAACAAAGACAGTGAAAGAGAGAGAAATTCTTACAAAATTCGTTCAGGGGCTGTGATGCCACCTGGATTGACCATATCTAGACCCACAGCTGATTGAGACATATGGGTGGACACTCTTGGGGCTGAGAGGTTTGGTGAGGTTGGGTGAGCTAACGCAGACCCTTTAAATTAATACGGCGTGGTACCCATCCCATGGGTCCCAAATCTCCAGGTTCAAGGCCATCGTCCTACATTGAAAACATGCATGAGAAACCCCGAAGATGGTACACCGTGTGATGGGGAAAGGTTTCTAAAACGCACCTCATTTCTCATCTCCTTGTGCTCCGGCTCGCCATTCCAGCCGCTTTACTAGCAATCTCTCTCCTTGGAGAATCAGCACCTTTATCCTCCTGTTCCGTACAGGTTGCAATTTGTCCTGAGGATGAACGGGAAGAAGGGGAACCAATGAGAGACTAGCTCTAGGTGTTGGGACAGGCACAGGTCACTCTGTTTTCCCATCAGGAAGAAGAATTAACCACAGGCTCAGCCTGCCGCCAGGAACCAGAATACGGCCTGAAGCAATCCTGCGCTTTTGCGGCCAGCTCCCAAGAAAGCGAGTTGAATCATGGAGCTCAGGGGCACTGCAATTCACAAACCTGCAGACTTAGAAATGATAACTCTCGTCCACAAATATATTGAGGGAAGGCAACGAAGAGGATTTGAAAGCAAGGCAGAATTGCAGGAAACAGATTTCAGGAGGTAGATTCGAATCGCCTTTAAAGCACAGGAAAAGCGGCAAAACCTCGACAATGATGCCCTTGGCCAAAAAGGGCGTATGCGTTTTTTCCTGAATATATTCAGGAAAAAACGCATACGCCCTTTTTGGCCAACCAAGCAACCTGGAAAGGCAAATCAGCGCTACAAAGAAGTCTCGCTTCCCATCGGTCAAAAGGGCCATGCTGAATAAAGTGTCAAAACCAGAAATGCAGGACAGGCCATGGAGAAATGGGAGCCTTGCTACGCTGATGCGCGGGACGTAAATTGCCAACAGCCACTCTGGAGAAGTGTACGGTGTGTCCTGAAACATCTAAAAAACTCAGCTTAGAGAGCTTGGGCACTTCCACTCATGGGCGTATAAATTGGGAAAACTAAAAATCAGCAAGACACAGGCACCCCAAAGTTTTGGGCTACTCTATTGACAAGAACCTCCACTTCGTTACACCTTAAATATCCGAGGAAAGAGAAGAATGGATAAAGAAGTTGTGGTCTTTATGTACAATGGAATATCACTCAGCCATGAAATCAATGTCATAAGGCTAGTAGCAGCATGATGAGTGGATTTAGGTATGACGATTCTAAGTGAAGTAAATCACACAGAAAAAGACACTTATCATAAGATATCACTTATAGAGGGAATGTAAAAACCGCTACCCTTGAACTGAATTACAAAACAGAACAGAGTCACACGTTTAGAAAACACACTATGGCTGCTTAACGGGAAAGGTGAGGTGGGGTGATGCATAAAACAAGGGTTTCAAATTAGCTCAGATATCGTTCCATAAACTCAATATGTAATAGACAATACCTACTCCTTGCTCAGTGAACTGGACTCAACACCCCCTATTCACCGCCCAAGAATATATCTGACTAGTAAGAATCTTCAAACCTATGTATTGCTATCTCTCTGTAAGTGAGTGAGGCGGGTGTAAAGCGGCATAAACACAGCAGTGAAAAGCAGCCAAACCCCATTATAAAAATCAATTACTTTTCAAAACCCGTGAAACAAAGACAGTGAAAGAGAGAGAAATTCTTACAAAATTCGTTCAGGGGCTGTGATGCCACCGGGATTGACCATATCTAGACCCACAGCTGATTGAGACATATGGGTGGACACTCTTGGGGCTGAGAGGTTTGGTGAGGTTGGGTGAGCTAACGCAGACCCTTTAAATTAATACGGCGTGGTACCCATCCCATGGGTCCCAAATCTCCAGGTTCAAGGGCATCGTCCTACATTGAAAACATGCATGAGAAACCCCGAAGATGGCACACCGTGTGATGGGGAAAGGTTTCTAAAACGCACCTCATTTCTCATCTCCTTGTGCTCCGGTTCGCCATTCCAGCCGCTTTACTAGCAATCTCTCTCCTTGGAGAATCAGCACCTTTATCCTCCTGTTCCGTACAGGTTGCAATTTGTCCTGAGGATGAACGGGAAGAGGGGGAACCAATGAGAGACTAGCTCTAGGTGTTGGGACAGGCACAGGTCACTCTGTTTTCCCATCAGGAAGAAGAATTAACCACAGGCTCAGCCTGCCGCCAGGAACCAGAATACGGCCTGAAGCAATCCTGCGCTTTTGCGGCCAGCTCCCAAGAAAGCGAGTTGAATCATGGAGCTCAGGGGCACTGCAATTCACAAACCTGCAGACTTAGAAATGATAACTCTCGTCCACAAATATATTGAGGGAAGGCAACGAAGAGGATTTGAAAGCAAGGCAGAATTGCAGGAAACAGATTTCAGGAGGTAGATTCGAATCGCCTTTAAAGCAGAGGAAAAGCGGCAAAACCTCGACAATGATGCCCTTGGCCAAAAAGGGCGTATGCGTTTTTTCCTGAATATATTCAGGAAAAAACGCATACGCCCTTTTTGGCCAACCAAGCAACCTGGAAAGGCAAATCAGCGCTACAAAGAAGTCTCGCTTCCCATCGGTCAAAAGGGCCATGCTGAATAAAGTGTCAAAACCAGAAATGCAGGACAGGCCATGGAGAAATGGGAGCCTTGCTACACTGATGGGCGGGATGTAAATTGCCAACAGCCACTCTGGAGAAGTGTACGGTGTGTCCTGAAACATCTAAAAAACTCAGCTTAGAGAGCATAGGGCAGTTCCACTCATGGGCGTATAAATTGGGAAAACTAAAAATCAGCAAGACACAGGCACCCCAAAGTTTTGGGCTACTCTGTTGACAAGAACCTCCACTTCGTTACACCTTAAATATGCGAGGAAAGAGAAGAATGGATAAAGAAGATGTGGTCCTTATATACAATGGAATATCACTCAGCCATGAAATCAATGTCATAAGGCTAGTAGCAGCATGATGAGTGGATTTAGCTATGACGATTCTAAGTGAAATAAGTCACACAGAAAAAGACACTTATCATGAGATATCACTTATAGAGGGAATGTAAAAACCGCTACCCTTGAACTGAATTACAAAACAGAACAGAATCACACGTTTAGAAAACAGACTATGGCTGCTTAACGGGAAAGGTGAGGTGGGGTGATGCATAAAACAAGGGTTTCAAATTAGCTCAGATATCGTTCCATAAACCCAATATGTAATAGACAAGACCTACTCCTTGCTCAGTGAACTGGACTCAACACCCCCTATTCACCGCCCAGGAATATATCAGACTAGTAAGAATCTTCAAACCTATGTATTGATAGCTCTCTGTAAGTGAGTCAAGTGGGTGTAAAGCGGCATAAACACAGCAGTGAAAAGCAGCCAAACCCCATTATAAAAATCAATTACTTTTCAAAACCCGTGAAACAAAGACAGTGAAAGAGAGAGAAATTCTTACAAAATTCGTTCAGGGGCTGTGATGCCACCTGGATTGACCATATCTAGACCCACAGCTGATTGAGACATATGGGTGGACACTCTTGGGGCTGAGAGGTTTGGTGAGGTTGGGTGAGCTAACGCAGACCCTTTAAATTAATACGGCGTGGTACCCATCCCATGGGTCCCAAATCTCCAGGTTCAAGGGCATCGTCCTACATTGAAAACATGCATGAGAAACCCCGAAGATGGTACACCGTGTGATGGGGAAAGGTTTCTAAAACGCACCTCATTTCTCATCTCCTTGTGCTCCGGCTCGCCATTCCAGCCGCTTTACTAGCAATCTCTCTCCTTGGAGAATCAGCACCTTTATCCTCCTGTTCCGTACAGGTTGCAATTTGTCCTGAGGATGAACGGGAAGAGGGGGAACCAATGAGAGACTAGCTCTAGGTGTTGGGACAGGCACAGGTCACTCTGTTTTCCCATCAGGAAGAAGAATTAACCACAGGCTCAGCCTGCCGCCAGGAACCAGAATACGGCCTGAAGCAATCCTGCGCTTTTGCGGCCAGCTCCCAAGAAAGCGAGTTGAAGAATGGAGCTCAGGGGCACTGCAATTCACAAACCTGCAGACTTAGAAATGATAACTCTCGTCCACAAATATATTGAGGGAAGGCAACGAAGAGGATTTGAAAGCAAGGCAGAATTGCAGGAAACAGATTTCAGGAGGTAGATTCGAATCGCCTTTAAAGCACAGGAAAAGCGGCAAAACCTCGACAGTGATGCCCTTGGCCAAAAAGGGCGTATGCGTTTTTTCCTGAATATATTCAGGAAAAAACGCATACGCCCTTTTTGGCCAACCAAGCAACCTGGAAAGGCAAATCAGCGCTACAAAGCAGTCTCGCTTCCCATCGGTCAAAAGGGCCATGCTGAATAAAGTGTCAAAACCAGAAATGCAGGACAGTCCATGGAGAAATGGGAGCCTTGCTACGCTGATGGGCGGGACGTAAATTGCCAACAGCCACTCTGGAGAAGTGTACGGTGTGTCCTGAAACATCTAAAAAACTCAGCTTAGAGAGCTTGGGCACTTCCACTCATGGGCGTATAAATTGGGAAAACTAAAAATCAGCAAGACACAGGCACCCCAAAGTTTTGGGCTACTCTATTGACAAGAACCTCCACTTCGTTACACCTTAAATATCCGAGGAAAGAGAAGAATGGATAAAGAAGTTGTGGTCCTTATGTACAATGGAATATCACTCAGCCATGAAATCAATGTCATAAGGCTAGTAGCAGCATGATGAGTGGATTTAGCTATGATGATTCTAAGTGAAATAAGTCACACAGAAAAAGACACTTATCATGAGATATCACTTATAGAGGGAATGTAAAAACCGCTACCCTTGAACTGAATTACAAAACAGAACAGAGTCACACGTTTAGAAAACACACTATGGCTGCTTAACGGGAAAGGTGAGGTGGGGTGATGCATAAAACAAGGGTTTCAAATTAGCTCAGATATCGTTCCATAAACCCAATATGTAATAGACAAGACCTACTCCTTGCTCAGTGAACTGGACTCAACACCCCCTATTCACCGCCCAAGAATATATCTGACTAGTAAGAATCTTCAAACCTATGTATTGCTATCTCTCTGTAAGTGAGTGAGGCGGGTGTAAAGCGGCATAAACACAGCAGTGAAAAGCAGCCAAACCCCATTATAAAAATCAATTACTTTTCAAAACCCGTGAAACAAAGACAGTGAAAGAGAGAGAAATTCTTACAAAATTCGTTCAGGGGCTGTGATGCCACTGGGATTGACCATATCTAGACCCACAGCTGATTGAGACATATGGGTGGACACTCTTGGGGCTGAGAGGTTTGGTGAGGTTGGGTGAGCTAACGCAGACCCTTTAAATTAATACGGCGTGGTACCCATCCCATGGGTCCCAAATCTCCAGGTTCAAGGGCATCGTCCTACATTGAAAACATGCATGAGAAACCCCGAAGATGGCACACCGTGTGATGGGGAAAGGTTTCTAAAACGCACCTCATTTCTCATCTCCTTGTGCTCCGGGTCGCCATTCCAGCTGCTTTACTAGCAATCTCTCTCCTTGGAGAATCAGCACCTTTATCCTCCTGTTCCGTACAGGTTGCAATTTGTCCTGAGGATGAACGGGAAGAGGGGGAACCAATGAGAGACTAGCTCTAGGTGTTGGGACAGGCACAGGTCACTCTATTTTCCCATCAGGAAGAAGAATTAACCACAGGCTCAGCCTGCCGCCAGGAACCAGAATACGGCCTGAAGCAATCCTGCGCTTTTGCGGCCAGCTCCCAAGAAAGCGAGTTGAATCATGGAGCTCAGGGGCACTGCAATTCACAAACCTGCAGACTTAGAAATGAGAACTCTCGTCCACAAATATATTGAGGGAAGGCAACGAAGAGGATTTGAAAGCAAGGCAGAATTGCAGGAAACAGATTTCAGGAGGTAGATTCGAATCGCCTTTACAGCACAGGAAAAGCGGCAAAACCTCGAAAATGATGCCCTTGGCCAAAAAGGGCGTATGCGTTTTTTCCTGAATATATTCAGGAAAAAACGCATACGCCCTTTTTGGCCAACCAAGCAACCTGGAAAGGCAAATCAGCGCTACAAAGAAGTCTCGCTTCCCATCGGTCAAAAGGGCCATGCTGAATAAAGTGTCAATACCAGAAATGCAGGACAGGCCTTGGAGAAATGGGAGCCTTTCTACGCTGATGGGAGGGATGTAAATTGCCAACAGCCACTCTGGAGAAGTGTACGGTGTGTCCTGAGACATCTAAAAAACTCAGCTTACAGAGCATAAGACACTTCCACTCATGGGCGTATGAATTGTGAAAACTAAAAATCAGGAAGACACAGGCACCCCAAAGTTTTGGGCTGCTCTGTTGACAAGAACCTACACTTCGTTACACCTTAAATATCCCAGGAAAGAGAAGAATGGATAAAGAAGATGTGGTCCTTATATACAATGGAATATCACTCAGCCATGAAATCAATGTCATAAGGCTAGTAGCAGCATGATGAGTGGATTTAGCTATGACGATTCTAAGTGAAATAAGTCACACAGAAAAAGACACTTATCATGAGATATCACTTATAGAGGGAATGTAAAAACCGCTACCCTTGAACTGAATTACAAAACAGAACAGAGTCACACGTTTAGAAAACACACTATGGCTGCTTAACGGGAAAGGTGAGGTGGGGTGATGCATAAAACAAGGGTTTCAAATTAGCTCAGATATCGTTCCATAAACCCAATATGTAATAGACAAGACCTACTCCTTGCTCAGTGAACTGGACTCAACACCCCCTATTCACCGCCCAAGAATATATCTGACTAGTAAGAATCTTAAAACCTATGTATTGCTATCTCTCTGTAAGTGAGTGAGGCGGGTGTAAAGCGGCATAAACACAGCAGTGAAAAGCAGCCAAACCCCATTATAAAAATCAATTACTTTTCAAAACCCGTGAAACAAAGACAGTGAAAGAGAGAGAAATTCTTACAAAATTCGTTCAGGGGCTGTGATGCCACCGGGATTGACCATATCTAGACCCACAGCTGATTGAGACATATGGGTGGACACTCTTGGGGCTGAGAGGTTTGGTGAGGTTGGGTGAGCTAACGCAGACCCTTTAAATTAATACGGCGTGGTACCCATCCCATGGGTCCCAAATCTCCAGGTTCAAGGGCATCGTCCTACATTGAAAACATGCATGAGAAACCCCGAAGATGGCACACCGTGTGATGGGGAAAGGTTTCTAAAACGCACCTCATTTCTCATCTCCTTGTGCTCCGGTTCGCCATTCCAGCCGCTTTACTAGCAATCTCTCTCCTTGGAGAATCAGCACCTTTATCCTCCTGTTCCGTACAGGTTGCAATTTGTCCTGAGGATGCACGGGAAGAGGGGGAACCAATGAGAGACTAGCTCTAGGTGTTGGGACAGGCACAGGTCACTCTATTTTCCCATCAGGAAGAAGAATTAACCACAGGCTCAGCCTGCCGCCAGGAACCAGAATACGGCCTGAAGCAATCCTGCGCTTTTGCGGCCAGCTCCCAAGAAAGCGAGTTGAATCATGGAGCTCAGGGGCACTGCAATTCACAAACCTGCAGACTTAGAAATGAGAACTCTCGTCCACAAATATATTGAGGGAAGGCAACGAAGAGGATTTGAAAGCAAGGCAGAATTGCAGGAAACAGATTTCAGGAGGTAGATTCGAATCGCCTTTACAGCACAGGAAAAGCGGCAAAACCTCGACAATGATGCCCTTGGCCAAAAAGGGCGTATGCGTTTTTTCCTGAATATATTCAGGAAAAAACGCATACGCCCTTTTTGGCCAACCAAGCAACCTGGAAAGGCAAATCAGCGCTACAAAGAAGTCTCGCTTCCCATCGGTCAAAAGGGCCATGCTGAATAAAGTGTCAAAACCAGAAATGCAGGACAGGCCTTGGAGAAATGGGAGCCTTGCTACGCTGATGGGCGGGACGTAAATTGCCAACAGCCACTCTGGAGAAGTGTACGGTGTGTCCTGAAACATCTAAAAAACTCAGCTTAGAGAGCTTGGGCACTTCCACTCATGGGCGTATAAATTGGGAAAACTAAAAATCAGCAAGACACAGGCACCCCAAAGTTTTGGGCTACTCTATTGACAAGAACCTCCACTTCGTTACACCTTAAATATCCGAGGAAAGAGAAGAATGGATAAAGAAGTTGTGGTCCTTATGTACAATGGAATATCACTCAGCCATGAAATCAATGTCATAAGGCTAGTAGCAGCATGATGAGTGGATTTAGCTATGACGATTCTAAGTGAAATAAGTCACACAGAAAAAGACACTTATCATGAGATATCACTTATAGAGGGAATGTAAAAACCGCTACCCTTGAACTGAATTACAAAACAGAACAGAGTCACACGTTTAGAAAACACACTATGGCTGCTTAACGGGAAAGGTGAGGTGGGGTGATGCATAAAACAAGGGTTTCAAATTAGCTCAGATATCGTTCCATAAACCCAATATGTAATAGACAAGACCTACTCCTTGCTCAGTGAACTGGACTCAACACCCCCTATTCACCGCCCAAGAATATATCTGACTAGTAAGAATCTTCAAACCTATGTATTGCTATCTCTCTGTAAGTGAGTGAGGCGGGTGTAAAGCGGCATAAACACAGCAGTGAAAAGCAGCCAAACCCCATTATAAAAATCAATTACTTTTCAAAACCCGTGAAACAAAGACAGTGAAAGAGAGAGAAATTCTTACAAAATTCGTTCAGGGGCTGTGATGCCACTGGGATTGACCATATCTAGACCCACAGCTGATTGAGACATATGGGTGGACACTCTTGGGGCTGAGAGGTTTGGTGAGGTTGGGTGAGCTAACGCAGACCCTTTAAATTAATACGGCGTGGTACCCATCCCATGGGTCCCAAATCTCCAGGTTCAAGGGCATCGTCCTACATTGAAAACATGCATGAGAAACCCCGAAGATGGCACACCGTGTGATGGGGAAAGGTTTCTAAAACGCACCTCATTTCTCATCTCCTTGTGCTCCGGGTCGCCATTCCAGCTGCTTTACTAGCAATCTCTCTCCTTGGAGAATCAGCACCTTTATCCTCCTGTTCCGTACAGGTTGCAATTTGTCCTGAGGATGAACGGGAAGAGGGGGAACCAATGAGAGACTAGCTCTAGGTGTTGGGACAGGCACAGGTCACTCTATTTTCCAATCAGGAAGAAGAATTAACCACAGGCTCAGCCTGCCGCCAGGAACCAGAATACGGCCTGAAGCAATCCTGCGCTTTTGCGGCCAGCTCCCAAGAAAGCGAGTTGAATCATGGAGCTCAGGGGCACTGCAATTCACAAACCTGCAGACTTAGAAATGAGAACTCTCGTCCACAAATATATTGAGGGAAGGCAACGAAGAGGATTTGAAAGCAAGGCAGAATTGCAGGAAACAGATTTCAGGAGGTAGATTCGAATCGCCTTTACAGCACAGGAAAAGCGGCAAAACCTCGAAAATGATGCCCTTGGCCAAAAAGGGCGTATGCGTTTTTTCCTGAATATATTCAGGAAAAAACGCATACGCCCTTTTTGGCCAACCAAGCAACCTGGAAAGGCAAATCAGCGCTACAAAGAAGTCTCGCTTCCCATCGGTCAAAAGGGCCATGCTGAATAAAGTGTCAATACCAGAAATGCAGGACAGGCCTTGGAGAAATGGGAGCCTTTCTACGCTGATGGGAGGGATGTAAATTGCCAACAGCCACTCTGGAGAAGTGTACGGTGTGTCCTGAGACATCTAAAAAACTCAGCTTACAGAGCATAAGACACTTCCACTCATGGGCGTATGAATTGTGAAAACTAAAAATCAGGAAGACACAGGCACCCCAAAGTTTTGGGCTGCTCTGTTGACAAGAACCTACACTTCGTTACACCTTAAATATCCCAGGAAAGAGAAGAATGGATAAAGAAGATGTGGTCCTTATATACAATGGAATATCACTCAGCCATGAAATCAATGTCATAAGGCTAGTAGCAGCATGATGAGTGGATTTAGCTATGACGATTCTAAGTGAAATAAGTCACACAGAAAAAGACACTTATCATGAGATATCACTTATAGAGGGAATGTAAAAACCGCTACCCTTGAACTGAATTACAAAACAGAACAGAGTCACACGTTTAGAAAACACACTATGGCTGCTTAACGGGAAAGGTGAGGTGGGGTGATGCATAAAACAAGGGTTTCAAATTAGCTCAGATATCGTTCCATAAACCCAATATGTAATAGACAAGACCTACTCCTTGCTCAGTGAACTGGACTCAACACCCCCTATTCACCGCCCAAGAATATATCTGACTAGTAAGAATCTTAAAACCTATGTATTGCTATCTCTCTGTAAGTGAGTGAGGCGGGTGTAAAGCGGCATAAACACAGCAGTGAAAAGCAGCCAAACCCCATTATAAAAATCAATTACTTTTCAAAACCCGTGAAACAAAGACAGTGAAAGAGAGAGAAATTCTTACAAAATTCGTTCAGGGGCTGTGATGCCACCTGGATTGACCATATCTAGACCCACAGCTGATTGAGACATATGGGTGGACACTCTTGGGGCTGAGAGGTTTGGTGAGGTTGGGTGAGCTAACGCAGACCCTTTAAATTAATACGGCGTGGTACCCATCCCATGGGTCCCAAATCTCCAGGTTCAAGGGCATCGTCCTACATTGAAAACATGCATGAGAAACCCCGAAGATGGTACACCGTGTGATCGGGAAAGGTTTCTAAAACGCACCTCATTTCTCATCTCCTTGTGCTCCGGTTCGCCATTCCAGCCGCTTTACTAGCAATCTCTCTCCTTGGAGAATCAGCACCTTTATCCTCCTGTTCCGTACAGGTTGCAATTTGTCCTGAGGATGAACGGGAAGAGGGGCAACCAATGAGAGACTAGCTCTAGGTGTTGGGACAGGCACAGGTCACTCTGTTTTCCCATCAGGAAGAAGAATTAACCACAGGCTCAGCCTGCCGCCAGGAACCAGAATACGGCCTGAAGCAATCCTGCGCTTTTGCGGCCAGCTCCCAAGAAAGCGAGTTGAATAATGGAGCTCAGGGGCACTGCAATTCACAAACCTGCAGACTTAGAAATGATAACTCTCGTCCACAAATATATTGAGGGAAGGCAACGAAGAGGATTTGAAAGCAAGGCAGAATTGCAGGAAACAGATTTCAGGAGGTAGATTCGAATCGCCTTTAAAGCACAGGAAAAGCGGCAAAACCTCGACAATGATGCCCTTGGCCAAAAAGGGCGTATGCGTTTTTTCCTGAATATATTCAGGAAAAAACGCATACGCCCTTTTTGGCCAACCAAGCAACCTGGAAAGGCAAATCGGCGCTACAAAGAAGTCTCGCTTCCCATCGGTCAAAAGGGCCATGCTGAATAAAGTGTCAAAACCAGAAATGCAGGACAGGCCATGGAGAAATGGGAGCCTTGCTACACTGATGGGCGGGATGTAAATTGCCAACAGCCACTCTGGAGAAGTGTACGGTGTGTCCTGAAACATCTAAAAAACTCAGCTTAGAGAGCATAGGGCACTTCCACTCATGGGCGTATAAATTGGGAAAACTAAAAATCAGCAAGACACAGGCACCCCAAAGTTTTGGGCTACTCTGTTGACAAGAACCTCCACTTCGTTACACCTTAAATATGCGAGGAAAGAGAAGAATGGATAAAGAAGATGTGGTCCTTATATACAATGGAATATCACTCAGCCATGAAATCAATGTCATAAGGCTAGTAGCAGCATGATGAGTGGATTTAGCTATGACGATTCTAAGTGAAATAAGTCACACAGAAAAAGACACTTATCATGAGATATCACTTATAGAGGGAATGTAAAAACCGCTACCCTTGAACTGAATTACAAAACAGAACAGAATCACACGTTTAGAAAACAGACTATGGCTGCTTAACGGGAAAGGTGAGGTGGGGTGATGCATAAAACAAGGGTTTCAAATTAGCTCAGATATCGTTCCAGAAACCCAATATGTAATAGACAAGACCTACTCCTTGCTCAGTGAACTGGACTCAACACCCCGTATTCACCGCCCAGGAATATATCAGACTAGTAAGAATCTTCAAACCTATGTATTGATATCTCTCTGTAAGTGAGTCAAGTGGGTGTAAAGCGGCATAAACACAGCAGTGAAAAGCAGCCAAACCCCATTATAAAAATCAATTACTTTTCAAAACCCGTGAAACAAAGACAGTGAAAGAGAGAGAAATTCTTACAAAATTCGTTCAGGGGCTGTGATGCCACCTGGATTGACCATATCTAGACCCACAGCTGATTGAGACATATGGGTGGACACTCTTGGGGCTGAGAGGTTTGGTGAGGTTGGGTGAGCTAACGCAGACCCTTTAAATTAATACGGCGTGGTACCCATCCCATGGGTCCCAAATCTCCAGGTTCAAGGCCATCGTCCTACATTGAAAACATGCATGAGAAACCCCGAAGATGGTACACCGTGTGATGGGGAAAGGTTTCTAAAACGCACCTCATTTCTCATCTCCTTGTGCTCCGGCTCGCCATTCCAGCCGCTTTACTAGCAATCTCTCTCCTTGGAGAATCAGCACCTTTATCCTCCTGTTCCGTACAGGTTGCAATTTGTCCTGAGGATGAACGGGAAGAAGGGGAACCAATGAGAGACTAGCTCTAGGTGTTGGGACAGGCACAGGTCACTCTGTTTTCCCATCAGGAAGAAGAATTAACCACAGGCTCAGCCTGCCGCCAGGAACCAGAATACGGCCTGAAGCAATCCTGCGCTTTTGCGGCCAGCTCCCAAGAAAGCGAGTTGAATCATGGAGCTCAGGGGCACTGCAATTCACAAACCTGCAGACTTAGAAATGATAACTCTCGTCCACAAATATATTGAGGGAAGGCAACGAAGAGGATTTGAAAGCAAGGCAGAATTGCAGGAAACAGATTTCAGGAGGTAGATTCGAATCGCCTTTAAAGCACAGGAAAAGCGGCAAAACCTCGACAATGATGCCCTTGGCCAAAAAGGGCGTATGCGTTTTTTCCTGAATATATTCAGGAAAAAACGCATACGCCCTTTTTGGCCAACCAAGCAACCTGGAAAGGCAAATCAGCGCTACAAAGAAGTCTCGCTTCCCATCGGTCAAAAGGGCCATGCTGAATAAAGTGTCAAAACCAGAAATGCAGGACAGGCCATGGAGAAATGGGAGCCTTGCTACGCTGATGCGCGGGACGTAAATTGCCAACAGCCACTCTGGAGAAGTGTACGGTGTGTCCTGAAACATCTAAAAAACTCAGCTTAGAGAGCTTGGGCACTTCCACTCATGGGCGTATAAATTGGGAAAACTAAAAATCAGCAAGACACAGGCACCCCAAAGTTTTGGGCTACTCTATTGACAAGAACCTCCACTTCGTTACACCTTAAATATCCGAGGAAAGAGAAGAATGGATAAAGAAGTTGTGGTCTTTATGTACAATGGAATATCACTCAGCCATGAAATCAATGTCATAAGGCTAGTAGCAGCATGATGAGTGGATTTAGGTATGACGATTCTAAGTGAAGTAAATCACACAGAAAAAGACACTTATCATAAGATATCACTTATAGAGGGAATGTAAAAACCGCTACCCTTGAACTGAATTACAAAACAGAACAGAGTCACACGTTTAGAAAACACACTATGGCTGCTTAACGGGAAAGGTGAGGTGGGGTGATGCATAAAACAAGGGTTTCAAATTAGCTCAGATATCGTTCCATAAACTCAATATGTAATAGACAATACCTACTCCTTGCTCAGTGAACTGGACTCAACACCCCCTATTCACCGCCCAAGAATATATCTGACTAGTAAGAATCTTCAAACCTATGTATTGCTATCTCTCTGTAAGTGAGTGAGGCGGGTGTAAAGCGGCATAAACACAGCAGTGAAAAGCAGCCAAACCCCATTATAAAAATCAATTACTTTTCAAAACCCGTGAAACAAAGACAGTGAAAGAGAGAGAAATTCTTACAAAATTCGTTCAGGGGCTGTGATGCCACCGGGATTGACCATATCTAGACCCACAGCTGATTGAGACATATGGGTGGACACTCTTGGGGCTGAGAGGTTTGGTGAGGTTGGGTGAGCTAACGCAGACCCTTTAAATTAATACGGCGTGGTACCCATCCCATGGGTCCCAAATCTCCAGGTTCAAGGGCATCGTCCTACATTGAAAACATGCATGAGAAACCCCGAAGATGGCACACCGTGTGATGGGGAAAGGTTTCTAAAACGCACCTCATTTCTCATCTCCTTGTGCTCCGGTTCGCCATTCCAGCCGCTTTACTAGCAATCTCTCTCCTTGGAGAATCAGCACCTTTATCCTCCTGTTCCGTACAGGTTGCAATTTGTCCTGAGGATGAACGGGAAGAGGGGGAACCAATGAGAGACTAGCTCTAGGTGTTGGGACAGGCACAGGTCACTCTGTTTTCCCATCAGGAAGAAGAATTAACCACAGGCTCAGCCTGCCGCCAGGAACCAGAATACGGCCTGAAGCAATCCTGCGCTTTTGCGGCCAGCTCCCAAGAAAGCGAGTTGAATCATGGAGCTCAGGGGCACTGCAATTCACAAACCTGCAGACTTAGAAATGATAACTCTCGTCCACAAATATATTGAGGGAAGGCAACGAAGAGGATTTGAAAGCAAGGCAGAATTGCAGGAAACAGATTTCAGGAGGTAGATTCGAATCGCCTTTAAAGCAGAGGAAAAGCGGCAAAACCTCGACAATGATGCCCTTGGCCAAAAAGGGCGTATGCGTTTTTTCCTGAATATATTCAGGAAAAAACGCATACGCCCTTTTTGGCCAACCAAGCAACCTGGAAAGGCAAATCAGCGCTACAAAGAAGTCTCGCTTCCCATCGGTCAAAAGGGCCATGCTGAATAAAGTGTCAAAACCAGAAATGCAGGACAGGCCATGGAGAAATGGGAGCCTTGCTACACTGATGGGCGGGATGTAAATTGCCAACAGCCACTCTGGAGAAGTGTACGGTGTGTCCTGAAACATCTAAAAAACTCAGCTTAGAGAGCATAGGGCAGTTCCACTCATGGGCGTATAAATTGGGAAAACTAAAAATCAGCAAGACACAGGCACCCCAAAGTTTTGGGCTACTCTGTTGACAAGAACCTCCACTTCGTTACACCTTAAATATGCGAGGAAAGAGAAGAATGGATAAAGAAGATGTGGTCCTTATATACAATGGAATATCACTCAGCCATGAAATCAATGTCATAAGGCTAGTAGCAGCATGATGAGTGGATTTAGCTATGACGATTCTAAGTGAAATAAGTCACACAGAAAAAGACACTTATCATGAGATATCACTTATAGAGGGAATGTAAAAACCGCTACCCTTGAACTGAATTACAAAACAGAACAGAATCACACGTTTAGAAAACAGACTATGGCTGCTTAACGGGAAAGGTGAGGTGGGGTGATGCATAAAACAAGGGTTTCAAATTAGCTCAGATATCGTTCCATAAACCCAATATGTAATAGACAAGACCTACTCCTTGCTCAGTGAACTGGACTCAACACCCCCTATTCACCGCCCAGGAATATATCAGACTAGTAAGAATCTTCAAACCTATGTATTGATAGCTCTCTGTAAGTGAGTCAAGTGGGTGTAAAGCGGCATAAACACAGCAGTGAAAAGCAGCCAAACCCCATTATAAAAATCAATTACTTTTCAAAACCCGTGAAACAAAGACAGTGAAAGAGAGAGAAATTCTTACAAAATTCGTTCAGGGGCTGTGATGCCACCTGGATTGACCATATCTAGACCCACAGCTGATTGAGACATATGGGTGGACACTCTTGGGGCTGAGAGGTTTGGTGAGGTTGGGTGAGCTAACGCAGACCCTTTAAATTAATACGGCGTGGTACCCATCCCATGGGTCCCAAATCTCCAGGTTCAAGGGCATCGTCCTACATTGAAAACATGCATGAGAAACCCCGAAGATGGTACACCGTGTGATGGGGAAAGGTTTCTAAAACGCACCTCATTTCTCATCTCCTTGTGCTCCGGCTCGCCATTCCAGCCGCTTTACTAGCAATCTCTCTCCTTGGAGAATCAGCACCTTTATCCTCCTGTTCCGTACAGGTTGCAATTTGTCCTGAGGATGAACGGGAAGAGGGGGAACCAATGAGAGACTAGCTCTAGGTGTTGGGACAGGCACAGGTCACTCTGTTTTCCCATCAGGAAGAAGAATTAACCACAGGCTCAGCCTGCCGCCAGGAACCAGAATACGGCCTGAAGCAATCCTGCGCTTTTGCGGCCAGCTCCCAAGAAAGCGAGTTGAAGAATGGAGCTCAGGGGCACTGCAATTCACAAACCTGCAGACTTAGAAATGATAACTCTCGTCCACAAATATATTGAGGGAAGGCAACGAAGAGGATTTGAAAGCAAGGCAGAATTGCAGGAAACAGATTTCAGGAGGTAGATTCGAATCGCCTTTAAAGCACAGGAAAAGCGGCAAAACCTCGACAGTGATGCCCTTGGCCAAAAAGGGCGTATGCGTTTTTTCCTGAATATATTCAGGAAAAAACGCATACGCCCTTTTTGGCCAACCAAGCAACCTGGAAAGGCAAATCAGCGCTACAAAGCAGTCTCGCTTCCCATCGGTCAAAAGGGCCATGCTGAATAAAGTGTCAAAACCAGAAATGCAGGACAGTCCATGGAGAAATGGGAGCCTTGCTACGCTGATGGGCGGGACGTAAATTGCCAACAGCCACTCTGGAGAAGTGTACGGTGTGTCCTGAAACATCTAAAAAACTCAGCTTAGAGAGCTTGGGCACTTCCACTCATGGGCGTATAAATTGGGAAAACTAAAAATCAGCAAGACACAGGCACCCCAAAGTTTTGGGCTACTCTATTGACAAGAACCTCCACTTCGTTACACCTTAAATATCCGAGGAAAGAGAAGAATGGATAAAGAAGTTGTGGTCCTTATGTACAATGGAATATCACTCAGCCATGAAATCAATGTCATAAGGCTAGTAGCAGCATGATGAGTGGATTTAGCTATGATGATTCTAAGTGAAATAAGTCACACAGAAAAAGACACTTATCATGAGATATCACTTATAGAGGGAATGTAAAAACCGCTACCCTTGAACTGAATTACAAAACAGAACAGAGTCACACGTTTAGAAAACACACTATGGCTGCTTAACGGGAAAGGTGAGGTGGGGTGATGCATAAAACAAGGGTTTCAAATTAGCTCAGATATCGTTCCATAAACCCAATATGTAATAGACAAGACCTACTCCTTGCTCAGTGAACTGGACTCAACACCCCCTATTCACCGCCCAAGAATATATCTGACTAGTAAGAATCTTCAAACCTATGTATTGCTATCTCTCTGTAAGTGAGTGAGGCGGGTGTAAAGCGGCATAAACACAGCAGTGAAAAGCAGCCAAACCCCATTATAAAAATCAATTACTTTTCAAAACCCGTGAAACAAAGACAGTGAAAGAGAGAGAAATTCTTACAAAATTCGTTCAGGGGCTGTGATGCCACTGGGATTGACCATATCTAGACCCACAGCTGATTGAGACATATGGGTGGACACTCTTGGGGCTGAGAGGTTTGGTGAGGTTGGGTGAGCTAACGCAGACCCTTTAAATTAATACGGCGTGGTACCCATCCCATGGGTCCCAAATCTCCAGGTTCAAGGGCATCGTCCTACATTGAAAACATGCATGAGAAACCCCGAAGATGGCACACCGTGTGATGGGGAAAGGTTTCTAAAACGCACCTCATTTCTCATCTCCTTGTGCTCCGGGTCGCCATTCCAGCTGCTTTACTAGCAATCTCTCTCCTTGGAGAATCAGCACCTTTATCCTCCTGTTCCGTACAGGTTGCAATTTGTCCTGAGGATGAACGGGAAGAGGGGGAACCAATGAGAGACTAGCTCTAGGTGTTGGGACAGGCACAGGTCACTCTATTTTCCCATCAGGAAGAAGAATTAACCACAGGCTCAGCCTGCCGCCAGGAACCAGAATACGGCCTGAAGCAATCCTGCGCTTTTGCGGCCAGCTCCCAAGAAAGCGAGTTGAATCATGGAGCTCAGGGGCACTGCAATTCACAAACCTGCAGACTTAGAAATGAGAACTCTCGTCCACAAATATATTGAGGGAAGGCAACGAAGAGGATTTGAAAGCAAGGCAGAATTGCAGGAAACAGATTTCAGGAGGTAGATTCGAATCGCCTTTACAGCACAGGAAAAGCGGCAAAACCTCGAAAATGATGCCCTTGGCCAAAAAGGGCGTATGCGTTTTTTCCTGAATATATTCAGGAAAAAACGCATACGCCCTTTTTGGCCAACCAAGCAACCTGGAAAGGCAAATCAGCGCTACAAAGAAGTCTCGCTTCCCATCGGTCAAAAGGGCCATGCTGAATAAAGTGTCAATACCAGAAATGCAGGACAGGCCTTGGAGAAATGGGAGCCTTTCTACGCTGATGGGAGGGATGTAAATTGCCAACAGCCACTCTGGAGAAGTGTACGGTGTGTCCTGAGACATCTAAAAAACTCAGCTTACAGAGCATAAGACACTTCCACTCATGGGCGTATGAATTGTGAAAACTAAAAATCAGGAAGACACAGGCACCCCAAAGTTTTGGGCTGCTCTGTTGACAAGAACCTACACTTCGTTACACCTTAAATATCCCAGGAAAGAGAAGAATGGATAAAGAAGATGTGGTCCTTATATACAATGGAATATCACTCAGCCATGAAATCAATGTCATAAGGCTAGTAGCAGCATGATGAGTGGATTTAGCTATGACGATTCTAAGTGAAATAAGTCACACAGAAAAAGACACTTATCATGAGATATCACTTATAGAGGGAATGTAAAAACCGCTACCCTTGAACTGAATTACAAAACAGAACAGAGTCACACGTTTAGAAAACACACTATGGCTGCTTAACGGGAAAGGTGAGGTGGGGTGATGCATAAAACAAGGGTTTCAAATTAGCTCAGATATCGTTCCATAAACCCAATATGTAATAGACAAGACCTACTCCTTGCTCAGTGAACTGGACTCAACACCCCCTATTCACCGCCCAAGAATATATCTGACTAGTAAGAATCTTAAAACCTATGTATTGCTATCTCTCTGTAAGTGAGTGAGGCGGGTGTAAAGCGGCATAAACACAGCAGTGAAAAGCAGCCAAACCCCATTATAAAAATCAATTACTTTTCAAAACCCGTGAAACAAAGACAGTGAAAGAGAGAGAAATTCTTACAAAATTCGTTCAGGGGCTGTGATGCCACCGGGATTGACCATATCTAGACCCACAGCTGATTGAGACATATGGGTGGACACTCTTGGGGCTGAGAGGTTTGGTGAGGTTGGGTGAGCTAACGCAGACCCTTTAAATTAATACGGCGTGGTACCCATCCCATGGGTCCCAAATCTCCAGGTTCAAGGGCATCGTCCTACATTGAAAACATGCATGAGAAACCCCGAAGATGGCACACCGTGTGATGGGGAAAGGTTTCTAAAACGCACCTCATTTCTCATCTCCTTGTGCTCCGGTTCGCCATTCCAGCCGCTTTACTAGCAATCTCTCTCCTTGGAGAATCAGCACCTTTATCCTCCTGTTCCGTACAGGTTGCAATTTGTCCTGAGGATGCACGGGAAGAGGGGGAACCAATGAGAGACTAGCTCTAGGTGTTGGGACAGGCACAGGTCACTCTATTTTCCCATCAGGAAGAAGAATTAACCACAGGCTCAGCCTGCCGCCAGGAACCAGAATACGGCCTGAAGCAATCCTGCGCTTTTGCGGCCAGCTCCCAAGAAAGCGAGTTGAATCATGGAGCTCAGGGGCACTGCAATTCACAAACCTGCAGACTTAGAAATGAGAACTCTCGTCCACAAATATATTGAGGGAAGGCAACGAAGAGGATTTGAAAGCAAGGCAGAATTGCAGGAAACAGATTTCAGGAGGTAGATTCGAATCGCCTTTACAGCACAGGAAAAGCGGCAAAACCTCGACAATGATGCCCTTGGCCAAAAAGGGCGTATGCGTTTTTTCCTGAATATATTCAGGAAAAAACGCATACGCCCTTTTTGGCCAACCAAGCAACCTGGAAAGGCAAATCAGCGCTACAAAGAAGTCTCGCTTCCCATCGGTCAAAAGGGCCATGCTGAATAAAGTGTCAAAACCAGAAATGCAGGACAGGCCTTGGAGAAATGGGAGCCTTGCTACGCTGATGGGCGGGACGTAAATTGCCAACAGCCACTCTGGAGAAGTGTACGGTGTGTCCTGAAACATCTAAAAAACTCAGCTTAGAGAGCTTGGGCACTTCCACTCATGGGCGTATAAATTGGGAAAACTAAAAATCAGCAAGACACAGGCACCCCAAAGTTTTGGGCTACTCTATTGACAAGAACCTCCACTTCGTTACACCTTAAATATCCGAGGAAAGAGAAGAATGGATAAAGAAGTTGTGGTCCTTATGTACAATGGAATATCACTCAGCCATGAAATCAATGTCATAAGGCTAGTAGCAGCATGATGAGTGGATTTAGCTATGACGATTCTAAGTGAAATAAGTCACACAGAAAAAGACACTTATCATGAGATATCACTTATAGAGGGAATGTAAAAACCGCTACCCTTGAACTGAATTACAAAACAGAACAGAGTCACACGTTTAGAAAACACACTATGGCTGCTTAACGGGAAAGGTGAGGTGGGGTGATGCATAAAACAAGGGTTTCAAATTAGCTCAGATATCGTTCCATAAACCCAATATGTAATAGACAAGACCTACTCCTTGCTCAGTGAACTGGACTCAACACCCCCTATTCACCGCCCAAGAATATATCTGACTAGTAAGAATCTTCAAACCTATGTATTGCTATCTCTCTGTAAGTGAGTGAGGCGGGTGTAAAGCGGCATAAACACAGCAGTGAAAAGCAGCCAAACCCCATTATAAAAATCAATTACTTTTCAAAACCCGTGAAACAAAGACAGTGAAAGAGAGAGAAATTCTTACAAAATTCGTTCAGGGGCTGTGATGCCACTGGGATTGACCATATCTAGACCCACAGCTGATTGAGACATATGGGTGGACACTCTTGGGGCTGAGAGGTTTGGTGAGGTTGGGTGAGCTAACGCAGACCCTTTAAATTAATACGGCGTGGTACCCATCCCATGGGTCCCAAATCTCCAGGTTCAAGGGCATCGTCCTACATTGAAAACATGCATGAGAAACCCCGAAGATGGCACACCGTGTGATGGGGAAAGGTTTCTAAAACGCACCTCATTTCTCATCTCCTTGTGCTCCGGGTCGCCATTCCAGCTGCTTTACTAGCAATCTCTCTCCTTGGAGAATCAGCACCTTTATCCTCCTGTTCCGTACAGGTTGCAATTTGTCCTGAGGATGAACGGGAAGAGGGGGAACCAATGAGAGACTAGCTCTAGGTGTTGGGACAGGCACAGGTCACTCTATTTTCCAATCAGGAAGAAGAATTAACCACAGGCTCAGCCTGCCGCCAGGAACCAGAATACGGCCTGAAGCAATCCTGCGCTTTTGCGGCCAGCTCCCAAGAAAGCGAGTTGAATCATGGAGCTCAGGGGCACTGCAATTCACAAACCTGCAGACTTAGAAATGAGAACTCTCGTCCACAAATATATTGAGGGAAGGCAACGAAGAGGATTTGAAAGCAAGGCAGAATTGCAGGAAACAGATTTCAGGAGGTAGATTCGAATCGCCTTTACAGCACAGGAAAAGCGGCAAAACCTCGAAAATGATGCCCTTGGCCAAAAAGGGCGTATGCGTTTTTTCCTGAATATATTCAGGAAAAAACGCATACGCCCTTTTTGGCCAACCAAGCAACCTGGAAAGGCAAATCAGCGCTACAAAGAAGTCTCGCTTCCCATCGGTCAAAAGGGCCATGCTGAATAAAGTGTCAATACCAGAAATGCAGGACAGGCCTTGGAGAAATGGGAGCCTTTCTACGCTGATGGGAGGGATGTAAATTGCCAACAGCCACTCTGGAGAAGTGTACGGTGTGTCCTGAGACATCTAAAAAACTCAGCTTACAGAGCATAAGACACTTCCACTCATGGGCGTATGAATTGTGAAAACTAAAAATCAGGAAGACACAGGCACCCCAAAGTTTTGGGCTGCTCTGTTGACAAGAACCTACACTTCGTTACACCTTAAATATCCCAGGAAAGAGAAGAATGGATAAAGAAGATGTGGTCCTTATATACAATGGAATATCACTCAGCCATGAAATCAATGTCATAAGGCTAGTAGCAGCATGATGAGTGGATTTAGCTATGACGATTCTAAGTGAAATAAGTCACACAGAAAAAGACACTTATCATGAGATATCACTTATAGAGGGAATGTAAAAACCGCTACCCTTGAACTGAATTACAAAACAGAACAGAGTCACACGTTTAGAAAACACACTATGGCTGCTTAACGGGAAAGGTGAGGTGGGGTGATGCATAAAACAAGGGTTTCAAATTAGCTCAGATATCGTTCCATAAACCCAATATGTAATAGACAAGACCTACTCCTTGCTCAGTGAACTGGACTCAACACCCCCTATTCACCGCCCAAGAATATATCTGACTAGTAAGAATCTTAAAACCTATGTATTGCTATCTCTCTGTAAGTGAGTGAGGCGGGTGTAAAGCGGCATAAACACAGCAGTGAAAAGCAGCCAAACCCCATTATAAAAATCAATTACTTTTCAAAACCCGTGAAACAAAGACAGTGAAAGAGAGAGAAATTCTTACAAAATTCGTTCAGGGGCTGTGATGCCACCTGGATTGACCATATCTAGACCCACAGCTGATTGAGACATATGGGTGGACACTCTTGGGGCTGAGAGGTTTGGTGAGGTTGGGTGAGCTAACGCAGACCCTTTAAATTAATACGGCGTGGTACCCATCCCATGGGTCCCAAATCTCCAGGTTCAAGGGCATCGTCCTACATTGAAAACATGCATGAGAAACCCCGAAGATGGCACACCGTGTGATGGGGAAAGGTTTCTAAAACGCACCTCATTTCTCATCTCCTTGTGCTCCGGTTCGCCATTCCAGCCGCTTTACTAGCAATCTCTCTCCTTGGAGAATCAGCACCTTTATCCTCCTGTTCCGTACAGGTTGCAATTTGTCCTGAGGATGCACGGGAAGAGGGGGAACCAATGAGAGACTAGCTCTAGGTGTTGGGACAGGCACAGGTCACTCTATTTTCCCATCAGGAAGAAGAATTAACCACAGGCTCAGCCTGCCGCCAGGAACCAGAATACGGCCTGAAGCAATCCTGCGCTTTTGCGGCCAGCTCCCAAGAAAGCGAGTTGAATCATGGAGCTCAGGGGCACTGCAATTCACAAACCTGCAGACTTAGAAATGAGAACTCTCGTCCACAAATATATTGAGGGAAGGCAACGAAGAGGATTTGAAAGCAAGGCAGAATTGCAGGAAACAGATTTCAGGAGGTAGATTCGAATCGCCTTTACAGCACAGGAAAAGCGGCAAAACCTCGACAATGATGCCCTTGGCCAAAAAGGGCGTATGCGTTTTTTCCTGAATATATTCAGGAAAAAACGCATACGCCCTTTTTGGCCAACCAAGCAACCTGGAAAGGCAAATCAGCGCTACAAAGAAGTCTCGCTTCCCATCGGTCAAAAGGGCCATGCTGAATAAAGTGTCAATACCAGAAATGCAGGACAGGCCTTGGAGAAATGGGAGCCTTGCTACGCTGATGGGAGGGATGTAAATTGCCAACAGCCACTCTGGAGAAGTGTACGGTGTGTCCTGAGACATCTAAAAAACTCAGCTTACAGAGCATAGGACACTTCCACTCATGGGCGTATGAATTGTGAAAACTAAAAATCAGGAAGACACAGGCACCCCAAAGTTTTGGGCTGCTCTGTTGACAAGAACCTACACTTCGTTACACCTTAAATATCCCAGGAAAGAGAAGAATGGATAAAGAAGATGTGGTCCTTATATACAATGGAATATCACTCAACCATGAAATCAATGTCATAAGGCTGGTAGCAGCATGATGAGTGGATTTAGGTATGACGATTCTAAGTGAAATAAGTCACACAGAAAAAGACACTTATCATGAGATATCACTTATAGAGGGAATGTAAAAACCGCTACCCTTGAACTGAATTACAAAACAGAACAGAGTCACACGTTTAGAAAACAGACTATGGCTGCTTAACGGGAAAGGTGAGGTGGGGTGATGCATAAAACAAGGGTTTCAAATTAGCTCAGATACCGTTCCATAAACCCAATATGTAAGAGACAAGACCTACTCCTTGCTCAGTGAACTGGACTCAACACCCCCTATTCACCGCCCAAGAATATATCTGACTAGTAAGAATCTTAAAACCTATATATTGATATCTCTCTGTAAGTGAGTCAAGTGGGTGTAAAGCGGCATAAACGCAGCAGTGAAAAGCAGCTAAACCCCATTATAAAAATCAATTACTTTTCAAAACCCGTGAAACAAAGACAGTGAAAGAGAGAGAAATTCTTACAAAATTCGTTCAGGGGCTGTGATGCCACCTGGATTGACCATATCTAGACCCACAGCTGATTGAGACATAAGGGTGGACACTCTTGGGGCTGAGAGGTTTGGTGAGGTTGGGTGAGCAAACGCAGACCCTGTAAAGAAATACGGCGTGGTACCCATCCCATGGGTCCCAAATCTCCAGGTTCAAGGGCATCGTCATACATTGAAAACATGCATGAGAAACCCCGAAGATGGTACACCGTGTGATCGGGAAAGGTTTCTAAAACGCACCTCATTTCTCATCTCCTTGTGCTCCGGTTCGCCATTCCAGCCGCTTTACTAGCAATCTCCCTCCTTGGAGAATCAGCACCTTTATCCTCCTGTTCTGTACAGGTTGCAATTTGTCCTGAGGATGCACGGGAAGAGGGGGAACCAATGAGAGACTAGCTCTAGGTGTTGGGACAGGCACAGGTCACTGTTTTCCCATCAGGAAGAAGAATTAACCACAGGCTCAGCCTGCGCCAGGAACCAGAATACGGCCTGAAGCAATCCTGCGCTTTTGCGGCCAGCTCCCAAGAAAGCGAGTTCAATCATGGAGCTCAGGGGCACTGCAATTCACAAACCTGCAGACTTAGAAATGAGAACTCTCGTCCACAAATATATTGAGGGAAGGCAACGAAGAGGATTTGAAAGCAAGGCAGAATTGCAGGAAACAGATTTCAGGAGGTAGATTCGAATCGCCTTTACAGCACAGGAAAAGCGGCAAAACCTCGACAATGATGCCCTTGGCCAAAAAGGGCGTATGCGTTTTTTCCTGAATATATTCAGGAAAAAACGCATACGCCCTTTTTGGCCAACCAAGCAACCTGGAAAGGCAAATCAGCACTACAAAGAAGTCTCGCTTCCCATCGGTCAAAAGGGCCATGCTGAATAAAGTGTCAAAACCAGAAATGCAGGACAGGCCATGGAGAAATGGGAGCCTTGTTACGCTGATGGGCGGGATGTAAATTGCCAACAGCCACTCTGGAGAAGTGTACGGTGTGTCCTGAAACATCTAAAAAACTCAGCTTAGAGAGCATAGGGCACTTCCACTCATGGGCGTATAAATTGGGAAAACTAAAAATCAGCAAGACACAGGCACCCCAAAGTTTTGGGCTACTCTGTTGACAAGAACCTCCACTTCGATACACCTTAAATATCCCAGGAAAGAGAAGAATGGATAAAGAAGTTGTGGTCCTTATATACAATGGAATATCACTCAGCCATGAAATCAATGTCATAAGGCTAGTAGCAGCATGATGAGTGGATTTAGGTATGACGATTCTAAGTGAAATAAGTCACACAGAAAAAGACCCTTATCATGAGATATCACTTATAGAGGGAATGTAAAAACCGCTACCCTTGAACTGAATTACAAAACAGAACAGAGTCACACGTTTAGAAAACAGACTATGGCTGCTTAACGGGAAAGGTGAGGTGGGGTGATGCATAAAACAAGGGTTTCAAATTAGCTCAGATACCGTTCCATAAACCCAATATGTAAGAGACAAGACCTACTCCTTGCTCAGTGAACTGGACTCAACACCCCCTATTCACCGCCCAAGAATATATCTGACTAGTAAGAATCTTAAAACCTATATATTGATATCTCTCTGTAAGTGAGTCAAGTGGGTGTAAAGCGGCATAAACGCAGCAGTGAAAAGCAGCTAAACCCCATTATAAAAATCAATTACTTTTCAAAACCCGTGAAACAAAGACAGTGAAAGAGAGAGAAATTCTTACAAAATTCGTTCAGGGGCTGTGATGCCACCTGGATTGACCATATCCAGACCCACAGCTGATTGAGACATAAGGGTGGACACTCTTGGGGCTGAGAGGTTTGGTGAGGTTGGGTGAGCAAACGCAGACCCTTTAAAGTAATATAGCGTGGTACCCATCCCATGGGTCCCAAATCTCCAGGTTCAAGGGTATCGTCCTACACTGAAAACATGCATGAGAAACCCCGAAGATGGTACACCGTGTGATCGGGAAAGGTTTCTAAAACGCACCTCATTTCTCATCTCCTTGTGCTCCGGTTCGCCATTCCAGCCGCTTTACTAGCAATCTCCCTCCTTGGAGAATCAGCACCTTTATCCTCCTGTTCTTTACAGGTTGCAATTTGTCCTGAGGATGCACGGGAAGAGGGGGAACCAATGAGAGACTAGCTCTAGGTGTTGGGACAGGCACAGGTCACTCTATTTTCCCATCAGGAAGAAGAATTAACCACAGGCTCAGCCTGCCGCCAGGAACCAGAATACGGCCTGAAGCAATCCTGCGCTTTTGCGGCCAGCTCCCAAGAAAGCGAGTTCAATCATGGAGCTCAGGGGCACTGCAATTCACAAACCTGCAGACTTAGAAATGAGAACTCTCGTCCACAAATATATTGAGGGAAGGCAACGAAGAGGATTTGAAAGCAAGGCAGAATTGCAGGAAACAGATTTCAGGAGGTAGATTCGAATCGCCTTTAAAGCACAGGAAAAGCGGCAAAACCTCGACAATGATGCCCTTGGCCAAAAAGGGCGTATGCGTTTTTTCCTGAATATATTCAGGAAAAAACGCATACGCCCTTTTTGGCCAACCAAGCAACCTGGAAAGGCAAATCAGCGCTACAAAGAAGTCTCGCTTCCCATCGGTCAAAAGGGCCATGCTGAATAAAGTGTCAAAACCAGAAATGCAGGACAGGCCATGGAGAAATGGGAGCCTTGCTACGCTGATGGGCGGGACGTAAATTGCCAACAGCCACTCTGGAGAAGTGTACGGTGTGTCCTGAAACATCTAAAAAACTCAGCTTAGAGAGCTTGGGCACTTCCACTCATGGGCGTATAAATTGGGAAAACTAAAAATCAGCAAGACACAGGCACCCCAAAGTTTTGGGCTACTCTGTTGACAAGAACCTCCACTTCGTTACACCTTAAATATCCCAGGAAAGAGAAGAATGGATAAAGAAGATGTGGTCCTTATATACAATGGAATATCACTCAGCCATGAAATCAATGTCATAAGGCTAGTAGCAGCATGATGAGTGGATTTAGCTATGACGATTCTAAGTGAAATAAGTCACACAGAAAAAGACACTTATCATGAGATATCACTTATAGAGGGAATGTAAAAACCGCTACCCTTGAACTGAATTACAAAACAGAACAGAATCACACGTTTAGAAAACAGACTATGGCTGCTTAACGGGAAAGGTGAGGTGGGGTGATGCATAAAACAAGGGTTTCAAATTAGCTCAGATATCGTTCCATAAACCCAATATGTAATAGACAAGACCTACTCCTTGCTCAGTGAACTGGACTCAACACCCCCTATTCACCGCCCAGGAATATATCAGACTAGTAAGAATCTTCAAACCTATGTATTGATATCTCTCTGTAAGTGAGTCAAGTGGGTGTAAAGCGGCATAAACACAGCAGTGAAAAGCAGCCAAACCCCATTATAAAAATCAATTACTTTTCAAAACCCGTGAAACAAAGACAGTGAAAGAGAGAGAAATTCTTACAAAATTCGTTCAGGGGCTGTGATGCCACCTGGATTGACCATATCTAGACCCACAGCTGTTTGAGACATATGGGTGGACACTCTTGGGGCTGAGAGGTTTGGTGAGGTTGGGTGAGCTAACGCAGACCCTTTAAATTAATACGGCGTGGTACCCATCCCATGGGTCCCAAATCTCCAGGTTCAAGAGCATCGTCCTACATTGAAAACATGCATGAGAAACCCCGAAGATGGCACACCGTGTGATGGGGAAAGGTTTCTAAAACGCACCTCATTTCTCATCTCCTTGTGCTCCGGTTCGCCATTCCAGCCGCTTTACTAGCAATCTCTCTCCTTGGAGAATCAGCACCTTTATCCTCCTGTTCCGTACAGGTTGCAATTTGTCCTGAGGATGAACGGGAAGAGGGGGAACCAATGAGAGACTAGCTCTAGGTGTTGGGACAGGCACAGGTCACTCTGTTTTCCCATCAGGAAGAAGAATTAACCACAGGCTCAGCCTGCCGCCAGGAACCAGAATACGGCCTGAAGCAATCCTGCGCTTTTGCGGCCAGCTCCCAAGAAAACGAGTTGAAGAATGGAGCTCAGGGGCACTGCAATTCACAAACCTGCAGACTTAGAAATGATAACTCTCGTCCACAAATATATTGAGGGAAGGCAACGAAGAGGATTTGAAAGCAAGGCAGAATTGCAGGAAACAGATTTCAGGAGGTAGATTCGAATCGCCTTTAAAGCACAGGAAAAGCGGCAAAACCTCGACAATGATGCCCTTGGCCAAAAAGGGCGTATGCGTTTTTTCCTGAATATATTCAGGAAAAAACGCATACGCCCTTTTTGGCCAACCAAGCAACCTGGAAAGGCAAATCAGCGCTACAAAGAAGTCTCGCTTCCCATCGGTCAAAAGGGCCATGCTGAATAAAGTGTCAAAACCAGAAATGCAGGACAGGCCATGGAGAAATGGGAGCCTTGCTACGCTGATGGGCGGGACGTAAATTGCCAACAGCCACTCTGGAGAAGTGTACGGTGTGTCCTGAAACATCTAAAAAACTCAGCTTAGAGAGCATAGGGCCCTTCCACTCATGGGCGTATAAATTGGGAAAATTAAAAATCAGCAAGACACAGGCACCCCAAAGTTTTGGGCTACTCTGTTGACAAGAACCTCCACTTCGTTACACCTTAAATATCCGAGGAAAGAGAAGAATAGATAAAGAAGTTGTGGTCCTTATGTACAATGGAATATCACTCAGCCATGAAATCAATGTCATAAGGCTAGTAGCAGCATGATGAGTGGATTTAGGTATGACGATTCTAAGTGAAATAAGTCACACAGAAAAAGACACTTATCATGAGATATCACTTATAGAGGGAATGTAAAAACCGCTACCCTTGAACTGAATTACAAAACAGAACAGAATCACACGTTTAGAAAACAGACTATGGCTGCTTAACGGGAAAGGTGAGGTGGGGTGATGCATAAAACAAGGGTTTCAAATTAGCTCAGATATCGTTCCATAAACCCAATATGTAATAGACAAGACCTACTCCTTGCTCAGTGAACTGGACTCAACACCCCCTATTCACCGCCCAGGAATATATCTGACTAGTAAGAATCTTCAAACCTATGTATTGATATCTCTCTGTAAGTGAGTCAAGTGGGTGTAAAGCGGCATAAACACAGCAGTGAAAAGCAGCCAAACCCCATTATAAAAATCAATTACTTTTCAAAACCCGTGAAACAAAGACAGTGAAAGAGAGAGAAATTCTTACAAAATTCGTTCAGGGGCTGTGATGCCACCTGGATTGACCATATCTAGACCCACAGCTGTTTGAGACATATGGGTGGACACTCTTGGGGCTGAGAGGTTTGGTGAGGTTGGGTGAGCTAACGCAGACCCTTTAAATTAATACGGCGTGGTACCCATCCCATGGGTCCCAAATCTCCAGGTTCAAGAGCATCGTCCTACATTGAAAACATGCATGAGAAACCCCGAAGATGGCACACCGTGTGATGGGGAAAGGTTTCTAAAACGCACCTCATTTCTCATCTCCTTGTGCTCCGGTTCGCCATTCCAGCCGCTTTACTAGCAATCTCTCTCCTTGGAGAATCAGCACCTTTATCCTCCTGTTCCGTACAGGTTGCAATTTGTCCTGAGGATGAACGGGAAGAGGGGGAACCAATGAGAGACTAGCTCTAGGTGTTGGGACAGGCACAGGTCACTCTGTTTTCCCATCAGGAAGAAGAATTAACCACAGGCTCAGCCTGCCGCCAGGAACCAGAATACGGCCTGAAGCAATCCTGCGCTTTTGCGGCCAGCTCCCAAGAAAACGAGTTGAAGAATGGAGCTCAGGGGCACTGCAATTCACAAACCTGCAGACTTAGAAATGATAACTCTCGTCCACAAATATATTGAGGGAAGGCAACGAAGAGGATTTGAAAGCAAGGCAGAATTGCAGGAAACAGATTTCAGGAGGTAGATTCGAATCGCCTTTAAAGCACAGGAAAAGCGGCAAAACCTCGACAATGATGCCCTTGGCCAAAAAGGGCGTATGCGTTTTTTCCTGAATATATTCAGGAAAAAACGCATACGCCCTTTTTGGCCAACCAAGCAACCTGGAAAGGCAAATCAGCGCTACAAAGAAGTCTCGCTTCCCATCGGTCAAAAGGGCCATGCTGAATAAAGTGTCAAAACCAGAAATGCAGGACAGGCCATGGAGAAATGGGAGCCTTGCTACGCTGATGGGCGGGACGTAAATTGCCAACAGCCACTCTGGAGAAGTGTACGGTGTGTCCTGAAACATCTAAAAAACTCAGCTTAGAGAGCATAGGGCCCTTCCACTCATGGGCGTATAAATTGGGAAAATTAAAAATCAGCAAGACACAGGCACCCCAAAGTTTTGGGCTACTCTGTTGACAAGAACCTCCACTTCGTTACACCTTAAATATCCGAGGAAAGAGAAGAATAGATAAAGAAGTTGTGGTCCTTATGTACAATGGAATATCACTCAGCCATGAAATCAATGTCATAAGGCTAGTAGCAGCATGATGAGTGGATTTAGGTATGACGATTCTAAGTGAAATAAGTCACACAGAAAAAGACACTTATCATGAGATATCACTTATAGAGGGAATGTAAAAACCGCTACCCTTGAACTGAATTACAAAACAGAACAGAATCACACGTTTAGAAAACAGACTATGGCTGCTTAACGGGAAAGGTGAGGTGGGGTGATGCATAAAACAAGGGTTTCAAATTAGCTCAGATATCGTTCCATAAACCCAATATGTAATAGACAAGACCTACTCCTTGCTCAGTGAACTGGACTCAACACCCCCTATTCACCGCCCAGGAATATATCTGACTAGTAAGAATCTTCAAACCTATGTATTGATATCTCTCTGTAAGTGAGTCAAGTGGGTGTAAAGCGGCATAAACACAGCAGTGAAAAGCAGCCAAACCCCATTATAAAAATCAATTACTTTTCAAAACCCGTGAAACAAAGACAGTGAAAGAGAGAGAAATTCTTACAAAATTCGTTCAGGGGCTGTGATGCCACCTGGATTGACCATATCTAGACCCACAGCTGTTTGAGACATATGGGTGGACACTCTTGGGGCTGAGAGGTTTGGTGAGGTTGGGTGAGCTAACGCAGACCCTTTAAATTAATACGGCGTGGTACCCATCCCATGGGTCCCAAATCTCCAGGTTCAAGAGCATCGTCCTACATTGAAAACATGCATGAGAAACCCCGAAGATGGCACACCGTGTGATGGGGAAAGGTTTCTAAAACGCACCTCATTTCTCATCTCCTTGTGCTCCGGTTCGCCATTCCAGCCGCTTTACTAGCAATCTCTCTCCTTGGAGAATCAGCACCTTTATCCTCCTGTTCCGTACAGGTTGCAATTTGTCCTGAGGATGAACGGGAAGAGGGGGAACCAATGAGAGACTAGCTCTAGGTGTTGGGACAGGCACAGGTCACTCTGTTTTCCCATCAGGAAGAAGAATTAACCACAGGCTCAGCCTGCCGCCAGGAACCAGAATACGGCCTGAAGCAATCCTGCGCTTTTGCGGCCAGCTCCCAAGAAAACGAGTTGAAGAATGGAGCTCAGGGGCACTGCAATTCACAAACCTGCAGACTTAGAAATGATAACTCTCGTCCACAAATATATTGAGGGAAGGCAACGAAGAGGATTTGAAAGCAAGGCAGAATTGCAGGAAACAGATTTCAGGAGGTAGATTCGAATCGCCTTTAAAGCACAGGAAAAGCGGCAAAACCTCGACAATGATGCCCTTGGCCAAAAAGGGCGTATGCGTTTTTTCCTGAATATATTCAGGAAAAAACGCATACGCCCTTTTTGGCCAACCAAGCAACCTGGAAAGGCAAATCAGCGCTACAAAGAAGTCTCGCTTCCCATCGGTCAAAAGGGCCATGCTGAATAAAGTGTCAAAACCAGAAATGCAGGACAGGCCATGGAGAAATGGGAGCCTTGCTACGCTGATGGGCGGGACGTAAATTGCCAACAGCCACTCTGGAGAAGTGTACAGTGTGTCCTGAAACATCTAAAAAACTCAGCTTAGAGAGCATAGGGCCCTTCCACTCATGGGCGTATAAATTGGGAAAATTAAAAATCAGCAAGACACAGGCACCCCAAAGTTTTGGGCTACTCTGTTGACAAGAACCTCCACTTCGTTACACCTTAAATATCCGAGGAAAGAGAAGAATAGATAAAGAAGTTGTGGTCCTTATGTACAATGGAATATCACTCAGCCATGAAATCAATGTCATAAGGCTAGTAGCAGCATGATGAGTGGATTTAGGTATGACGATTCTAAGTGAAATAAGTCACACAGAAAAAGACACTTATCATGAGATATCACTTATAGAGGGAATGTAAAAACCGCTACCCTTGAACTGAATTACAAAACAGAACAGAATCACACGTTTAGAAAACAGACTATGGCTGCTTAACGGGAAAGGTGAGGTGGGGTGATGCATAAAACAAGGGTTTCAAATTAGCTCAGATATCGTTCCATAAACCCAATATGTAATAGACAAGACCTACTCCTTGCTCAGTGAACTGGACTCAACACCCCCTATTCACCGCCCAGGAATATATCTGACTAGTAAGAATCTTCAAACCTATGTATTGATATCTCTCTGTAAGTGAGTCAAGTGGGTGTAAAGCGGCATAAACACAGCAGTGAAAAGCAGCCAAACCCCATTATAAAAATCAATTACTTTTCAAAACCCGTGAAACAAAGACAGTGAAAGAGAGAGAAATTCTTACAAAATTCGTTCAGGGGCTGTGATGCCACCTGGATTGACCATATCTAGACCCACAGCTGTTTGAGACATATGGGTGGACACTCTTGGGGCTGAGAGGTTTGGTGAGGTTGGGTGAGCTAACGCAGACCCTTTAAATTAATACGGCGTGGTACCCATCCCATGGGTCCCAAATCTCCAGGTTCAAGGGCATCGTCCTACATTGAAAACATGCATGAGAAACCCCGAAGATGGTACACCGTGTGATGGGGAAAGGTTTCTAAAACGCACCTCATTTCTCATCTCCTTGTGCTCCGGCTCGCCATTCCAGCCGCTTTACTAGCAATCTCTCTCCTTGGAGAATCAGCACCTTTATCCTCCTGTTCCGTACAGGTTGCAATTTGTCCTGAGGATGAACGGGAAGAGGGGGAACCAATGAGAGACTAGCTCTAGGTGTTGGGACAGGCACAGGTCACTCTGTTTTCCCATCAGGAAGAAGAATTAACCACAGGCTCAGCCTGCCGCCAGGAACCAGAATACGGCCTGAAGCAATCCTGCGCTTTTGCGGCCAGCTCCCAAGAAAGCGAGTTGAAGAATGGAGCTCAGGGGCACTGCAATTCACAAACCTGCAGACTTAGAAATGATAACTCTCGTCCACAAATATATTGAGGGAAGGCAACGAAGAGGATTTGAAAGCAAGGCAGAATTGCAGGAAACAGATTTCAGGAGGTAGATTCGAATCGCCTTTAAAGCACAGGAAAAGCGGCAAAACCTCGACAGTGATGCCCTTGGCCAAAAAGGGCGTATGCGTTTTTTCCTGAATATATTCAGGAAAAAACGCATACGCCCTTTTTGGCCAACCAA
This sequence comes from Balaenoptera borealis, assembly GCF_965194805.1. Taxonomy (NCBI): domain Eukaryota; kingdom Metazoa; phylum Chordata; class Mammalia; order Artiodactyla; family Balaenopteridae; genus Balaenoptera; species Balaenoptera borealis. Next base: position 96,191,719 of record NC_138873.1, read on the forward strand.
GCAACCTGGAAAGGCAAATCAGCGCTACAAAGCAGTCTCGCTTCCCATCGGTCAAAAGGGCCATGCTGAATAAAGTGTCAAAACCAGAAATGCAGGACAGTCCATGGAGAAATGGGAGCCTTGCTACGCTGATGGGCGGGACGTAAATTGCCAACAGCCACTCTGGAGAAGTGTACGGTGTGTCCTGAAACATCTAAAAAACTCAGCTTAGAGAGCTTGGGCACTTCCACTCATGGGCGTATAAATTGGGAAAACTAAAAATCAGCAAGACACAGGCACCCCAAAGTTTTGGGCTACTCTATTGACAAGAACCTCCACTTCGTTACACCTTAAATATCCGAGGAAAGAGAAGAATGGATAAAGAAGTTGTGGTCCTTATGTACAATGGAATATCACTCAGCCATGAAATCAATGTCATAAGGCTAGTAGCAGCATGATGAGTGGATTTAGCTATGACGATTCTAAGTGAAATAAGTCACACAGAAAAAGACACTTATCATGAGATATCACTTATAGAGGGAATGTAAAAACCGCTACCCTTGAACTGAATTACAAAACAGAACAGAGTCACACGTTTAGAAAACACACTATGGCTGCTTAACGGGAAAGGTGAGGTGGGGTGATGCATAAAACAAGGGTTTCAAATTAGCTCAGATATCGTTCCATAAACCCAATATGTAATAGACAAGACCTACTCCTTGCTCAGTGAACTGGACTCAACACCCCCGATTCACCGCCCAAGAATATATCTGACTAGTAAGAATCTTCAAACCTATGTATTGCTATCTCTCTGTAAGTGAGTGAGGCGGGTGTAAAGCGGCATAAACACAGCAGTGAAAAGCAGCCAAACCCCATTATAAAAATCAATTACTTTTCAAAACCCGTGAAACAAAGACAGTGAAAGAGAGAGAAATTCTTACAAAATTCGTTCAGGGGCTGTGATGCCACCTGGATTGACCATATCTAGACCCACAGCTGATTGAGACATATGGGTGGACACTCTTAGGGCTGAGAGGTTTGGTGAGGTTGGGTGAGCTAACGCAGACCCTTTAAATTAATACGGCGTGGTACCCATCCCATGGGTCCCAAATCTCCAGGTTCAAGGGCATCGTCCTACATTGAAAACATGCATGAGAAACCCCGAAGATGGCACACCGTGTGATGGGGAAAGGTTTCTAAAACGCACCTCATTTCTCATCTCCTTGTGCTCCGGTTCGCCATTCCAGCTGCTTTACTAGCAATCTCTCTCCTTGGAGAATCAGCACCTTTATCCTCCTGTTCCGTACAGGTTGCAATTTGTCCTGAGGATGAACGGGAAGAGGGGGAACCAATGAGAGACTAGCTCTAGGTGTTGGGACAGGCACAGGTCACTCTATTTTCCCATCAGGAAGAAGAATTAACCACAGGCTCAGCCTGCCGCCAGGAACCAGAATACGGCCTGAAGCAATCCTGCGCTTTTGCGGCCAGCTCCCAAGAAAGCGAGTTGAAGAATGGAGCTCAGGGGCACTGCAATTCACAAACCTGCAGACTTAGAAATGAGAACTCTCGTCCACAAATATATTGAGGGAAGGCAACGAAGAGGATTTGAAAGCAAGGCAGAATTGCAGGAAACAGATTTCAGGAGGTAGATTCGAATCGCCTTTACAGCACAGGAAAAGCGGCAAAACCTCGACAATGATGCCCTTGGCCAAAAAGGGCGTATGCGTTTTTTCCTGAATATATTCAGGAAAAAACGCATACGCCCTTTTTGGCCAACCAAGCAACCTGGAAAGGCAAATCAGCGCTACAAAGAAGTCTCGCTTCCCATCGGTCAAAAGGGCCATGCTGAATAAAGTGTCAATACCAGAAATGCAGGACAGGCCTTGGAGAAATGGGAGCCTTGCTACGCTGATGGGAGGGATGTAAATTGCCAACAGCCACTCTGGAGAAGTGTACGGTGTGTCCTGAGACATCTAAAAAACTCAGCTTACAGAGCATAAGACACTTCCACTCATGGGCGTATGAATTGTGAAAACTAAAAATCAGGAAGACACAGGCACCCCAAAGTTTTGGGCTGCTCTGTTGACAAGAACCTACACTTCGTTACACCTTAAATATCCCAGGAAAGAGAAGAATGGATAAAGAAGATGTGGTCCTTATATACAATGGAATATCACTCAGCCATGAAATCAATGTCATAAGGCTAGTAGCAGCATGATGAGTGGATTTAGCTATGACGATTCTAAGTGAAATAAGTCACACAGAAAAAGACACTTATCATGAGATATCACTTATAGAGGGAATGTAAAAACCGCTACCCTTGAACTGAATTACAAAACAGAACAGAGTCACACGTTTAGAAAACACACTATGGCTGCTTAACGGGAAAGGTGAGGTGGGGTGATGCATAAAACAAGGGTTTCAAATTAGCTCAGATATCGTTCCATAAACCCAATATGTAATAGACAAGACCTACTCCTTGCTCAGTGAACTGGACTCAACACCCCCTATTCACCGCCCAAGAATATATCTGACTAGTAAGAATCTTCAAAACTATGTATTGCTATCTCTCTGTAAGTGAGTGAGGCGGGTGTAAAGCGGCATAAACACAGCAGTGAAAAGCAGCCAAACCCCATTATAAAAATCAATTACTTTTCAAAACCCGTGAAACAAAGACAGTGAAAGAGAGAGAAATTCTTACAAAATTCGTTCAGGGGCTGTGATGCCACCGGGATTGACCATATCTAGACCCACAGCTGATTGAGACATATGGGTGGACACTCTTGGGGCTGAGAGGTTTGGTGAGGTTGGGTGAGCTAACGCAGACCCTTTAAATTAATACGGCGTGGTACCCATCCCATGGGTCCCAAATCTCCAGGTTCAAGGGCATCGTCCTACATTGAAAACATGCATGAGAAACCCTGAAGATGGCACACCGTGTGATGGGGAAAGGTTTCTAAAACGCACCTCATTTCTCATCTGCTTGTGCTCCGGTTCGCCATTCCAGCCGCTTTACTAGCAATCTCTCTCCTTGGAGAATCAGCACCTTTATCCTCCTGTTCCGTACAGGTTGCAATTTGTCCTGAGGATGCACGGGAAGAGGGGGAACCAATGAGAGACTAGCTCTAGGTGTTGGGACAGGCACAGGTCACTCTATTTTCCCATCAGGAAGAAGAATTAACCACAGGCTCAGCCTGCCGCCAGGAACCAGAATACGGCCTGAAGCAATCCTGCGCTTTTGCGGCCAGCTCCCAAGAAAGCGAGTTGAATCATGGAGCTCAGGGGCACTGCAATTCACAAACCTGCAGACTTAGAAATGAGAACTCTCGTCCACAAATATATTGAGGGAAGGCAACGAAGAGGATTTGAAAGCAAGGCAGAATTGCAGGAAACAGATTTCAGGAGGTAGATTCGAATCGCCTTTACAGCACAGGAAAAGCGGCAAAACCTCGACAATGATGCCCTTGGCCAAAAAGGGCGTATGCGTTTTTTCCTGAATATATTCAGGAAAAAACGCATACGCCCTTTTTGGCCAACCAAGCAACCTGGAAAGGCAAATCAGCGCTACAAAGAAGTCTCGCTTCCCATCGGTCAAAAGGGCCATGCTGAATAAAGTGTCAATACCAGAAATGCAGGACAGGCCTTGGAGAAATGGGAGCCTTGCTACGCTGATGGGAGGGATGTAAATTGCCAACAGCCACTCTGGAGAAGTGTACGGTGTGTCCTGAGACATCTAAAAAACTCAGCTTACAGAGCATAGGACACTTCCACTCATGGGCGTATGAATTGTGAAAACTAAAAATCAGGAAGACACAGGCACCCCAAAGTTTTGGGCTGCTCTGTTGACAAGAACCTACACTTCGTTACACCTTAAATATCCCAGGAAAGAGAAGAATGGATAAAGAAGATGTGGTCCTTATATACAATGGAATATCACTCAACCATGAAATCAATGTCATAAGGCTAGTAGCAGCATGATGAGTGGATTTAGGTATGACGATTCTAAGTGAAATAAGTCACACAGAAAAAGACACTTATCATGAGATATCACTTATAGAGGGAATGTAAAAACCGCTACCCTTGAACTGAATTACAAAACAGAACAGAGTCACACGTTTAGAAAACAGACTATGTCTGCTTAACGGGAAAGGTGAGGTGGGGTGATGCATAAAACAAGGGTTTCAAATTAGCTCAGATACCGTTCCATAAACCCAATATGTAAGAGACAAGACCTACTCCTTGCTCAGTGAACTGGACTCAACACCCCCTATTCACCGCCCAAGAATATATCTGACTAGTAAGAATCTTAAAACCTATATATTGATATCTCTCTGTAAGTGAGTCAAGTGGGTGTAAATCGGCATAAACGCAGCAGTGAAAAGCAGCTAAACCCCATTATAAAAATCAATTACTTTTCAAAACCCGTGAAACAAAGACAGTGAAAGAGAGAGAAATTCTTACAAAATTCGTTCAGGGGCTGTGATGCCACCTGGATTGACCATATCTAGACCCACAGCTGATTGAGACATAAGGGTGGACACTCTTGGGGCTGAGAGGTTTGGTGAGGTTGTGTGAGCAAACGCAGACCCTGTAAAGAAATACGGCGTGGTACCCATCCCATGGGTCCCAAATCTCCAGGTTCAAGGGCATCGTCATACATTGAAAACATGCATGAGAAACCCCGAAGATGGTACACCGTGTGATCGGGAAAGGTTTCTAAAACGCACCTCATTTCTCATCTCCTTGTGCTCCGGTTCGCCATTCCAGCCGCTTTACTAGCAATCTCCCTCCTTGGAGAATCAGCACCTTTATCCTCCTGTTCTGTACAGGTTGCAATTTGTCCTGAGGATGCACGGGAAGAGGGGGAACCAATGAGAGACTAGCTCTAGGTGTTGGGACAGGCACAGGTCACTGTTTTCCCATCAGGAAGAAGAATTAACCACAGGCTCAGCCTGCGCCAGGAACCAGAATACGGCCTGAATCAATCCTGCGCTTTTGCGGCCAGCTCCCAAGAAAGCGAGTTCAATCATGGAGCTCAGGGGCACTGCAATTCACAAACCTGCAGACTTAGAAATGAGAACTCTCGTCCACAAATATATTGAGGGAAGGCAACGAAGAGGATTTGAAAGCAAGGCAGAATTGCAGGAAACAGATTTCAGGAGGTAGATTCGAATCGCCTTTACAGCACAGGAAAAGCGGCAAAACCTCGACAATGATGCCCTTGGCCAAAAAGGGCGTATGCGTTTTTTCCTGAATATATTCAGGAAAAAACGCATACGCCCTTTTTGGCCAACCAAGCAACCTGGAAAGGCAAATCAGCACTACAAAGAAGTCTCGCTTCCCATCGGTCAAAAGGGCCATGCTGAATAAAGTGTCAAAACCAGAAATGCAGGACAGGCCATGGAGAAATGGGAGCCTTGTTACGCTGATGGGCGGGATGTAAATTGCCAACAGCCACTCTGGAGAAGTGTACGGTGTGTCCTGAAACATCTAAAAAACTCAGCTTAGAGAGCATAGGGCACTTCCACTCATGGGCGTATAAATTGGGAAAACTAAAAATCAGCAAGACACAAGCACCCCAAAGTTTTGGGCTACTCTGTTGACAAGAACCTCCACTTCGATACACCTTAAATATCCCAGGAAAGAGAAGAATGGATAAAGAAGTTGTGGTCCTTATATACAATGGAATATCACTCAGCCATGAAATCAATGTCATAAGGCTAGTAGCAGCATGATGAGTGGATTTAGGTATGACGATTCTAAGTGAAATAAGTCACACAGAAAAAGACCCTTATCATGAGATATCACTTATAGAGGGAATGTAAAAACCGCTACCCTTGAACTGAATTACAAAACAGAACAGAATCACACGTTTAGAAAACAGACTATGGCTGCTTAACGGGAAAGGTGAGGTGGGGTGATGCATAAAACAAGGGTTTCAAATTAGCTCAGATATCGTTCCATAAACCCAATATGTAATAGACAAGACCTACTCCTTGCTCAGTGAACTGGACTCAACACCCCCTATTCACCGCCCAGGAATATATCAGACTAGTAAGAATCTTCAAACCTATGTATTGATATCTCTCTGTAAGTGAGTCAAGTGGGTGTAAAGCGGCATAAACACAGCAGTGAAAAGCAGCCAAACCCCATTATAAAAATCAATTACTTTTCAAAACCCGTGAAACAAAGACAGTGAAAGAGAGAGAAATTCTTACAAAATTCGTTCAGGGGCTGTGAGGCCACCTGGATTGACCATATCTAGACCCACAGCTGATTGAGACATATGGGTGGACACTCTTGGGGCTGAGAGGTTTGGTGAGGTTGGGTGAGCTAACGCAGACCCTTTAAATTAATACGGCGTGGTACCCATCCCATGGGTCCCAAATCTCCAGGTTCAAGGGCATCGTCCTACATTGAAAACATGCATGAGAAACCCCGAAGATGGTACACCGTGTGATGGGGAAAGGTTTCTAAAACGCACCTCATTTCTCATCTCCTTGTGCTCCGGCTCGCCATTCCAGCCGCTTTACTAGCAATCTCTCTCCTTGGAGAATCAGCACCTTTATCCTCCTGTTCCGTACAGGTTGCAATTTGTCCTGAGGATGAACGGGAAGAGGGGGAACCAATGAGAGACTAGCTCTAGGTGTTGGGACAGGCACAGGTCACTCTGTTTTCCCATCAGGAAGAAGAATTAACCACAGGCTCAGCCTGCCGCCAGGAACCAGAATACGGCCTGAAGCAATCCTGCGCTTTTGCGGCCAGCTCCCAAGAAAGCGAGTTGAAGAATGGAGCTCAGGGGCACTGCAATTCACAAACCTGCAGACTTAGAAATGATAACTCTCGTCCACAAATATATTGAGGGAAGGCAACGAAGAGGATTTGAAAGCAAGGCAGAATTGCAGGAAACAGATTTCAGGAGGTAGATTCGAATCGCCTTTAAAGCACAGGAAAAGCGGCAAAACCTCGACAGTGATGCCCTTGGCCAAAAAGGGCGTATGCGTTTTTTCCTGAATATATTCAGGAAAAAACGCATACGCCCTTTTTGGCCAACCAAGCAACCTGGAAAGGCAAATCAGCGCTACAAAGAAGTCTCGCTTCCCATCGGTCAAAAGGGCCATGCTGAATAAAGTGTCAAAACCAGAAATGCAGGACAGGCCATGGAAAAATGGGAGCCTTGCTACGCTGATGGGCGGGACGTAAATTGCCAACAGCCACTCTGGAGAAGTGTACGGTGTGTCCTGAAACATCTAAAAAACTCAGCTTAGAGAGCTTGGGCACTTCCACTCATGGGCGTATAAATTGGGAAAACTAAAAATCAGCAAGACACAGGCACCCCAAAGTTTTGGGCTACTCTGTTGACAAGAACCTCCACTTCGTTACACCTTAAATATCCCAGGAAAGAGAAGAATGGATAAAGAAGATGTGGACCTTATATACAATGGAATATCACTCAGCCATGAAATCAATGTCATAAGGCTAGTAGCAGCATGATGAGTGGATTTAGCTATGACGATTCTAAGTGAAATAAGTCACACAGAAAAAGACACTTATCATGAGATATCACTTATAGAGGGAATGTAAAAACCGCTACCCTTGAACTGAATTACAAAACAGAACAGAATCACACGTTTAGAAAACAGACTATGGCTGCTTAACGGGAAAGGTGAGGTGGGGTGATGCATAAAACAAGGGTTTCAAATTAGCTCAGATATCGTTCCATAAACCCAATATGTAATAGACAAGACCTACTCCTTGCTCAGTGAACTGGACTCAACACCCCCTATTCACCGCCCAGGAATATATCAGACTAGTAAGAATCTTCAAACCTATGTATTGATATCTCTCTGTAAGTGAGTCAAGTGGGTGTAAAGCGGCATAAACACAGCAGTGAAAAGCAGCCAAACCCCATTATAAAAATCAATTACTTTTCAAAACCCGTGAAACAAAGACAGTGAAAGAGAGAGAAATTCTTACAAAATTCGTTCAGGGGCTGTGAGGCCACCTGGATTGACCATATCTAGACCCACAGCTGATTGAGACATATGGGTGGACACTCTTGGGGCTGAGAGGTTTGGTGAGGTTGGGTGAGCTAACGCAGACCCTTTAAATTAATACGGCGTGGTACCCATCCCATGGGTCCCAAATCTCCAGGTTCAAGGGCATCGTCCTACATTGAAAACATGCATGAGAAACCCCGAAGATGGCACACCGTGTGATGGGGAAAGGTTTCTAAAACGCACCTCATTTCTCATCTCCTTGTGCTCCGGTTCGCCATTCCAGCCGCTTTACTAGCAATCTCTCTCCTTGGAGAATCAGCACCTTTATCCTCCTGTTCCGTACAGGTTGCAATTTGTCCTGAGGATGAACGGGAAGAGGGGCAACCAATGAGAGACTAGCTCTAGGTGTTGGGACAGGCACAGGTCACTCTGTTTTCCCATCAGGAAGAAGAATTAACCACAGGCTCAGCCTGCCGCCAGGAACCAGAATACGGCCTGAAGCAATCCTGCGCTTTTGCGGCCAGCTCCCAAGAAAGCGAGTTGAATAATGGAGCTCAGGGGCACTGCAATTCACAAACCTGCAGACTTAGAAATGATAACTCTCGTCCACAAATATATTGAGGGAAGGCAACGAAGAGGATTTGAAAGCAAGGCAGAATTGCAGGAAACAGATTTCAGGAGGTAGATTCGAATCGCCTTTAAAGCACAGGAAAAGCGGCAAAACCTCGACAATGATGCCCTTGGCCAAAAAGGGCGTATGCGTTTTTTCCTGAATATATTCAGGAAAAAACGCATACGCCCTTTTTGGCCAACCAAGCAACCTGGAAAGGCAAATCGGCGCTACAAAGAAGTCTCGCTTCCCATCGGTCAAAAGGGCCATGCTGAATAAAGTGTCAAAACCAGAAATGCAGGACAGGCCATGGAGAAATGGGAGCCTTGCTACACTGATGGGCGGGATGTAAATTGCCAACAGCCACTCTGGAGAAGTGTACGGTGTGTCCTGAAACATCTAAAAAACTCAGCTTAGAGAGCATAGGGCACTTCCACTCATGGGCGTATAAATTGGGAAAACTAAAAATCAGCAAGACACAGGCACCCCAAAGTTTTGGGCTACTCTGTTGACAAGAACCTCCACTTCGTTACACCTTAAATATCCCAGGAAAGAGAAGAATGGATAAAGAAGATGTGGTCCTTATATACAATGGAATATCACTCAGCCATGAAATCAATGTCATAAGGCTAGTAGCAGCATGATGAGTGGATTTAGCTATGACGATTCTAAGTGAAATAAGTCACACAGAAAAAGACACTTATCATGAGATATCACTTATAGAGGGAATGTAAAAACCGCTACCCTTGAACTGAATTACAAAACAGAACAGAATCACACGTTTAGAAAACAGACTATGGCTGCTTAACGGGAAAGGTGAGGTGGGGTGATGCATAAAACAAGGGTTTCAAATTAGCTCAGATATCGTTCCATAAACCCAATATGTAATAGACAAGACCTACTCCTTGCTCAGTGAACTGGACTCAACACCCCCTATTCACCGCCCAGGAATATATCTGACTAGTAAGAATCTTCAAACCTATGTATTGCTATCTCTCTGTAAGTGAGTGAGGCGGGTGTAAAGCGGCATAAACACAGCAGTGAAAAGCAGCCAAACCCCATTATAAAAATCAATTACTTTTCAAAACCCGTGAAACAAAGACAGTGAAAGAGAGAGAAATTCTTACAAAATTCGTTCAGGGGCTGTGAGGCCACCTGGATTGACCATATCTAGACCCACAGCTGATTGAGACATATGGGTGGACACTCTTGGGGCTGAGAGGTTTGGTGAGGTTGGGTGAGCTAACGCAGACCCTTTAAATTAATACGGCGTGGTACCCATCCCATGGGTCCCAAATCTCCAGGTTCAAGGGCATCGTCCTACATTGAAAACATGCATGAGAAACCCCGAAGATGGTACACCGTGTGATGGGGAAAGGTTTCTAAAACGCACCTCATTTCTCATCTCCTTGTGCTCCGGCTCGCCATTCCAGCCGCTTTACTAGCAATCTCTCTCCTTGGAGAATCAGCACCTTTATCCTCCTGTTCCGTACAGGTTGCAATTTGTCCTGAGGATGAACGGGAAGAGGGGGAACCAATGAGAGACTAGCTCTAGGTGTTGGGACAGGCACAGGTCACTCTGTTTTCCCATCAGGAAGAAGAATTAACCACAGGCTCAGCCTGCCGCCAGGAACCAGAATACGGCCTGAAGCAATCCTGCGCTTTTGCGGCCAGCTCCCAAGAAAGCGAGTTGAAGAATGGAGCTCAGGGGCACTGCAATTCACAAACCTGCAGACTTAGAAATGATAACTCTCGTCCACAAATATATTGAGGGAAGGCAACGAAGAGGATTTGAAAGCAAGGCAGAATTGCAGGAAACAGATTTCAGGAGGTAGATTCGAATCGCCTTTAAAGCACAGGAAAAGCGGCAAAACCTCGACAATGATGCCCTTGGCCAAAAAGGGCGTATGCGTTTTTTCCTGAATATATTCAGGAAAAAACGCATACGCCCTTTTTGGCCAACCAAGCAACCTGGAAAGGCAAATCGGCGCTACAAAGAAGTCTCGCTTCCCATCGGTCAAAAGGGCCATGCTGAATAAAGTGTCAAAACCAGAAATGCAGGACAGGCCATGGAGAAATGGGAGCCTTGCTACACTGATGGGCGGGATGTAAATTGCCAACAGCCACTCTGGAGAAGTGTACGGTGTGTCCTGAAACATCTAAAAAACTCAGCTTAGAGAGCATAGGGCACTTCCACTCATGGGCGTATAAATTGGGAAAACTAAAAATCAGCAAGACACAGGCACCCCAAAGTTTTGGGCTACTCTGTTGACAAGAACCTCCACTTCGTTACACCTTAAATATCCCAGGAAAGAGAAGAATGGATAAAGAAGATGTGGTCCTTATATACAATGGAATATCACTCAGCCATGAAATCAATGTCATAAGGCTAGTAGCAGCATGATGAGTGGATTTAGCTATGACGATTCTAAGTGAAATAAGTCACACAGAAAAAGACACTTATCATGAGATATCACTTATAGAGGGAATGTAAAAACCGCTACCCTTGAACTGAATTACAAAACAGAACAGAATCACACGTTTAGAAAACAGACTATGGCTGCTTAACGGGAAAGGTGAGGTGGGGTGATGCATAAAACAAGGGTTTCAAATTAGCTCAGATATCGTTCCATAAACCCAATATGTAATAGACAAGACCTACTCCTTGCTCAGTGAACTGGACTCAACACCCCCTATTCACCGCCCAGGAATATATCTGACTAGTAAGAATCTTCAAACCTATGTATTGATATCTCTCTGTAAGTGAGTCAAGTGGGTGTAAAGCGGCATAAACACAGCAGTGAAAAGCAGCCAAACCCCATTATAAAAATCAATTACTTTTCAAAACCCGTGAAACAAAGACAGTGAAAGAGAGAGAAATTCTTACAAAATTCGTTCAGGGGCTGTGAGGCCACCTGGATTGACCATATCTAGACCCACAGCTGATTGAGACATATGGGTGGACACTCTTGGGGCTGAGAGGTTTGGTGAGGTTGGGTGAGCTAACGCAGACCCTTTAAATTAATACGGCGTGGTACCCATCCCATGGGTCCCAAATCTCCAGGTTCAAGGGCATCGTCCTACATTGAAAACATGCATGAGAAACCCCGAAGATTGCACACCGTGTGATGGGGAAAAGTTTCTAAAACGCACCTCATTTCTCATCTCCTTGTGCTCCGGCTCGCCATTCCAGCTGCTTTACTAGCAATCTCTCTCCTTGGAGAATCAGCACCTTTATCCTCCTGTTCCGTACAGGTTGCAATTTGTCCTGAGGATGAACGGGAAGAGGGGGAACCAATGAGAGACTAGCTCTAGGTGTTGGGACAGGCACAGGTCACTCTGTTTTCCCATCAGGAAGGAGAATTAACCACAGGCTCAGCCTGCCGCCAGGAACCAGAATACGGCCTGAAGCAATCCTGCGCTTTTGCGGCCAGCTCCCAAGAAAGCGAGTTGAAGAATGGAGCTCAGGGGCACTGCAATTCACAAACCTGCAGACTTAGAAATGATAACTCTCGTCCACAAATATATTGAGGGAAGGCAACGAAGAGGATTTGAAAGCAAGGCAGAATTGCAGGAAACAGATTTCAGGAGGTAGATTCGAATCGCCTTTAAAGCACAGGAAAAGCGGCAAAACCTCGACAGTGATGCCCTTGGCCAAAAAGGGCGTATGCGTTTTTTCCTGAATATATTCAGGAAAAAACGCATACGCCCTTTTTGGCCAACCAAGCAACCTGGAAAGGCAAATCAGCGCTACAAAGCAGTCTCGCTTCCCATCGGTCAAAAGGGCCATGCTGAATAAAGTGTCAAAACCAGAAATGCAGGACAGTCCATGGAGAAATGGGAGCCTTGCTACGCTGATGGGCGGGACGTAAATTGCCAACAGCCACTCTGGAGAAGTGTACGGTGTGTCCTGAAACATCTAAAAAACTCAGCTTAGAGAGCTTGGGCACTTCCACTCATGGGCGTATAAATTGGGAAAACTAAAAATCAGCAAGACACAGGCACCCCAAAGTTTTGGGCTACTCTATTGACAAGAACCTCCACTTCGTTACACCTTAAATATCCGAGGAAAGAGAAGAATGGATAAAGAAGTTGTGGTCCTTATGTACAATGGAATATCACTCAGCCATGAAATCAATGTCATAAGGCTAGTAGCAGCATGATGAGTGGATTTAGCTATGACGATTCTAAGTGAAATAAGTCACACAGAAAAAGACACTTATCATGAGATATCACTTATAGAGGGAATGTAAAAACCGCTACCCTTGAACTGAATTACAAAACAGAACAGAGTCACACGTTTAGAAAACACACTATGGCTGCTTAACGGGAAAGGTGAGGTGGGGTGATGCATAAAACAAGGGTTTCAAATTAGCTCAGATATCGTTCCATAAACCCAATATGTAATAGACAAGACCTACTCCTTGCTCAGTGAACTGGACTCAACACCCCCTATTCACCGCCCAAGAATATATCTGACTAGTAAGAATCTTCAAACCTATGTATTGCTATCTCTCTGTAAGTGAGTGAGGCGGGTGTAAAGCGGCATAAACACAGCAGTGAAAAGCAGCCAAACCCCATTATAAAAATCAATTACTTTTCAAAACCCGTGAAACAAAGACAGTGAAAGAGAGAGAAATTCTTACAAAATTCGTTCAGGGGCTGTGATGCCACCGGGATTGACCATATCTAGACCCACAGCTGATTGAGACATATGGGTGGACACTCTTGGGGCTGAGAGGTTTGGTGAGGTTGGGTGAGCTAACGCAGACCCTTTAAATTAATACGGCGTGGTACCCATCCCATGGGTCCCAAATCTCCAGGTTCAAGGGCATCGTCCTACATTGAAAACATGCATGAGAAACCCCGAAGATGGCACACCGTGTGATGGGGAAAGGTTTCTAAAACGCACCTCATTTCTCATCTCCTTGTGCTCCGGCTCGCCATTCCAGCTGCTTTACTAGCAATCTCTCTCCTTGGAGAATCAGCACCTTTATCCTCCTGTTCCGTACAGGTTGCAATTTGTCCTGAGGATGAACGGGAAGAGGGGCAACCAATGAGAGACTAGCTCTAGGTGTTGGGACAGGCACAGGTCACTCTGTTTTCCCATCAGGAAGAAGAATTAACCACAGGCTCAGCCTGCCGCCAGGAACCAGAATACGGCCTGAAGCAATCCTGCGCTTTTGCGGCCAGCTCCCAAGAAAGCGAGTTGAAGAATGGAGCTCAGGGGCACTGCAATTCACAAACCTGCAGACTTAGAAATGATAACTCTCGTCCACAAATATATTGAGGGAAGGCAACGAAGAGGATTTGAAAGCAAGGCAGAATTGCAGGAAACAGATTTCAGGAGGTAGATTCGAATCGCCTTTAAAGCAGAGGAAAAGCGGCAAAACCTCGACAATGATGCCCTTGGCCAAAAAGGGCGTATGCGTTTTTTCCTGAATATATTCAGGAAAAAACGCATACGCCCTTTTTGGCCAACCAAGCAACCTGGAAAGGCAAATCAGCGCTACAAAGAAGTCTCGCTTCCCATCGGTCAAAAGGGCCATGCTGAATAAAGGGTCAAAACCAGAAATGCAGGACAGGCCATGGAGAAATGGGAGCCTTGCTACACTGATGGGCGGGATGTAAATTGCCAACAGCCACTCTGGAGAAGTGTACGGTGTGTCCTGAAACATCTAAAAAACTCAGCTTAGAGAGCATAGGGCACTTCCACTCATGGGCGTATAAATTGGGAAAACTAAAAATCAGCAAGACACAGGCACCCCAAAGTTTTGGGCTACTCTGTTGACGAGAACCTCCACTTCGTTACACCTTAAATATCCCAGGAAAGAGAAGAATGGATAAAGAAGATGTGGTCCTTATATACAATGGAATATCACTCAGCCATGAAATCAATGTCATAAGGCTAGTAGCAGCATGATGAGTGGATTTAGCTATGACGATTCTAAGTGAAATAAGTCACACAGAAAAAGACACTTATCATGAGATATCACTTATAGAGGGAATGTAAAAACCGCTACCCTTGAACTGAATTACAAAACAGAACAGAATCACACGTTTAGAAAACAGACTATGGCTGCTTAACGGGAAAGGTGAGGTGGGGTGATGCATAAAACAAGGGTTTCAAATTAGCTCAGATATCGTTCCATAAACCCAATATGTAATAGACAAGACCTACTCCTTGCTCAGTGAACTGGACTCAACACCCCATATTCACCGCCCAGGAATATATCAGACTAGTAAGAATCTTCAAACCTATGTATTGATATCTCTCTGTAAGTGAGTCAAGTGGGTGTAAAGCGGCATAAACACAGCAGTGAAAAGCAGCCAAACCCCATTATAAAAATCAATTACTTTTCAAAACCCATGAAACAAAGACAGTGAAAGAGAGAGAAATTCTTACAAAATTCGTTCAGGGGCTGTGAGGCCACCTGGATTGACCATATCTAGACCCACAGCTGATTGAGACATATGGGTGGACACTCTTGGGGCTGAGAGGTTTGGTGAGGTTGGGTGAGCTAACGCAGACCCTTTAAATTAATACGGCGTGGTACCCATCCCATGGGTCCCAAATCTCCAGGTTCAAGGGCATCGTCCTACATTGAAAACATGCATGAGAAACCCCGAAGATGGTACACCGTGTGATGGGGAAAGGTTTCTAAAACGCACCTCATTTCTCATCTCCTTGTGCTCCGGCTCGCCATTCCAGCCGCTTTACTAGCAATCTCTCTCCTTGGAGAATCAGCACCTTTATCCTCCTGTTCCGTACAGGTTGCAATTTGTCCTGAGGATGAACGGGAAGAGGGGGAACCAATGAGAGACTAGCTCTAGGTGTTGGGACAGGCACAGGTCACTCTGTTTTCCCATCAGGAAGAAGAATTAACCACAGGCTCAGCCTGCCGCCAGGAACCAGAATACGGCCTGAAGCAATCCTGCGCTTTTGCGGCCAGCTCCCAAGAAAGCGAGTTGAAGAATGGAGCTCAGGGGCACTGCAATTCACAAACCTGCAGACTTAGAAATGATAACTCTCGTCCACAAATATATTGAGGGAAGGCAACGAAGAGGATTTGAAAGCAAGGCAGAATTGCAGGAAACAGATTTCAGGAGGTAGATTCGAATCGCCTTTAAAGCACAGGAAAAGCGGCAAAACCTCGACAGTGATGCCCTTGGCCAAAAAGGGCGTATGCGTTTTTTCCTGAATATATTCAGGAAAAAACGCATACGCCCTTTTTGGCCAACCAAGCAACCTGGAAAGGCAAATCAGCGCTACAAAGAAGTCTCGCTTCCCATCGGTCAAAAGGGCCATGCTGAATAAAGTGTCAAAACCAGAAATGCAGGACAGGCCATGGAAAAATGGGAGCCTTGCTACGCTGATGGGCGGGACGTAAATTGCCAACAGCCACTCTGGAGAAGTGTACGGTGTGTCCTGAAACATCTAAAAAACTCAGCTTAGAGAGCTTGGGCACTTCCACTCATGGGCGTATAAATTGGGAAAACTAAAAATCAGCAAAACACAGGCACCCCAAAGTTTTGGGCTACTCTGTTGACAAGAACCTCCACTTCGTTACACCTTAAATATCCCAGGAAAGAGAAGAATGGATAAAGAAGATGTGGACCTTATATACAATGGAATATCACTCAGCCATGAAATCAATGTCATAAGGCTAGTAGCAGCATGATGAGTGGATTTAGCTATGACGATTCTAAGTGAAATAAGTCACACAGAAAAAGACACTTATCATGAGATATCACTTATAGAGGGAATGTAAAAACCGCTACCCTTGAACTGAATTACAAAACAGAACAGAATCACACGTTTAGAAAACAGACTATGGCTGCTTAACGGGAAAGGTGAGGTGGGGTGATGCATAAAACAAGGGTTTCAAATTAGCTCAGATATCGTTCCAGAAACCCAATATGTAATAGACAAGACCTACTCCTTGCTCAGTGAACTGGACTCAACACCCCCTATTCACCGCCCAGGAATATATCAGACTAGTAAGAATCTTCAAACCTATGTATTGATATCTCTCTGTAAGTGAGTCAAGTGGGTGT
This sequence comes from Balaenoptera borealis, assembly GCF_965194805.1. Classification (NCBI taxonomy): domain Eukaryota; kingdom Metazoa; phylum Chordata; class Mammalia; order Artiodactyla; family Balaenopteridae; genus Balaenoptera; species Balaenoptera borealis. Next base: position 96,208,366 of record NC_138873.1, read on the forward strand.
AAAGCGGCATAAACACAGCAGTGAAAAGCAGCCAAACCCCATTATAAAAATCAATTACTTTTCAAAACCCGTGAAACAAAGACAGTGAAAGAGAGAGAAATTCTTACAAAATTCGTTCAGGGGCTGTGATGCCACCTGGATTGACCATATCTAGACCCACAGCTGATTGAGACATATGGGTGGACACTCTTGGGGCTGAGAGGTTTGGTGAGGTTGGGTGAGCTAACGCAGACCCTTTAAATTAATACGGCGTGGTACCCATCCCATGGGTCCCAAATCTCCAGGTTCAAGGGCATCGTCCTACATTGAAAACATGCATGAGAAACCCCGAAGATGGCACACCGTGTGATCGGGAAAGGTTTCTAAAACGCACCTCATTTCTCATCTCGTTGTGCTCCGGTTCGCCATTCCAGCCGCTTTACTAGCAATCTCTCTCCTTGGAGAATCAGCACCTTTATCCTCCTGTTCCGTACAGGTTGCAATTTGTCCTGAGGATGAACGGGAAGAGGGGCAACCAATGAGAGACTAGCTCTAGGTGTTGGGACAGGCACAGGTCACTCTGTTTTCCCATCAGGAAGAAGAATTAACCACAGGCTCAGCCTGCCGCCAGGAACCAGAATACGGCCTGAAGCAATCCTGCGCTTTTGCGGCCAGCTCCCAAGAAAGCGAGTTGAATAATGGAGCTCAGGGGCACTGCAATTCACAAACCTGCAGACTTAGAAATGATAACTCTCGTCCACAAATATATTGAGGGAAGGCAACGAAGAGGATTTGAAAGCAAGGCAGAATTGCAGGAAACAGATTTCAGGAGGTACATTCGAATCGCATTTAAAGCAGAGGAAAAGCGGCAAAACCTCGACAATGATGCCCTTGGCCAAAAAGGGCGTATGCGTTTTTTCCTGAATATATTCAGGAAAAAACGCATACGCCCTTTTTGGCCAACCAAGCAACCTGGAAAGGCAAATCGGCGCTACAAAGAAGTCTCGCTTCCCATCGGTCAAAAGGGCCATGCTGAATAAAGTGTCAAAACCAGAAATGCAGGACAGGCCATGGAGAAATGGGAGCCTTGCTACACTGATGGGCGGGATGTAAATTGCCAACAGCCACTCTGGAGAAGTGTACGGTGTGTCCTGAAACATCTAAAAAACTCAGCTTAGAGAGCATAGGGCACTTCCACTCATGGGCGTATAAATTGGGAAAACTAAAAATCAGCAAGACACAGGCACCCCAAAGTTTTGGGCTACTCTGTTGACAAGAACCTCCACTTCGTTACACCTTAAATATCCGAGGAAAGAGAAGAATGGATAAAGAAGTTGTGGTCTTTATGTACAATGGAATATCACTCAGCCATGAAATCAATGTCATAAGGCTAGTAGCAGCATGATGAGTGGATTTAGGTATGACGATTCTAAGTGAAGTAAATCACACAGAAAAAGACAATTATCATAAGATATCACTTATAGAGGGAATGTAAAAACCGCTACCCTTGAACTGAATTACAAAACAGAACAGAGTCACACGTTTAGAAAACACACTATGGCTGCTTAACGGGAAAGGTGAGGTGGGGTGATGCATAAAACAAGGGTTTCAAATTAGCTCAGATATCGTTCCAGAAACCCAATATGTAATAGACAAGACCTACTCCTTGCTCAGTGAACTGGACTCAACACCCCCTATTCACCGCCCAAGAATATATCTGACTAGTAAGAATCTTCAAACCTATGTATTGCTATCTCTCTGTAAGTGAGTGAGGCGGGTGTAAAGCGGCATAAACACAGCAGTGAAAAGCAGCCAAACCCCATTATAAAAATCAATTACTTTTCAAAACCCGTGAAACAAAGACAGTGAAAGAGAGAGAAATTCTTACAAAATTCGTTCAGGGGCTGTGATGCCACCGGGATTGACCATATCTAGACCCACAGCTGATTGAGACATATGGGTGGACACTCTTGGGGCTGAGAGGTTTGGTGAGGTTGGGTGAGCTAACGCAGACCCTTTAAATTAATACGGCGTGGTACCCATCCCATGGGTCCCAAATCTCCAGGTTCAAGGGCATCGTCCTACATTGAAAACATGCATGAGAAACCCCGAAGATGGCACACCGTGTGATGGGGAAAGGTTTCTAAAACGCACCTCATTTCTCATCTCCTTGTGCTCCGGTTCGCCATTCCAGCCGCTTTACTAGCAATCTCTCTCCTTGGAGAATCAGCACCTTTATCCTCCTGTTCCGTACAGGTTGCAATTTGTCCTGAGGATGAACGGGAAGAGGGGGAACCAATGAGAGACTAGCTCTAGGTGTTGGGACAGGCACAGGTCACTCTGTTTTCCCATCAGGAAGAAGAATTAACCACAGGCTCAGCCTGCCGCCAGGAACCAGAATACGGCCTGAAGCAATCCTGCGCTTTTGCGGCCAGCTCCCAAGAAAGCGAGTTAAAGAATGGAGCTCAGGGGCACTGCAATTCACAAACCTGCAGACTTAGAAATGATAACTCTCGTCCACAAATATATTGAGGGAAGGCAACGAAGAGGATTTGAAAGCAAGGCAGAATTGCAGGAAACAGATTTCAGGAGGTAGATTCGAATCGCCTTTAAAGCAGAGGAAAAGCGGCAAAACCTCGACAATGATGCCCTTGGCCAAAAAGGGCGTATGCGTTTTTTCATGAATATATTCAGGAAAAAACGCATACGCCCTTTTTGGCCAACCAAGCAACCTGGAAAGGCAAATCAGCGCTACAAAGAAGTCTCGCTTCCCATCGGTCAAAAGGGCCATGCTGAATAAAGTGTCAAAACCAGAAATGCAGGACAGGCCATGGAGAAATGGGAGCCTTGCTACACTGATGGGCGGGATGTAAATTGCCAACAGCCACTCTGGAGAAGTGTACGGTGTGTCCTGAAACATCTAAAAAACTCAGCTTAGAGAGCATAGGGCACTTCCACTCATGGGCGTATAAATTGGGAAAACTAAAAATCAGCAAGACACAGGCACCCCAAAGTTTTGGGCTACTCTGCTGACAAGAACCTCCACTTCGTTACACCTTAAATATCCCAGGAAAGAGAAGAATGGATAAAGAAGATGTGGTCCTTATATACAATGGAATATCACTCAGCCATGAAATCAATGTCATAAGGCTAGTAGCAGCATGATGAGTGGATTTAGCTATGACGATTCTAAGTGAAATAAGTCACACAGAAAAAGACACTTATCATGAGATATCACTTATAGAGGGAATGTAAAAACCGCTACCCTTGAACTGAATTACAAAACAGAACAGAATCACACGTTTAGAAAACAGACTATGGCTGCTTAACGGGAAAGGTGAGGTGGGGTGATGCATAAAACAAGGGTTTCAAATTAGCTCAGATATCGTTCCATAAACCCAATATGTAATAGACAAGACCTACTCCTTGCTCAGTGAACTGGACTCAACACCCCCTATTCACCGCCCAGGAATATATCAGACTAGTAAGAATCTTCAAACCTATGTATTGATATCTCTCTGTAAGTGAGTCAAGTGGGTGTAAAGCGGCATAAACACAGCAGTGAAAAGCAGCCAAACCCCATTATAAAAATCAATTACTTTTCAAAACCCGTGAAACAAAGACAGTGAAAGAGAGAGAAATTCTTACAAAATTCGTTCAGGGGCTGTGAGGCCACCTGGATTGACCATATCTAGACCCACAGCTGATTGAGACATATGGGTGGACACTCTTGGGGCTGAGAGGTTTGGTGAGGTTGGGTGAGCTAACGCAGACCCTTTAAATTAATACGGCGTGGTACCCATCCCATGGGTCCCAAATCTCCAGGTTCAAGGGCATCGTCCTACATTGAAAACATGCATGAGAAACCCCGAAGATGGTACACCGTGTGATGGGGAAAGGTTTCTAAAACGCACCTCATTTCTCATCTCCTTGTGCTCCGGCTCGCCATTCCAGCCGCTTTACTAGCAATCTCTCTCCTTGGAGAATCAGCACCTTTATCCTCCTGTTCCGTACAGGTTGCAATTTGTCCTGAGGATGAACGGGAAGAGGGGGAACCAATGAGAGACTAGCTCTAGGTGTTGGGACAGGCACAGGTCACTCTGTTTTCCCATCAGGAAGAAGAATTAACCACAGGCTCAGCCTGCCGCCAGGAACCAGAATACGGCCTGAAGCAATCCTGCGCTTTTGCGGCCAGCTCCCAAGAAAGCGAGTTGAAGAATGGAGCTCAGGGGCACTGCAATTCACAAACCTGCAGACTTAGAAATGATAACTCTCGTCCACAAATATATTGAGGGAAGGCAACGAAGAGGATTTGAAAGCAAGGCAGAATTGCAGGAAACAGATTTCAGGAGGTAGATTCGAATCGCCTTTAAAGCACAGGAAAAGCGGCAAAACCTCGACAGTGATGCCCTTGGCCAAAAAGGGCGTATGCGTTTTTTCCTGAATATATTCAGGAAAAAACGCATACGCCCTTTTTGGCCAACCAAGCAACCTGGAAAGGCAAATCAGCGCTACAAAGCAGTCTCGCTTCCCATCGGTCAAAAGGGCCATGCTGAATAAAGTGTCAAAACCAGAAATGCAGGACAGTCCATGGAGAAATGGGAGCCTTGCTACGCTGATGGGCGGGACGTAAATTGCCAACAGCCACTCTGGAGAAGTGTACGGTGTGTCCTGAAACATCTAAAAAACTCAGCTTAGAGAGCTTGGGCACTTCCACTCATGGGCGTATAAATTGGGAAAACTAAAAATCAGCAAGACACAGGCACCCCAAAGTTTTGGGCTACTCTATTGACAAGAACCTCCACTTCGTTACACCTTAAATATCCGAGGAAAGAGAAGAATGGATAAAGAAGTTGTGGTCCTTATATACAATGGAATATCACTCAGCCATGAAATCAATGTCATAAGGCTAGTAGCAGCATGATGAGTGGATTTAGCTATGACGATTCTAAGTGAAATAAGTCACACAGAAAAAGACACTTATCATGAGATATCACTTATAGAGGGAATGTAAAAACCGCTACCCTTGAACTGAATTACAAAACAGAACAGAGTCACACGTTTAGAAAACACACTATGGCTGCTTAACGGGAAAGGTGAGGTGGGGTGATGCATAAAACAAGGGTTTCAAATTAGCTCAGATATCGTTCCATAAACCCAATATGTAATAGACAAGACCTACTCCTTGCTCAGTGAACTGGACTCAACACCCCCTATTCACCGCCCAAGAATATATCTGACTAGTAAGAATCTTCAAACCTATGTATTGCTATCTCTCTGTAAGTGAGTGAGGCGGGTGTAAAGCGGCATAAACACAGCAGTGAAAAGCAGCCAAACCCCATTATAAAAATCAATTACTTTTCAAAACCCGTGAAACAAAGACAGTGAAAGAGAGAGAAATTCTTACAAAATTCGTTCAGGGGCTGTGAGGCCACCTGGATTGACCATATCTAGACCCACAGCTGATTGAGACATATGGGTGGACACTCTTGGGGCTGAGAGGTTTGGTGAGGTTGGGTGAGCTAACGCAGACCCTTTAAATTAATACGGCGTGGTACCCATCCCATGGGTCCCAAATCTCCAGGTTCAAGGGCATCGTCCTACATTGAAAACATGCATGAGAAACCCCGAAGATGGTACACCGTGTGATGGGGAAAGGTTTCTAAAACGCACCTCATTTCTCATCTCCTTGTGCTCCGGCTCGCCATTCCAGCCGCTTTACTAGCAATCTCTCTCCTTGGAGAATCAGCACCTTTATCCTCCTGTTCCGTACAGGTTGCAATTTGTCCTGAGGATGAACGGGAAGAGGGGGAACCAATGAGAGACTAGCTCTAGGTGTTGGGACAGGCACAGGTCACTCTGTTTTCCCATCAGGAAGAAGAATTAACCACAGGCTCAGCCTGCCGCCAGGAACCAGAATACGGCCTGAAGCAATCCTGCGCTTTTGCGGCCAGCTCCCAAGAAAGCGAGTTGAATCATGGAGCTCAGGGGCACTGCAATTCACAAACCTGCAGACTTAGAAATGATAACTCTCGTCCACAAATATATTGAGGGAAGGCAACGAAGAGGATTTGAAAGCAAGGCAGAATTGCAGGAAACAGATTTCAGGAGGTAGATTCGAATCGCCTTTAAAGCACAGGAAAAGCGGCAAAACCTCGACAGTGATGCCCTTGGCCAAAAAGGGCGTATGCGTTTTTTCCTGAATATATTCAGGAAAAAACGCATACGCCCTTTTTGGCCAACCAAGCAACCTGGAAAGGCAAATCAGCGCTACAAAGCAGTCTCGCTTCCCATCGGTCAAAAGGGCCATGCTGAATAAAGTGTCAAAACCAGAAATGCAGGACAGTCCATGGAGAAATGGGAGCCTTGCTACGCTGATGGGCGGGACGTAAATTGCCAACAGCCACTCTGGAGAAGTGTACGGTGTGTCCTGAAACATCTAAAAAACTCAGCTTAGAGAGCTTGGGCACTTCCACTCATGGGCGTATAAATTGGGAAAACTAAAAATCAGCAAGACACAGGCACCCCAAAGTTTTGGGCTACTCTATTGACAAGAACCTCCACTTCGTTACACCTTAAATATCCGAGGAAAGAGAAGAATGGATAAAGAAGTTGTGGTCCTTATATACAATGGAATATCACTCAGCCATGAAATCAATGTCATAAGGCTAGTAGCAGCATGATGAGTGGATTTAGCTATGACGATTCTAAGTGAAATAAGTCACACAGAAAAAGACACTTATCATGAGATATCACTTATAGAGGGAATGTAAAAACCGCTACCCTTGAACTGAATTACAAAACAGAACAGAGTCACACGTTTAGAAAACACACTATGGCTGCTTAACGGGAAAGGTGAGGTGGGGTGATGCATAAAACAAGGGTTTCAAATTAGCTCAGATATCGTTCCATAAACCCAATATGTAATAGACAAGACCTACTCCTTGCTCAGTGAACTGGACTCAACACCCCCTATTCACCGCCCAAGAATATATCTGACTAGTAAGAATCTTCAAACCTATGTATTGCTATCTCTCTGTAAGTGAGTGAGGCGGGTGTAAAGCGGCATAAACACAGCAGTGAAAAGCAGCCAAACCCCATTATAAAAATCAATTACTTTTCAAAACCCGTGAAACAAAGACAGTGAAAGAGAGAGAAATTCTTACAAAATTCGTTCAGGGGCTGTGATGCCACCTGGATTGACCATATCTAGACCCACAGCTGATTGAGACATATGGGTCGACACTCTTAGGGCTGAGAGGTTTGGTGAGGTTGGGTGAGCTAACGCAGACCCTTTAAATTAATACGGCGTGGTACCCATCCCATGGGTCCCAAATCTCCAGGTTCAAGGGCATCGTCCTACATTGAAAACATGCATGAGAAACCCCGAAGATGGCACACCGTGTGATGGGGAAAGGTTTCTAAAACGCACCTCATTTCTCATCTCCTTGTGCTCCGGGTCGCCATTCCAGCTGCTTTACTAGCAATCTCTCTCCTTGGAGAATCAGCACCTTTATCCTCCTGTTCCGTACAGGTTGCAATTTGTCCTGAGGATGAACGGGAAGAGGGGGAACCAATGAGAGACTAGCTCTAGGTGTTGGGACAGGCACAGGTCACTCTGTTTTCCCATCAGGAAGAAGAATTAACCACAGGCTCAGCCTGCCGCCAGGAACCAGAATACGGCCTGAAGCAATCCTGCGCTTTTGCGGCCAGCTCCCAAGAAAGCGAGTTGAAGAATGGAGCTCAGGGGCACTGCAATTCACAAACCTGCAGACTTAGAAATGATAACTCTCGTCCACAAATATATTGAGGGAAGGCAACGAAGAGGATTTGAAAGCAAGGCAGAATTGCAGGAAACAGATTTCAGGAGGTAGATTCGAATCGCCTTTAAAGCAGAGGAAAAGCGGCAAAACCTCGACAATGATGCCCTTGGCCAAAAAGGGCGTATGCGTTTTTTCATGAATATATTCAGGAAAAAACGCATACGCCCTTTTTGGCCAACCAAGCAACCTGGAAAGGCAAATCAGCGCTACAAAGAAGTCTCGCTTCCCATCGGTCAAAAGGGCCATGCTGAATAAAGTGTCAAAACCAGAAATGCAGGACAGGCCATGGAGAAATGGGAGCCTTGCTACACTGATGGGCGGGATGTAAATTGCCAACAGCCACTCTGGAGAAGTGTACGGTGTGTCCTGAAACATCTAAAAAACTCAGCTTAGAGAGCATAGGGCACTTCCACTCATGGGCGTATAAATTGGGAAAACTAAAAATCAGCAAGACACAGGCACCCCAAAGTTTTGGGCTACTCTGCTGACAAGAACCTCCACTTCGTTACACCTTAAATATCCCAGGAAAGAGAAGAATGGATAAAGAAGATGTGGTCCTTATATACAATGGAATATCACTCAGCCATGAAATCAATGTCATAAGGCTAGTAGCAGCATGATGAGTGGATTTAGCTATGACGATTCTAAGTGAAATAAGTCACACAGAAAAAGACACTTATCATGAGATATCACTTATAGAGGGAATGTAAAAACCGCTACCCTTGAACTGAATTACAAAACAGAACAGAATCACACGTTTAGAAAACAGACTATGGCTGCTTAACGGGAAAGGTGAGGTGGGGTGATGCATAAAACAAGGGTTTCAAATTAGCTCAGATATCGTTCCATAAACCCAATATGTAATAGACAAGACCTACTCCTTGCTCAGTGAACTGGACTCAACACCCCCTATTCACCGCCCAGGAATATATCAGACTAGTAAGAATCTTCAAACCTATGTATTGATATCTCTCTGTAAGTGAGTCAAGTGGGTGTAAAGCGGCATAAACACAGCAGTGAAAAGCAGCCAAACCCCATTATAAAAATCAATTACTTTTCAAAACCCGTGAAACAAAGACAGTGAAAGAGAGAGAAATTCTTACAAAATTCGTTCAGGGGCTGTGAGGCCACCTGGATTGACCATATCTAGACCCACAGCTGATTGAGACATATGGGTGGACACTCTTGGGGCTGAGAGGTTTGGTGAGGTTGGGTGAGCTAACGCAGACCCTTTAAATTAATACGGCGTGGTACCCATCCCATGGGTCCCAAATCTCCAGGTTCAAGGGCATCGTCCTACATTGAAAACATGCATGAGAAACCCCGAAGATGGTACACCGTGTGATGGGGAAAGGTTTCTAAAACGCACCTCATTTCTCATCTCCTTGTGCTCCGGCTCGCCATTCCAGCCGCTTTACTAGCAATCTCTCTCCTTGGAGAATCAGCACCTTTATCCTCCTGTTCCGTACAGGTTGCAATTTGTCCTGAGGATGAACGGGAAGAGGGGGAACCAATGAGAGACTAGCTCTAGGTGTTGGGACAGGCACAGGTCACTCTGTTTTCCCATCAGGAAGAAGAATTAACCACAGGCTCAGCCTGCCGCCAGGAACCAGAATACGGCCTGAAGCAATCCTGCGCTTTTGCGGCCAGCTCCCAAGAAAGCGAGTTGAAGAATGGAGCTCAGGGGCACTGCAATTCACAAACCTGCAGACTTAGAAATGATAACTCTCGTCCACAAATATATTGAGGGAAGGCAACGAAGAGGATTTGAAAGCAAGGCAGAATTGCAGGAAACAGATTTCAGGAGGTAGATTCGAATCGCCTTTAAAGCACAGGAAAAGCGGCAAAACCTCCACAGTGATGCCCTTGGCCAAAAAGGGCGTATGCGTTTTTTCCTGAATATATTCAGGAAAAAACGCATACGCCCTTTTTGGCCAACCAAGCAACCTGGAAAGGCAAATCAGCGCTACAAAGCAGTCTCGCTTCCCATCGGTCAAAAGGGCCATGCTGAATAAAGTGTCAAAACCAGAAATGCAGGACAGTCCATGGAGAAATGGGAGCCTTGCTACGCTGATGGGCGGGACGTAAATTGCCAACAGCCACTCTGGAGAAGTGTACGGTGTGTCCTGAAACATCTAAAAAACTCAGCTTAGAGAGCTTGGGCACTTCCACTCATGGGCGTATAAATTGGGAAAACTAAAAATCAGCAAGACACAGGCACCCCAAAGTTTTGGGCTACTCTATTGACAAGAACCTCCACTTCGTTACACCTTAAATATCCGAGGAAAGAGAAGAATGGATAAAGAAGTTGTGGTCCTTATGTACAATGGAATATCACTCAGCCATGAAATCAATGTCATAAGGCTAGTAGCAGCATGATGAGTGGATTTAGCTATGACGATTCTAAGTGAAATAAGTCACACAGAAAAAGACACTTATCATGAGATATCACTTATAGAGGGAATGTAAAAACCGCTACCCTTGAACTGAATTACAAAACAGAACAGAGTCACACGTTTAGAAAACACACTATGGCTGCTTAACGGGAAAGGTGAGGTGGGGTGATGCATAAAACAAGGGTTTCAAATTAGCTCAGATATCGTTCCATAAACCCAATATGTAATAGACAAGACCTACTCCTTGCTCAGTGAACTGGACTCAACACCCTCTATTCACCGCCCAAGAATATATCTGACTAGTAAGAATCTTCAAACCTATGTATTGCTATCTCTCTGTAAGTGAGTGAGGCGGGTGTAAAGCGGCATAAACACAGCAGTGAAAAGCAGCCAAACCCCATTATAAAAATCAATTACTTTTCAAAACCCGTGAAACAAAGACAGTGAAAGAGAGAGAAATTCTTACAAAATTCGTTCAGGGGCTGTGATGCCACCGGGATTGACCATATCTAGACCCACAGCTGATTGAGACATATGGGTGGACACTCTTGGGGCTGAGAGGTTTGGTGAGGTTGGGTGAGCTAACGCAGACCCTTTAAATTAATACGGCGTGGTACCCATCCCATGGGTCCCAAATCTCCAGGTTCAAGGGCATCGTCCTACATTGAAAACATGCATGAGAAACCCCGAAGATGGCACACCGTGTGATGGGGAAAGGTTTCTAAAACGCACCTCATTTCTCATCTCCTTGTGCTCCGGTTCGCCATTCCAGCCGCTTTACTAGCAATCTCTCTCCTTGGAGAATCAGCACCTTTATCCTCCTGTTCCGTACAGGTTGCAATTTGTCCTGAGGATGAACGGGAAGAGGGGGAACCAATGAGAGACTAGCTCTAGGTGTGGGGACAGGCACAGGTCACTCTGTTTTCCCATCAGGAAGAAGAATTAACCACAGGCTCAGCCTGCCGCCAGGAAGCAGAATACGGCCTGAAGCAATCCTGCGCTTTTGCGGCCAGCTCCCAAGAAAGCGAGTTGAATCATGGAGCTCAGGGGCACTGCAATTCACAAACCTGCAGACTTAGAAATGATAACTCTCGTCCACAAATATATTGAGGGAAGGCAACGAAGAGGATTTGAAAGCAAGGCAGAATTGCAGGAAACAGATTTCAGGAGGTAGATTCGAATCGCCTTTAAAGCAGAGGAAAAGCGGCAAAACCTCGACAATGATGCCCTTGGCCAAAAAGGGCGTATGCGTTTTTTCCTGAATATATTCAGGAAAAAACGCATACGCCCTTTTTGGCCAACCAAGCAACCTGGAAAGGCAAATCGGCGCTACAAAGAAGTCTCGCTTCCCATCGGTCAAAAGGGCCATGCTGAATAAAGTGTCAAAACCAGAAATGCAGGACAGGCCATGGAGAAATGGGAGCCTTGCTACACTGATGGGCGGGATGTAAATTGCCAACAGCCACTCTGGAGAAGTGTACGGTGTGTCCTGAAACATCTAAAAAACTCAGCTTAGAGAGCATAGGGCACTTCCACTCATGGGCGTATAAATTGGGAAAACTAAAAATCAGCAAGACACAGGCACCCCAAAGTTTTGGGCTACTCTGTTGACAAGAACCTCCACTTCGTTACACCTTAAATATGCGAGGAAAGAGAAGAATGGATAAAGAAGATGTGGTCCTTATATACAATGGAATATCACTCAGCCATGAAATCAATGTCATAAGGCTAGTAGCAGCATGATGAGTGGATTTAGCTATGACGATTCTAAGTGAAATAAGTCACACAGAAAAAGACACTTATCATGAGATATCACTTATAGAGGGAATGTAAAAACCGCTACCCTTGAACTGAATTACAAAACAGAACAGAATCACACGTTTAGAAAACAGACTATGGCTGCTTAACGGGAAAGGTGAGGTGGGGTGATGCATAAAACAAGGGTTTCAAATTAGCTCAGATATCGTTCCATAAACCCAATATGTAATAGACAAGACCTACTCCTTGCTCAGTGAACTGGACTCAACACCCCATATTCACCGCCCAGGAATATATCAGACTAGTAAGAATCTTCAAACCTATGTATTGATATCTCTCTGTAAGTGAGTCAAGTGGGTGTAAAGCGGCATAAACACAGCAGTGAAAAGCAGCCAAACCCCATTATAAAAATCAATTACTTTTCAAAACCCGTGAAACAAAGACAGTGAAAGAGAGAGAAATTCTTACAAAATTCGTTCAGGGGCTGTGATGCCACCTGGATTGACCATATCTAGACCCACAGCTGATTGAGACATATGGGTGGACACTCTTGGGGCTGAGAGGTTTGGTGAGGTTGGGTGAGCTAACGCAGACCCTTTAAATTAATACGGCGTGGTACCCATCCCATGGGTCCCAAATCTCCAGGTTCAAGGCCATCGTCCTACATTGAAAACATGCATGAGAAACCCCGAAGATGGTACACCGTGTGATGGGGAAAGGTTTCTAAAACGCACCTCATTTCTCATTTCCTTGTGCTCCGGCTCGCCATTCCAGCCGCTTTACTAGCAATCTCTCTCCTTGGAGAATCAGCACCTTTATCCTCCTGTTCCGTACAGGTTGCAATTTGTCCTGAGGATGAACGGGAAGAGGGGGAACCAATGAGAGACTAGCTCTAGGTGTTGGGACAGGCACAGGTCACTCTGTTTTCCCATCAGGAAGAAGAATTAACCACAGGCTCAGCCTGCCGCCAGGAAGCAGAATACGGCCTGAAGCAATCCTGCGCTTTTGCGGCCAGCTCCCAAGAAAGCGAGTTGAATAATGGAGCTCAGGGGCACTGCAATTCACAAACCTGCAGACTTAGAAATGATAACTCTCGTCCACAAATATATTGAGGGAAGGCAACGAAGAGGATTTGAAAGCAAGGCAGAATTGCAGGAAACAGATTTCAGGAGGTAGATTCGAATCGCCTTTAAAGCACAGGAAAAGCGGCAAAACCTCGACAGTGATGCCCTTGGCCAAAAAGGGCGTATGCGTTTTTTCCTGAATATATTCAGGAAAAAACGCATACGCCCTTTTTGGCCAACCAAGCAACCTGGAAAGGCAAATCAGCGCTACAAAGAAGTCTCGCTTCCCATCGGTCAAAAGGGCCATGCTGAATAAAGTGTCAAAACCAGAAATGCAGGACAGGCCATGGAGAAATGGGAGCCTTGCTACGCTGATGCGCGGGACGTAAATTGCCAACAGCCACTCTGGAGAAGTGTACGGTGTGTCCTGAAACATCTAAAAAACTCAGCTTAGAGAGCTTGGGCACTTCCACTCATGGGCGTATAAATTGGGAAAACTAAAAATCAGCAAGACACAGGCACCCCAAAGTTTTGGGCTACTCTATTGACAAGAACCTCCACTTCGTTACACCTTAAATATCCGAGGAAAGAGAAGAATGGATAAAGAAGTTGTGGTCTTTATGTACAATGGAATATCACTCAGCCATGAAATCAATGTCATAAGGCTAGTAGCAGCATGATGAGTGGATTTAGGTATGACGATTCTAAGTGAAGTAAATCACACAGAAAAAGACACTTATCATAAGATATCACTTATAGAGGGAATGTAAAAACCGCTACCCTTGAACTGAATTACAAAACAGAACAGAGTCACACGTTTAGAAAACACACTATGGCTGCTTAACGGGAAAGGTGAGGTGGGGTGATGCATAAAACAAGGGTTTCAAATTAGCTCAGATATCGTTCCAGAAACCCAATATGTAATAGACAAGACCTACTCCTTGCTCAGTGAACTGGACTCAACACCCCCTATTCACCGCCCAAGAATATATCTGACTAGTAAGAATCTTCAAACCTATGTATTGCTATCTCTCTGTAAGTGAGTGAGGCGGGTGTAAAGCGGCATAAACACAGCAGTGAAAAGCAGCCAAACCCCATTATAAAAATCAATTACTTTTCAAAACCCGTGAAACAAAGACAGTGAAAGAGAGAGAAATTCTTACAAAATTCGTTCAGGGGCTGTGATGCCACCGGGATTGACCATATCTAGACCCACAGCTGATTGAGACATATGGGTGGACACTCTTGGGGCTGAGAGGTTTGGTGAGGTTGGGTGAGCTAACGCAGACCCTTTAAATTAATACGGCGTGGTACCCATCCCATGGGTCCCAAATCTCCAGGTTCAAGGGCATCGTCCTACATTGAAAACATGCATGAGAAACCCCGAAGATGGCACACCGTGTGATGGGGAAAGGTTTCTAAAACGCACCTCATTTCTCATCTCCTTGTGCTCCGGTTCGCCATTCCAGCCGCTTTACTAGCAATCTCTCTCCTTGGAGAATCAGCACCTTTATCCTCCTGTTCCGTACAGGTTGCAATTTGTCCTGAGGATGAACGGGAAGAGGGGGAACCAATGAGAGACTAGCTCTAGGTGTTGGGACAGGCACAGGTCACTCTGTTTTCCCATCAGGAAGAAGAATTAACCACAGGCTCAGCCTGCCGCCAGGAACCAGAATACGGCCTGAAGCAATCCTGCGCTTTTGCGGCCAGCTCCCAAGAAAGCGAGTTAAAGAATGGAGCTCAGGGGCACTGCAATTCACAAACCTGCAGACTTAGAAATGATAACTCTCGTCCACAAATATATTGAGGGAAGGCAACGAAGAGGATTTGAAAGCAAGGCAGAATTGCAGGAAACAGATTTCAGGAGGTAGATTCGAATCGCCTTTAAAGCAGAGGAAAAGCGGCAAAACCTCGACAATGATGCCCTTGGCCAAAAAGGGCGTATGCGTTTTTTCATGAATATATTCAGGAAAAAACGCATACGCCCTTTTTGGCCAACCAAGCAACCTGGAAAGGCAAATCAGCGCTACAAAGAAGTCTCGCTTCCCATCGGTCAAAAGGGCCATGCTGAATAAAGTGTCAAAACCAGAAATGCAGGACAGGCCATGGAGAAATGGGAGCCTTGCTACACTGATGGGCGGGATGTAAATTGCCAACAGCCACTCTGGAGAAGTGTACGGTGTGTCCTGAAACATCTAAAAAACTCAGCTTAGAGAGCATAGGGCACTTCCACTCATGGGCGTATAAATTGGGAAAACTAAAAATCAGCAAGACACAGGCACCCCAAAGTTTTGGGCTACTCTGCTGACAAGAACCTCCACTTCGTTACACCTTAAATATCCCAGGAAAGAGAAGAATGGATAAAGAAGATGTGGTCCTTATATACAATGGAATATCACTCAGCCATGAAATCAATGTCATAAGGCTAGTAGCAGCATGATGAGTGGATTTAGCTATGACGATTCTAAGTGAAATAAGTCACACAGAAAAAGACACTTATCATGAGATATCACTTATAGAGGGAATGTAAAAACCGCTACCCTTGAACTGAATTACAAAACAGAACAGAATCACACGTTTAGAAAACAGACTATGGCTGCTTAACGGGAAAGGTGAGGTGGGGTGATGCATAAAACAAGGGTTTCAAATTAGCTCAGATATCGTTCCATAAACCCAATATGTAATAGACAAGACCTACTCCTTGCTCAGTGAACTGGACTCAACACCCCCTATTCACCGCCCAGGAATATATCAGACTAGTAAGAATCTTCAAACCTATGTATTGATATCTCTCTGTAAGTGAGTCAAGTGGGTGTAAAGCGGCATAAACACAGCAGTGAAAAGCAGCCAAACCCCATTATAAAAATCAATTACTTTTCAAAACCCGTGAAACAAAGACAGTGAAAGAGAGAGAAATTCTTACAAAATTCGTTCAGGGGCTGTGAGGCCACCTGGATTGACCATATCTAGACCCACAGCTGATTGAGACATATGGGTGGACACTCTTGGGGCTGAGAGGTTTGGTGAGGTTGGGTGAGCTAACGCAGACCCTTTAAATTAATACGGCGTGGTACCCATCCCATGGGTCCCAAATCTCCAGGTTCAAGGGCATCGTCCTACATTGAAAACATGCATGAGAAACCCCGAAGATGGTACACCGTGTGATGGGGAAAGGTTTCTAAAACGCACCTCATTTCTCATCTCCTTGTGCTCCGGCTCGCCATTCCAGCCGCTTTACTAGCAATCTCTCTCCTTGGAGAATCAGCACCTTTATCCTCCTGTTCCGTACAGGTTGCAATTTGTCCTGAGGATGAACGGGAAGAGGGGGAACCAATGAGAGACTAGCTCTAGGTGTTGGGACAGGCACAGGTCACTCTGTTTTCCCATCAGGAAGAAGAATTAACCACAGGCTCAGCCTGCCGCCAGGAACCAGAATACGGCCTGAAGCAATCCTGCGCTTTTGCGGCCAGCTCCCAAGAAAGCGAGTTGAAGAATGGAGCTCAGGGGCACTGCAATTCACAAACCTGCAGACTTAGAAATGATAACTCTCGTCCACAAATATATTGAGGGAAGGCAACGAAGAGGATTTGAAAGCAAGGCAGAATTGCAGGAAACAGATTTCAGGAGGTAGATTCGAATCGCCTTTAAAGCACAGGAAAAGCGGCAAAACCTCGACAGTGATGCCCTTGGCCAAAAAGGGCGTATGCGTTTTTTCCTGAATATATTCAGGAAAAAACGCATACGCCCTTTTTGGCCAACCAAGCAACCTGGAAAGGCAAATCAGCGCTACAAAGCAGTCTCGCTTCCCATCGGTCAAAAGGGCCATGCTGAATAAAGTGTCAAAACCAGAAATGCAGGACAGTCCATGGAGAAATGGGAGCCTTGCTACGCTGATGGGCGGGACGTAAATTGCCAACAGCCACTCTGGAGAAGTGTACGGTGTGTCCTGAAACATCTAAAAAACTCAGCTTAGAGAGCTTGGGCACTTCCACTCATGGGCGTATAAATTGGGAAAACTAAAAATCAGCAAGACACAGGCACCCCAAAGTTTTGGGCTACTCTATTGACAAGAACCTCCACTTCGTTACACCTTAAATATCCGAGGAAAGAGAAGAATGGATAAAGAAGTTGTGGTCCTTATAAACAATGGAATATCACTCAGCCATGAAATCAATGTCATAAGGCTAGTAGCAGCATGATGAGTGGATTTAGCTATGACGATTCTAAGTGAAATAAGTCACACAGAAAAAGACACTTATCATGAGATATCACTTATAGAGGGAATGTAAAAACCGCTACCCTTGAACTGAATTACAAAACAGAACAGAGTCACACGTTTAGAAAACACACTATGGCTGCTTAACGGGAAAGGTGAGGTGGGGTGATGCATAAAACAAGGGTTTCAAATTAGCTCAGATATCGTTCCATAAACCCAATATGTAATAGACAAGACCTACTCCTTGCTCAGTGAACTGGACTCAACACCCCCTATTCACCGCCCAAGAATATATCTGACTAGTAAGAATCTTCAAACCTATGTATTGCTATCTCTCTGTAAGTGAGTGAGGCGGGTGTAAAGCGGCATAAACACAGCAGTGAAAAGCAGCCAAACCCCATTATAAAAATCAATTACTTTTCAAAACCCGTGAAACAAAGACAGTGAAAGAGAGAGAAATTCTTACAAAATTCGTTCAGGGGCTGTGAGGCCACCTGGATTGACCATATCTAGACCCACAGCTGATTGAGACATATGGGTGGACACTCTTGGGGCTGAGAGGTTTGGTGAGGTTGGGTGAGCTAACGCAGACCCTTTAAATTAATACGGCGTGGTACCCATCCCATGGGTCCCAAATCTCCAGGTTCAAGGGCATCGTCCTACATTGAAAACATGCATGAGAAACCCCGAAGATGGTACACCGTGTGATGGGGAAAGGTTTCTAAAACGCACCTCATTTCTCATCTCCTTGTGCTCCGGCTCGCCATTCCAGCCGCTTTACTAGCAATCTCTCTCCTTGGAGAATCAGCACCTTTATCCTCCTGTTCCGTACAGGTTGCAATTTGTCCTGAGGATGAACGGGAAGAGGGGGAACCAATGAGAGACTAGCTCTAGGTGTTGGGACAGGCACAGGTCACTCTGTTTTCCCATCAGGAAGAAGAATTAACCACAGGCTCAGCCTGCCGCCAGGAACCAGAATACGGCCTGAAGCAATCCTGCGCTTTTGCGGCCAGCTCCCAAGAAAGCGAGTTGAAGAATGGAGCTCAGGGGCACTGCAATTCACAAACCTGCAGACTTAGAAATGATAACTCTCGTCCACAAATATATTGAGGGAAGGCAACGAAGAGGATTTGAAAGCAAGGCAGAATTGCAGGAAACAGATTTCAGGAGGTAGATTCGAATCGCCTTTAAAGCACAGGAAAAGCGGCAAAACCTCGACAGTGATGCCCTTGGCCAAAAAGGGCGTATGCGTTTTTTCCTGAATATATTCAGGAAAAAACGCATACGCCCTTTTTGGCCAACCAAGCAACCTGGAAAGGCAAATCAGCGCTACAAAGCAGTCTCGCTTACCATCGGTCAAAAGGGCCATGCTGAATAAAGTGTCAAAACCAGAAATGCAGGACAGTCCATGGAGAAATGGGAGCCTTGCTACGCTGATGGGCGGGACGTAAATTGCCAACAGCCACTCTGGAGAAGTGTACGGTGTGTCCTGAAACATCTAAAAAACTCAGCTTAGAGAGCTTGGGCACTTCCACTCATGGGCGTATAAATTGGGAAAACTAAAAATCAGCAAGACACAGGCACCCCAAAGTTTTGGGCTACTCTGCTGACAAGAACCTCCACTTCGTTACACCTTAAATATCCGAGGAAAGAGAAGAATGGATAAAGAAGTTGTGGTCCTTATGTACAATGGAATATCACTCAGCCATGAAATCAATGTCATAAGGCTAGTAGCAGCATGATGAGTGGATTTAGCTATGACGATTCTAAGTGAAATAAGTCACACAGAAAAAGACACTTATCATGAGATATCACTTATAGAGGGAATGTAAAAACCGCTACCCTTGAACTGAATTACAAAACAGAACAGAGTCACACGTTTAGAAAACACACTATGGCTGCTTAACGGGAAAGGTGAGGTGGGGTGATGCATAAAACAAGGGTTTCAAATTAGCTCAGATATCGTTCCATAAACCCAATATGTAATAGACAAGACCTACTCCTTGCTCAGTGAACTGGACTCAACACCCCCTATTCACCGCCCAAGAATATATCTGACTAGTAAGAATCTTCAAACCTATGTATTGCTATCTCTCTGTAAGTGAGTGAGGCGGGTGTAAAGCGGCATAAACACAGCAGTGAAAAGCAGCCAAACCCCATTATAAAAATCAATTACTTTTCAAAACCCGTGAAACAAAGACAGTGAAAGAGAGAGAAATTCTTACAAAATTCGTTCAGGGGCTGTGATGCCACCGGGATTGACCATATCTAGACCCACAGCTGATTGAGACATATGGGTGGACACTCTTGGGGCTGAGAGGTTTGGTGAGGTTGGGTGAGCTAACGCAGACCCTTTAAATTAATACGGCGTGTTACCCATTCCATGGGTCCCAAATCTCCAGGTTCAAGGGCATCGTCCTACATTGAAAACATGCATGAGAAACCCCGAAGATGGCACACCGTGTGATGGGGAAAGGTTTCTAAAACGCACCTCATTTCTCATCTCCTTGTGCTCCGGGTCGCCATTCCAGCTGCTTTACTAGCAATCTCTCTCCTTGGAGAATCAGCACCTTTATCCTCCTGTTCCGTACAGGTTGCAATTTGTCCTGAGGATGAACGGGAAGAGGGGGAACCAATGAGAGACTAGCTCTAGGTGTTGGGACAGGCACAGGTCACTCTGTTTTCCCATCAGGAAGAAGAATTAACCACAGGCTCAGCCTGCCGCCAGGAACCAGAATACGGCCTGAAGCAATCCTGCGCTTTTGCGGCCAGCTCCCAAGAAAGCGAGTTGAAGAATGGAGCTCAGGGGCACTGCAATTCACAAACCTGCAGACTTAGAAATGATAACTCTCGTCCACAAATATATTGAGGGAAGGCAACGAAGAGGATTTGAAAGCAAGGCAGAATTGCAGGAAACAGATTTCAGGAGGTAGATTCGAATCGCCTTTAAAGCAGAGGAAAAGCGGCAAAACCTCGACAATGATGCCCTTGGCCAAAAAGGGCGTATGCGTTTTTTCATGAATATATTCAGGAAAAAACGCATACGCCCTTTTTGGCCAACCAAGCAACCTGGAAAGGCAAATCAGCGCTACAAAGAAGTCTCGCTTCCCATCGGTCAAAAGGGCCATGCTGAATAAAGTGTCAAAACCAGAAATGCAGGACAGGCCATGGAGAAATGGGAGCCTTGCTACACTGATGGGCGGGATGTAAATTGCCAACAGCCACTCTGGAGAAGTGTACGGTGTGTCCTGAAACATCTAAAAAACTCAGCTTAGAGAGCATAGGGCACTTCCACTCATGGGCGTATAAATTGGGAAAACTAAAAATCAGCAAGACACAGGCACCCCAAAGTTTTGGGCTACTCTGCTGACAAGAACCTCCACTTCGTTACACCTTAAATATCCCAGGAAAGAGAAGAATGGATAAAGAAGATGTGGTCCTTATATACAATGGAATATCACTCAGCCATGAAATCAATGTCATAAGGCTAGTAGCAGCATGATGAGTGGATTTAGCTATGACGATTCTAAGTGAAATAAGTCACACAGAAAAAGACACTTATCATGAGATATCACTTATAGAGGGAATGTAAAAACCGCTACCCTTGAACTGAATTACAAAACAGAACAGAATCACACGTTTAGAAAACAGACTATGGCTGCTTAACGGGAAAGGTGAGGTGGGGTGATGCATAAAACAAGGGTTTCAAATTAGCTCAGATATCGCTCCATAAACCCAATATGTAATAGACAAGACCTACTCCTTGCTCAGTGAACTGGACTCAACACCCCCTATTCACCGCCCAGGAATATATCAGACTAGTAAGAATCTTCAAACCTATGTATTGATATCTCTCTGTAAGTGAGTCAAGTGGGTGTAAAGCGGCATAAACACAGCAGTGAAAAGCAGCCAAACCCCATTATAAAAATCAATTACTTTTCAAAACCCGTGAAACAAAGACAGTGAAAGAGAGAGAAATTCTTACAAAATTCGTTCAGGGGCTGTGAGGCCACCTGGATTGACCATATCTAGACCCACAGCTGATTGAGACATATGGGTGGACACTCTTGGGGCTGAGAGGTTTGGTGAGGTTGGGTGAGCTAACGCAGACCCTTTAAATTAATACGGCGTGGTACCCATCCCATGGGTCCCAAATCTCCAGGTTCAAGGGCATCGTCCTACATTGAAAACATGCATGAGAAACCCCGAAGATGGTACACCGTGTGATGGGGAAAGGTTTCTAAAACGCACCTCATTTCTCATCTCCTTGTGCTCCGGCTCGCCATTCCAGCCGCTTTACTAGCAATCTCTCTCCTTGGAGAATCAGCACCTTTATCCTCCTGTTCCGTACAGGTTGCAATTTGTCCTGAGGATGAACGGGAAGAGGGGGAACCAATGAGAGACTAGCTCTAGGTGTTGGGACAGGCACAGGTCACTCTGTTTTCCCATCAGGAAGAAGAATTAACCACAGGCTCAGCCTGCCGCCAGGAACCAGAATACGGCCTGAAGCAATCCTGCGCTTTTGCGGCCAGCTCCCAAGAAAGCGAGTTGAAGAATGGAGCTCAGGGGCACTGCAATTCACAAACCTGCAGACTTAGAAATGATAACTCTCGTCCACAAATATATTGAGGGAAGGCAACGAAGAGGATTTGAAAGCAAGGCAGAATTGCAGGAAACAGATTTCAGGAGGTAGATTCGAATCGCCTTTAAAGCACAGGAAAAGCGGCAAAACCTCGACAGTGATGCCCTTGGCCAAAAAGGGCGTATGCGTTTTTTCCTGAATATATTCAGGAAAAAACGCATACGCCCTTTTTGGCCAACCAAGCAACCTGGAAAGGCAAATCAGCGCTACAAAGCAGTCTCGCTTCCCATCGGTCAAAAGGGCCATGCTGAATAAAGTGTCAAAACCAGAAATGCAGGACAGTCCATGGAGAAATGGGAGCCTTGCTACGCTGATGGGCGGGACGTAAATTGCCAACAGCCACTCTGGAGAAGTGTACGGTGTGTCCTGAAACATCTAAAAAACTCAGCTTAGAGAGCTTGGGCACTTCCACTCATGGGCGTATAAATTGGGAAAACTAAAAATCAGCAAGACACAGGCACCCCAAAGTTTTGGGCTACTCTATTGACAAGAACCTCCACTTCGTTACACCTTAAATATCCGAGGAAAGAGAAGAATGGATAAAGAAGTTGTGGTCCTTATATACAATGGAATATCACTCAGCCATGAAATCAATGTCATAAGGCTAGTAGCAGCATGATGAGTGGATTTAGCTATGACGATTCTAAGTGAAATAAGTCACACAGAAAAAGACACTTATCATGAGATATCACTTATAGAGGGAATGTAAAAACCGCTACCCTTGAACTGAATTACAAAACAGAACAGAGTCACACGTTTAGAAAACACACTATGGCTGCTTAACGGGAAAGGTGAGGTGGGGTGATGCATAAAACAAGGGTTTCAAATTAGCTCAGATATCGTTCCATAAACCCAATATGTAATAGACAAGACCTACTCCTTGCTCAGTGAACTGGACTCAACACCCCCTATTCACCGCCCAAGAATATATCTGACTAGTAAGAATCTTCAAACCTATGTATTGCTATCTCTCTGTAAGTGAGTGAGGCGGGTGTAAAGCGGCATAAACACAGCAGTGAAAAGCAGCCAAACCCCATTATAAAAATCAATTACTTTTCAAAACCCGTGAAACAAAGACAGTGAAAGAGAGAGAAATTCTTACAAAATTCGTTCAGGGGCTGTGATGCCACCTGGATTGACCATATCTAGACCCACAGCTGATTGAGACATATGGGTCGACACTCTTAGGGCTGAGAGGTTTGGTGAGGTTGGGTGAGCTAACGCAGACCCTTTAAATTAATACGGCGTGGTACCCATCCCATGGGTCCCAAATCTCCAGGTTCAAGGGCATCGTCCTACATTGAAAACATGCATGAGAAACCCCGAAGATGGCACACCGTGTGATGGGGAAAGGTTTCTAAAACGCACCTCATTTCTCATCTCCTTGTGCTCCGGGTCGCCATTCCAGCTGCTTTACTAGCAATCTCTCTCCTTGGAGAATCAGCACCTTTATCCTCCTGTTCCGTACAGGTTGCAATTTGTCCTGAGGATGAACGGGAAGAGGGGGAACCAATGAGAGACTAGCTCTAGGTGTTGGGACAGGCACAGGTCACTCTGTTTTCCCATCAGGAAGAAGAATTAACCACAGGCTCAGCCTGCCGCCAGGAACCAGAATACGGCCTGAAGCAATCCTGCGCTTTTGCGGCCAGCTCCCAAGAAAGCGAGTTGAAGAATGGAGCTCAGGGGCACTGCAATTCACAAACCTGCAGACTTAGAAATGATAACTCTCGTCCACAAATATATTGAGGGAAGGCAACGAAGAGGATTTGAAAGCAAGGCAGAATTGCAGGAAACAGATTTCAGGAGGTAGATTCGAATCGCCTTTAAAGCAGAGGAAAAGCGGCAAAACCTCGACAATGATGCCCTTGGCCAAAAAGGGCGTATGCGTTTTTTCATGAATATATTCAGGAAAAAACGCATACGCCCTTTTTGGCCAACCAAGCAACCTGGAAAGGCAAATCAGCGCTACAAAGAAGTCTCGCTTCCCATCGGTCAAAAGGGCCATGCTGAATAAAGTGTCAAAACCAGAAATGCAGGACAGGCCATGGAGAAATGGGAGCCTTGCTACACTGATGGGCGGGATGTAAATTGCCAACAGCCACTCTGGAGAAGTGTACGGTGTGTCCTGAAACATCTAAAAAACTCAGCTTAGAGAGCATAGGGCACTTCCACTCATGGGCGTATAAATTGGGAAAACTAAAAATCAGCAAGACACAGGCACCCCAAAGTTTTGGGCTACTCTGCTGACAAGAACCTCCACTTCGTTACACCTTAAATATCCCAGGAAAGAGAAGAATGGATAAAGAAGATGTGGTCCTTATATACAATGGAATATCACTCAGCCATGAAATCAATGTCATAAGGCTAGTAGCAGCATGATGAGTGGATTTAGCTATGACGATTCTAAGTGAAATAAGTCACACAGAAAAAGACACTTATCATGAGATATCACTTATAGAGGGAATGTAAAAACCGCTACCCTTGAACTGAATTACAAAACAGAACAGAATCACACGTTTAGAAAACAGACTATGGCTGCTTAACGGGAAAGGTGAGGTGGGGTGATGCATAAAACAAGGGTTTCAAATTAGCTCAGATATCGTTCCATAAACCCAATATGTAATAGACAAGACCTACTCCTTGCTCAGTGAACTGGACTCAACACCCCCTATTCACCGCCCAGGAATATATCAGACTAGTAAGAATCTTCAAACCTATGTATTGATATCTCTCTGTAAGTGAGTCAAGTGGGTGTAAAGCGGCATAAACACAGCAGTGAAAAGCAGCCAAACCCCATTATAAAAATCAATTACTTTTCAAAACCCGTGAAACAAAGACAGTGAAAGAGAGAGAAATTCTTACAAAATTCGTTCAGGGGCTGTGAGGCCACCTGGATTGACCATATCTAGACCCACAGCTGATTGAGACATATGGGTGGACACTCTTGGGGCTGAGAGGTTTGGTGAGGTTGGGTGAGCTAACGCAGACCCTTTAAATTAATACGGCGTGGTACCCATCCCATGGGTCCCAAATCTCCAGGTTCAAGGGCATCGTCCTACATTGAAAACATGCATGAGAAACCCCGAAGATGGTACACCGTGTGATGGGGAAAGGTTTCTAAAACGCACCTCATTTCTCATCTCCTTGTGCTCCGGCTCGCCATTCCAGCCGCTTTACTAGCAATCTCTCTCCTTGGAGAATCAGCACCTTTATCCTCCTGTTCCGTACAGGTTGCAATTTGTCCTGAGGATGAACGGGAAGAGGGGGAACCAATGAGAGACTAGCTCTAGGTGTTGGGACAGGCACAGGTCACTCTGTTTTCCCATCAGGAAGAAGAATTAACCACAGGCTCAGCCTGCCGCCAGGAACCAGAATACGGCCTGAAGCAATCCTGCGCTTTTGCGGCCAGCTCCCAAGAAAGCGAGTTGAAGAATGGAGCTCAGGGGCACTGCAATTCACAAACCTGCAGACTTAGAAATGATAACTCTCGTCCACAAATATATTGAGGGAAGGCAACGAAGAGGATTTGAAAGCAAGGCAGAATTGCAGGAAACAGATTTCAGGAGGTAGATTCGAATCGCCTTTAAAGCACAGGAAAAGCGGCAAAACCTCCACAGTGATGCCCTTGGCCAAAAAGGGCGTATGCGTTTTTTCCTGAATATATTCAGGAAAAAACGCATACGCCCTTTTTGGCCAACCAAGCAACCTGGAAAGGCAAATCAGCGCTACAAAGCAGTCTCGCTTCCCATCGGTCAAAAGGGCCATGCTGAATAAAGTGTCAAAACCAGAAATGCAGGACAGTCCATGGAGAAATGGGAGCCTTGCTACGCTGATGGGCGGGACGTAAATTGCCAACAGCCACTCTGGAGAAGTGTACGGTGTGTCCTGAAACATCTAAAAAACTCAGCTTAGAGAGCTTGGGCACTTCCACTCATGGGCGTATAAATTGGGAAAACTAAAAATCAGCAAGACACAGGCACCCCAAAGTTTTGGGCTACTCTATTGACAAGAACCTCCACTTCGTTACACCTTAAATATCCGAGGAAAGAGAAGAATGGATAAAGAAGTTGTGGTCCTTATGTACAATGGAATATCACTCAGCCATGAAATCAATGTCATAAGGCTAGTAGCAGCATGATGAGTGGATTTAGCTATGACGATTCTAAGTGAAATAAGTCACACAGAAAAAGACACTTATCATGAGATATCACTTATAGAGGGAATGTAAAAACCGCTACCCTTGAACTGAATTACAAAACAGAACAGAGTCACACGTTTAGAAAACACACTATGGCTGCTTAACGGGAAAGGTGAGGTGGGGTGATGCATAAAACAAGGGTTTCAAATTAGCTCAGATATCGTTCCATAAACCCAATATGTAATAGACAAGACCTACTCCTTGCTCAGTGAACTGGACTCAACACCCTCTATTCACCGCCCAAGAATATATCTGACTAGTAAGAATCTTCAAACCTATGTATTGCTATCTCTCTGTAAGTGAGTGAGGCGGGTGTAAAGCGGCATAAACACAGCAGTGAAAAGCAGCCAAACCCCATTATAAAAATCAATTACTTTTCAAAACCCGTGAAACAAAGACAGTGAAAGAGAGAGAAATTCTTACAAAATTCGTTCAGGGGCTGTGATGCCACCGGGATTGACCATATCTAGACCCACAGCTGATTGAGACATATGGGTGGACACTCTTGGGGCTGAGAGGTTTGGTGAGGTTGGGTGAGCTAACGCAGACCCTTTAAATTAATACGGCGTGGTACCCATCCCATGGGTCCCAAATCTCCAGGTTCAAGGGCATCGTCCTACATTGAAAACATGCATGAGAAACCCCGAAGATGGCACACCGTGTGATGGGGAAAGGTTTCTAAAACGCACCTCATTTCTCATCTCCTTGTGCTCCGGTTCGCCATTCCAGCCGCTTTACTAGCAATCTCTCTCCTTGGAGAATCAGCACCTTTATCCTCCTGTTCCGTACAGGTTGCAATTTGTCCTGAGGATGAACGGGAAGAGGGGGAACCAATGAGAGACTAGCTCTAGGTGTGGGGACAGGCACAGGTCACTCTGTTTTCCCATCAGGAAGAAGAATTAACCACAGGCTCAGCCTGCCGCCAGGAAGCAGAATACGGCCTGAAGCAATCCTGCGCTTTTGCGGCCAGCTCCCAAGAAAGCGAGTTGAATCATGGAGCTCAGGGGCACTGCAATTCACAAACCTGCAGACTTAGAAATGATAACTCTCGTCCACAAATATATTGAGGGAAGGCAACGAAGAGGATTTGAAAGCAAGGCAGAATTGCAGGAAACAGATTTCAGGAGGTAGATTCGAATCGCCTTTAAAGCAGAGGAAAAGCGGCAAAACCTCGACAATGATGCCCTTGGCCAAAAAGGGCGTATGCGTTTTTTCCTGAATATATTCAGGAAAAAACGCATACGCCCTTTTTGGCCAACCAAGCAACCTGGAAAGGCAAATCAGCGCTACAAAGAAGTCTCGCTTCCCATCGGTCAAAAGGGCCATGCTGAATAAAGTGTCAAAACCAGAAATGCAGGACAGGCCATGGAGAAATGGGAGCCTTGCTACACTGATGGGCGGGATGTAAATTGCCAACAGCCACTCTGGAGAAGTGTACGGTGTGTCCTGAAACATCTAAAAAACTCAGCTTAGAGAGCATAGGGCACTTCCACTCATGGGCGTATAAATTGGGAAAACTAAAAATCAGCAAGACACAGGCACCCCAAAGTTTTGGGCTACTCTGTTGACAAGAACCTCCACTTCGTTACACCTTAAATATCCCAGGAAAGAGAAGAATGGATAAAGAAATGTGGTCCTTATATACAATGGAATATCACTCAGCCATGAAATCAATGTCATAAGGCTAGTAGCAGCATGATGAGTGGATTTAGCTATGACGATTCTAAGTGAAATAAGTCCCACAGAAAAAGACACTTATCATGAGATATCACTTATAGAGGGAATGTAAAAACCGCTACCCTTGAACTGAATTACAAAACAGAACAGAATCACACGTTTAGAAAACAGACTATGGCTGCTTAACGGGAAAGGTGAGGTGGGGTGATGCATAAAACAAGGGTTTCAAATTAGCTCAGATATCGTTCCATAAACCCAATATGTAATAGACAAGACCTACTCCTTGCTCAGTGAACTGGACTCAACACCCCCTATTCACCGCCCAGGAATATATCAGACTAGTAAGAATCTTCAAACCTATGTATTGATATCTCTCTGTAAGTGAGTCAAGTGGGTGTAAAGCGGCATAAACACAGCAGTGAAAAGCAGCCAAACCCCATTATAAAAATCAATTACTTTTCAAAACCCGTGAAACAAAGACAGTGAAAGAGAGAGAAATTCTTACAAAATTCGTTCAGGGGCTGTGAGGCCACCTGGATTGACCATATCTAGACCCACAGCTGATTGAGACATATGGGTGGACACTCTTGGGGCTGAGAGGTTTGGTGAGGTTGGGTGAGCTAACGCAGACCCTTTAAATTAATACGGCGTGGTACCCATCCCATGGGTCCCAAATCTCCAGGTTCAAGGGCATCGTCCTACATTGAAAACATGCATGAGAAACCCCGAAGATGGTACACCGTGTGATCGGGAAAGGTTTCTAAAACGCACCTCATTTCTCATCTCCTTGTGCTCCGGCTCGCCATTCCAGCCGCTTTACTAGCAATCTCTCTCTTGGAGAATCAGCACCTTTATCCTCCTCTTCCGTACAGGTTGCAATTTGTCCTGAGGATGAACGGGAAGAGGGGGAACCAATGAGAGACTAGCTCTAGGTGTTGGGACAGGCACAGGTCACTCTGTTTTCCCATCAGGAAGAAGAATTAACCACAGGCTCAGCCTGCCGCCTGGAACCAGAATACGGCCTGAAGCAATCCTGCGCTTTTGCGGCCAGCTCCCAAGAAAGCGAGTTGAAGAATGGAGCTCAGGGGCACTGCAATTCACAAACCTGCAGACTTAGAAATGATAACTCTCGTCCACAAATATATTGAGGGAAGGCAACGAAGAGGATTTGAAAGCAAGGCAGAATTGCAGGAAACAGATTTCAGGAGGTAGATTCGAATCGCCTTTAAAGCACAGGAAAAGCGGCAAAACCTCGACAGTGATGCACTTGGCCAAAAACGGCGTATGCGTTTTTTCCTGAATATATTCAGGAAAAAACGCATACGCCCTTTTTGGCCAACCAAGCAACCTGGAAAGGCAAATCAGCGCTACAAAGCAGTCTCGCTTCCCATCGGTCAAAAGGGCCATGCTGAATAAAGTGTCAAAACCAGAAATGCAGGACAGGCCATGGAGAAATGGGAGCCTTGCTACGCTGATGGGCGGGATGTAAATTGCCAACAGCCACTCTGGAGAAGTGTACGGTGTGTCCTGAAACATCTAAAAAACTCAGCTTAGAGAGCATAGGGCACTTCCACTCATGGGCGTATAAATTGGGAAAACTAAAAATCAGCAAGACACAGGCACCCCAAAGTTTTGGGCTACTCTGTTGACAAGAACCTCCACTTCGTTACACCTTAAATATCCCAGGAAAGAGAAGAATGGATAAAGAAGATGTGGTCCTTATATACAATGGAATATCACTCAGCCATGAAATCAATGTCATAAGGCTAGTAGCAGCATGATGAGTGGATTTAGCTATGACGATTCTAAGTGAAATAAGTCACACAGAAAAAGACACTTATCATGAGATATCACTTATAGAGGGAATGTAAAAACCGCTACCCTTGAACTGAATTACAAAACAGAACAGAATCACACGTTTAGAAAACAGACTATGGCTGCTTAACGGGAAAGGTGAGGTGGGGTGATGCATAAAACAAGGGTTTCAAATTAGCTCAGATATCGTTCCATAAACCCAATATGTAATAGACAAGACCTACTCCTTGCTCAGTGAACTGGACTCAACACCCCCTATTCACCGCCCAGGAATATATCAGACTAGTAAGAATCTTCAAACCTATGTATTGATATCTCTCTGTAAGTGAGTCAAGTGGGTGTAAAGCGGCATAAACACAGCAGTGAAAAGCAGCCAAACCCCATTATAAAAATCAATTACTTTTCAAAACCCGTGAAACAAAGACAGTGATAGAGAGAGAAATTCTTACAAAATTCGTTCAGGGGCTGTGAGGCCACCTGGATTGACCATATCTAGACCCACAGCTGATTGAGACATATGGGTGGACACTCTTGGGGCTGAGAGGTTTGGTGAGGTTGGGTGAGCTAACGCAGACCCTTTAAATTAATACGGTGTGGTACCCATCCCATGGGTCCCAAATCTCCAGGTTCAAGGGCATCGTCCTACATTGAAAACATGCATGAGAAACCCCGAAGATGGTACACCGTGTGATGGGGAAAGGTTTCTAAAACGCACCTCATTTCTCATCTCCTTGTGCTCCGGCTCGCCATTCCAGCCGCTTTACTAGCAATCTCTCTCCTTGGAGAATCAGCACCTTTATCCTCCTGTTCCGTACAGGTTGCAATTTGTCCTGAGGATGAACGGGAAGAGGGGGAACCAATGAGAGACTAGCTCTAGGTATTGGGACAGGCACAGGTCACTCTGTTTTCCCATCAGGAAGAAGAATTAACCACAGGCTCAGCCTGCCGTCAGGAACCAGAATACGGCCTGAAGCAATCCTGCGCTTTTGCGGCCAGCTCCCAAGAAAGCGAGTTGAAGAATGGAGCTCAGGGGCACTGCAATTCACAAACCTGCAGACTTAGAAATGATAACTCTCGTCCACAAATATATTGAGGGAAGGCAACGAAGAGGATGTGAAAGCAAGGCAGAATTGCAGGAAACAGATTTCAGGAGGTAGATTCGAATCGCCTTTAAAGCACAGGAAAAGCGGCAAAACCTCGACAGTGATGCACTTGGCCAAAAACGGCGTATGCGTTTTTTCCTGAATATATTCAGGAAAAAACGCATACGCCCTTTTTGGCCAACCAAGCAACCTGGAAAGGCAAATCAGCGCTACAAAGAAGTCTCGCTTCCCATCGGTCAAAAGGGCCATGCTGAATAAAGTGTCAAAACCAGAAATGCAGGACAGGCCATGGAGAAAGGGGAGCCTTGCTACGCTGATGGGCGGGACGTAAATTGCCAACAGCCACTCTGGAGAAGTGTACGGTGTGTCCTGAAACATCTAAAAAACTCAGCTTAGAGAGCTTGGGCACTTCCACTCATGGGCGTATAAATTGGGAAAACTAAAAATCAGCAAGACACAGGCACCCCAAAGTTTTGGGCTACTCTGTTGACAAGAACCTCCACTTCGTTACACCTTAAATATCCGAGGAAAGAGAAGAATGGATAAAGAATTTGTGGTCCTTATGTACAATGGAATATCACTCAGCCATGAAATCAATGTCATAAGGCTAGTAGCAGCATGATGAGTGGATTTAGGTATGACGATTCTAAGTGAAGTAAATCACACAGAAAAAGACACTTATCATAAGATATCACTTATAGAGGGAATGTAAAAACCGCTACCCTTGAACTGAATTACAAAACAGAACAGAGTCACACGTTTAGAAAACACACTATGGCTGCTTAACGGGAAAGGTGAGGTGGGGTGATGCATAAAACAAGGGTTTCAAATTAGCTCAGATATCGTTCCATAAACCCAATATGTAATAGACAAGACCTACTCCTTGCTCAGTGAACTGGACTCAACACCCCCTATTCACCGCCCAAGAATATATCTGACTAGTAAGAATCTTCAAACCTATGTATTGCTATCTCTCTGTAAGTGAGTGAGGCGGGTGTAAAGCGGCATAAACACAGCAGTGAAAAGCAGCCAAACCCCATTATAAAAATCAATTACTTTTCAAAACCCGTGAAACAAAGACAGTGAAAGAGAGAGAAATTCTTACAAAATTCGTTCAGGGGCTGTGATGCCACCGGGATTGACCATATCTAGACCCACAGCTGATTGAGACATATGGGTGGACACTCTTGGGGCTGAGAGGTTTGGTGAGGTTGGGTGAGCTAACGCAGACCCTTTAAATTAATACGGCGTGGTACCCATCCCATGGGTCCCAAATCTCCAGGTTCAAGGGCATCGTCCTACATTGAAAACATGCATGAGAAACCCCGAAGATGGCACACCGTGTGATGGGGAAAGGTTTCTAAAACGCACCTCATTTCTCATCTCCTTGTGCTCCGGTTCGCCATTCCAGCCGCTTTACTAGCAATCTCCCTCCTTGGAGAATCAGCACCTTTATCCTCCTGTTCCGTACAGGTTGCAATTTGTCCTGAGGATGAACGGGAAGAGGGGGAACCAATGAGAGACTAGCTCTAGGTGTTGGGACAGGCACAGGTCACTCTGTTTTCCCATCAGGAAGAAGAATTAACCACAGGCTCAGCCTGCCGCCAGGAAGCAGAATACGGCCTGAAGCAATCCTGCGCTTTTGCGGCCAGCTCCCAAGAAAGCGAGTTGAATCATGGAGCTCAGGGGCACTGCAATTCACAAACCTGCAGACTTAGAAATGATAACTCTCGTCCACAAATATATTGAGGGAAGGCAACGAAGAGGATTTGAAAGCAAGGCAGAATTGCAGGAAACAGATTTCAGGAGGTAGATTCGAATCGCCTTTAAAGCAGAGGAAAAGCGGCAAAACCTCGACAATGATGCCCTTGGCCAAAAAGGGCGTATGCGTTTTTTCCTGAATATATTCAGGAAAAAACGCATACGCCCTTTTTGGCCAACCAAGCAACCTGGAAAGGCAAATCAGCGCTACAAAGAAGTCTCGCTTCCCATCGGTCAAAAGGGCCATGCTGAATAAAGTGTCAAAACCAGAAATGCAGGACAGGCCATGGAGAAATGGGAGCCTTGCTACACTGATGGGCGGGATGTAAATTGCCAACAGCCACTCTGGAGAAGTGTACGGTGTGTCCTGAAACATCTAAAAAACTCAGCTTAGAGAGCATAGGGCACTTCCACTCATGGGCGTATAAATTGGGAAAACTAAAAATCAGCAAGACACAGGCACCCCAAAGTTTTGGGCTAATCTGTTGACAAGAACCTCCACTTCGTTACACCTTAAATATCCCAGGAAAGAGAAGAATGGATAAAGAAGATGTGGTCCTTATATACAATGGAATATCACTCAGCCATGAAATCAATGTCATAAGGCTAGTAGCAGCATGATGAGTGGATTTAGCTATGACGATTCTAAGTGAAATAAGTCACACAGAAAAAGACACTTATCATGAGATATCACTTATAGAGGGAATGTAAAAACCGCTACCCTTGAACTGAATTACAAAACAGAACAGAATCACACGTTTAGAAAACAGACTATGGCTGCTTAACGGGAAAGGTGAGGTGGGGTGATGCATAAAATAAGGGTTTCAAATTAGCTCAGATATCGTTCCATAAACCCAATATGTAATAGACAAGACCTACTCCTTGCTCAGTGAACTGGACTCAACACCCCCTATTCACCGCCCAGGAATATATCAGACTAGTAAGAATCTTCAAACCTATGTATTGATATCTCTCTGTAAGTGAGTCAAGTGGGTGTAAAGCGGCATAAACACCGCAGTGAAAAGCAGCCAAACCCCATTATAAAAATCAATTACTTTTCAAAACCCGTGAAACAAAGACAGTGAAAGAGAGAGAAATTCTTACAAAATTCGTTCAGGGGCTGTGAGGCCACCTGGAATGACCATATCTAGACCCACAGCTGATTGAGACATATGGGTGGACACTCTTGGGGCTGAGAGGTTTGGTGAGGTTGGGTGAGCTAACGCAGACCCTTTAAATTAATACGGCGTGGTACCCATCCCAAGGGTCCCAAATCTCCAGGTTCAAGGGCATCGTCCTACATTGAAAACATGCATGAGAAACCCCGAAGATGGTACACCGTGTGATGGGGAAAGGTTTCTAAAACGCACCTCATTTCTCATCTCCTTGTGCTCCGGCTCGCCATTCCAGCCGCTTTACTAGCAATCTCTCTCCTTGGAGAATCAGCACCTTTATCCTCCTGTTCCGTACAGGTTGCAATTTGTCCTGAGGATGAACGGGAAGAGGGGGAACCAATGAGAGACTAGCTCTAGGTGTTGGGACAGGCACAGGTCACTCTGTTTTCCCATCAGGAAGAAGAATTAACCACAGGCTCAGCCTGCCGCCAGGAACCAGAATACGGCCTGAAGCAATCCTGCGCTTTTGCGGCCAGCTCCCAAGAAAGCGAGTTGAATCATGGAGCTCAGGGGCACTGCAATTCACAAACCTGCAGACTTAGAAATGATAACTCTCGTCCACAAATATATTGAGGGAAGGCAACGAAGAGGATTTGAAAGCAAGGCAGAATTGCAGGAAACAGATTTCAGGAGGTAGATTCGAATCGCCTTTAAAGCACAGGAAAAGCGGCAAAACCTCGACAGTGATGCACTTGGCCAAAAAGGGCGTATGCGTTTTTTCCTGAATATATTCAGGAAAAAACGCATACGCCCTTTTTGGCCAACCAAGCAACCTGGAAAGGCAAATCAGCGCTACAAAGCAGTCTCGCTTCCCATCGGTCAAAAGGGCCATGCTGAATAAAGTGTCAAAACCAGAAATGCAGGACAGGCCATGGAGAAATGGGAGCCTTGCTACGCTGATGGGCGGGACGTAAATTGCCAACAGCCACTCTGGAGAAGTGTACGGTGTGTCCTGAAACATCTAAAAAACTCAGCTTAGAGAGCTTGGGCACTTCCACTCATGGGCGTATAAATTGGGAAAACTAAAAATCAGCAAGACACAGGCACCCCAAAGTTTTGGGCTACTCTATTGACAAGAACCTCCACTTCGTTACACCTTAAATATCCCAGGAAAGAGAAGAATGGATAAAGAAGTTGTGGTCCTTATGTACAATGGAATATCACTCAGCCATGAAATCAATGTCATAAGGCTAGTAGCAGCATGATGAGTGGATTTAGGTATGACGATTCTAAGTGAAGTAAATCACACAGAAAAAGACACTTATCATAAGATATCACTTATAGAGGGAATGTAAAAACCGCTACCCTTGAACTGAATTACAAAACAGAACAGAGTCACACGTTTAGAAAACACACTATGGCTGCTTAACGGGAAAGGTGAGGTGGGGTGATGCATAAAACAAGGGTTTCAAATTAGCTCAGATATCGTTCCATAAACCCAATATGTAATAGACAAGACCTACTCCTTGCTCAGTGAACTGGACTCAACACCCCCTATTCACCGCCCAAGAATATATCTGACTAGTAAGAATCTTCAAACCTATGTATTGCTATCTCTCTGTAAGTGAGTGAGGCGGGTGTAAAGCGGCATAAACACAGCAGTGAAAAGCAACCAAACCCCATTATAAAAATCAATTACTTTTCAAAACCCGAGAAACAAAGACAGTGAAAGAGAGAGAAATTCTTACAAAATTCGTTCAGGGGCTGTGATGCCACCGGGATTGACCATATCTAGACCCACAGCTGATTGAGACATATGGGTGGACACCCCTGGGGCTGAGAGTTTTGGTGAGGTTGGGTGAGCTAACGCAGACCCTTTAAATTAATACGGCGTGGTACCCATCCCATGGGTCCCAAATCTCCAGGTTCAAGGGCATCGTCCTACATTGAAAACATGCATGAGAAACCCCGAAGATGGCACACCGTGTGATGGGGAAAGGTTTCTAAAACGCACCTCATTTCTCATCTCCTTGTGCTCCGGTTCGCCATTCCAGCCGCTTTACTAGCAATCTCTCTCCTTGGAGAATCAGCACCTTTATCCTCCTGTTCCGTACAGGTTGCAATTTGTCCTGAGGATGAACGGGAAGAGGGGGAACCAATGAGAGACTAGCTCTAGGTGTTGGGACAGGCACAGGTCACTCTGTTTTCCCATCAGGAAGAAGAATTAACCACAGGCTCAGCCTGCCGCCAGGAACCAGAATACGGCCTGAAGCAATCCTGCGCTTTTGCGGCCAGCTCCCAAGAAAGCGAGTTGAATCATGGAGCTCAGGGGCACTGCAATTCACAAACCTGCAGACTTAGAAATGATAACTCTCGTCCACAAATATATTGAGGGAAGGCAACGAAGAGGATTTGAAAGCAAGGCAGAATTGCAGGAAACAGATTTCAGGAGGTAGATTCGAATCGCCTTTAAAGCACAGGAAAAGCGGCAAAACCTCGACAGTGATGCACTTGGCCAAAAAGGGCGTATGCGTTTTTTCCTGAATATATTCAGGAAAAAACGCATACGCCCTTTTTGGCCAACCAAGCAACCTGGAAAGGCAAATCAGCGCTACAAAGCAGTCTCGCTTCCCATCGGTCAAAAGGGCCATGCTGAATAAAGTGTCAAAACCAGAAATGCAGGACAGGCCATGGAGAAATGGGAGCCTTGCTACGCTGATGGGCGGGACGTAAATTGCCAACAGCCACTCTGGAGAAGTGTACGGTGTGTCCTGAAACATCTAAAAAACTCAGCTTAGAGAGCTTGGGCACTTCCACTCATGGGCGTATAAATTGGGAAAACTAAAAATCAGCAAGACACAGGCACCCCAAAGTTTTGGGCTACTCTATTGACAAGAACCTCCACTTCGTTACACCTTAAATATCCCAGGAAAGAGAAGAATGGATAAAGAAGTTGTGGTCCTTATGTACAATGGAATATCACTCAGCCATGAAATCAATGTCATAAGGCTAGTAGCAGCATGATGAGTGGATTTAGGTATGACGATTCTAAGTGAAGTAAATCACACAGAAAAAGACACTTATCATAAGATATCACTTATAGAGGGAATGTAAAAACCGCTACCCTTGAACTGAATTACAAAACAGAACAGAGTCACACGTTTAGAAAACACACTATGGCTGCTTAACGGGAAAGGTGAGGTGGGGTGATGCATAAAACAAGGGTTTCAAATTAGCTCAGATATCGTTCCATAAACCCAATATGTAATAGACAAGACCTACTCCTTGCTCAGTGAACTGGACTCAACACCCCCTATTCACCGCCCAAGAATATATCTGACTAGTAAGAATCTTCAAACCTATGTATTGCTATCTCTCTGTAAGTGAGTGAGGCGGGTGTAAAGCGGCATAAACACAGCAGTGAAAAGCAACCAAACCCCATTATAAAAATCAATTACTTTTCAAAACCCGAGAAACAAAGACAGTGAAAGAGAGAGAAATTCTTACAAAATTCGTTCAGGGGCTGTGATGCCACCGGGATTGACCATATCTAGACCCACAGCTGATTGAGACATATGGGTGGACACCCCTGGGGCTGAGAGTTTTGGTGAGGTTGGGTGAGCTAACGCAGACCCTTTAAATTAATACGGCGTGGTACCCATCCCATGGGTCCCAAATCTCCAGGTTCAAGGGCATCGTCCTACATTGAAAACATGCATGAGAAACCCCGAAGATGGCACACCGTGTGATGGGGAAAGGTTTCTAAAACGCACCTCATTTCTCATCTCCTTGTGCTCCGGTTCGCCATTCCAGCCGCTTTACTAGCAATCTCTCTCCTTGGAGAATCAGCACCTTTATCCTCCTGTTCCGTACAGGTTGCAATTTGTCCTGAGGATGAACGGGAAGAGGGGGAACCAATGAGAGACTAGCTCTAGGTGTTGGGACAGGCACAGGTCACTCTGTTTTCCCATCAGGAAGAAGAATTAACCACAGGCTCAGCCTGCCGCCAGGAACCAGAATACGGCCTGAAGCAATCCTGCGCTTTTGCGGCCAGCTCCCAAGAAAGCGAGTTGAAGAATGGAGCTCAGGGGCACTGCAATTCACAAACCTGCAGACTTAGAAATGATAACTCTCGTCCACAAATATATTGAGGGAAGGCAACGAAGAGGATTTGAAAGCAAGGCAGAATTGCAGGAAACAGATTTCAGGAGGTAGATTCGAATCGCCTTTAAAGCACAGGAAAAGCGGCAAAACCTCGACAGTGATGCACTTGGCCAAAAAGGGCGTATGCGTTTTTTCCTGAATATATTCAGGAAAAAACGCATACGCCCTTTTTGGCCAACCAAGCAACCTGGAAAGGCAAATCAGCGCTACAAAGCAGTCTCGCTTCCCATCGGTCAAAAGGGCCATGCTGAATAAAGTGTCAAAACCAGAAATGCAGGACAGGCCATGGAGAAATGGGAGCCTTGCTACGCTGATGGGCGGGACGTAAATTGCCAACAGCCACTCTGGAGAAGTGTACGGTGTGTCCTGAAACATCTAAAAAACTCAGCTTAGAGAGCTTGGGCACTTCCACTCATGGGCGTATAAATTGGGAAAACTAAAAATCAGCAAGACACAGGCACCCCAAAGTTTTGGGCTACTCTGTTGACAAGAACCTCCACTTCGTTACACCTTAAATATCCGAGGAAAGAGAAGAATGGATAAAGAAGTTGTGGTCCTTATGTACAATGGAATATCACTCAGCCATGAAATCAATGTCATAAGGCTAGTAGCAGCATGATGAGTGGATTTAGCTATGACGATTCTAAGTGAAATAAGTCACACAGAAAAAGACACTTATCATGAGATATCACTTATAGAGGGAATGTAAAAACCGCTACCCTTGAACTGAATTACAAAACAGAACAGAATCACACGTTTAGAAAACAGACTATGGCTGCTTAACGGGAAAGGTGAGGTGGGGTGATGCATAAAACAAGGGTTTCAAATTAGCTCAGATATCGTTCCATAAACCCAATATGTAATAGACAAGACCTACTCCTTGCTCAGTGAACTGGACTCAACACCCCCTATTCACCGCCCAGGAATATATCAGACTAGTAAGAATCTTCAAACCTATGTATTGATATCTCTCTGTAAGTGAGTCAAGTGGGTGTAAAGCGGCATAAACACAGCAGTGAAAAGCAGCCAAACCCCATTATAAAAATCAATTACTTTTCAAAACCCGTGAAACAAAGACAGTGAAAGAGAGAGAAATTCTTACAAAATTCGTTCAGGGGCTGTGATGCCACCTGGATTGACCATATCTAGACCCACAGCTGTTTGAGACATATGGGTGGACACTCTTGGGGCTGAGAGGTTTGGTGAGGTTGGGTGAGCTAACGCAGACCCTTTAAATTAATACGGCGTGGTACCCATCCCATGGGTCCCAAATCTCCAGGTTCAAGAGCATCGTCCTACATTGAAAACATGCATGAGAAACCCCGAAGATGGCACACCGTGTGATGGGGAAAGGTTTCTAAAACGCACCTCATTTCTCATCTCCTTGTGCTCCGGTTCGCCATTCCAGCCGCTTTACTAGCAATCTCTCTCCTTGGAGAATCAGCACCTTTATCCTCCTGTTCCGTACAGGTTGCAATTTGTCCTGAGGATGAACGGGAAGAGGGGGAACCAATGAGAGACTAGCTCTAGGTGTTGGGACAGGCACAGGTCACTCTGTTTTCCCATCAGGAAGAAGAATTAACCACAGGCTCAGCCTGCCGCCAGGAACCAGAATACGGCCTGAAGCAATCCTGCGCTTTTGCGGCCAGCTCCCAAGAAAGCGAGTTGAATCATGGAGCTCAGGGGCACTGCAATTCACAAACCTGCAGACTTAGAAATGATAACTCTCGTCCACAAATATATTGAGGGAAGGCAACGAAGAGGATTTGAAAGCAAGGCAGAATTGCAGGAAACAGATTTCAGGAGGTACATTCGAATCGCCTTTAAAGCACAGGAAAAGCGGCAAAACCTCGACAATGA
Organism: Balaenoptera borealis; assembly: GCF_965194805.1. NCBI lineage: Eukaryota > Metazoa > Chordata > Mammalia > Artiodactyla > Balaenopteridae > Balaenoptera > Balaenoptera borealis. The sequence goes on from NC_138873.1 coordinate 96,247,937, forward strand.
TGCCCTTGGCCAAAAAGGGCGTATGCGTTTTTTCCTGAATATATTCAGGAAAAAACGCATACGCCCTTTTTGGCCAACCAAGCAACCTGGAAAGGCAAATCAGCGCTACAAAGAAGTCTCGCTTCCCATCGGTCAAAAGGGCCATGCTGAATAAAGTGTCAAAACCAGAAATGCAGGACAGGCCATGGAGAAATGGGAGCCTTGCTACGCTGATGGGCGGGACGTAAATTGCCAACAGCCACTCTGGAGAAGTGTACGGTGTGTCCTGAAACATCTAAAAAACTCAGCTTAGAGAGCTTGGGCACTTCCACTCATGGGCGTATAAATTGGGAAAACTAAAAATCAGCAAGACACAGGCACCCCAAAGTTTAGGGCTACTCTGTTGACAAGAACCTCCACTTCGTTACACCTTAAATATCCGAGGAAAGAGAAGAATGGATAAAGAAGTTGTGGTCCTTATGTACAATGGAATACCACTCAGCCATGAAATCAACGTCATAAGGCTAGCAGCAGCATGATGAGTGGATTTAGGTATGACGATTTTAAGTGAAATAAGTCACACAGAAAAAGACACTTATCATAAGATATCACTTATAGAGGGAATGTAAAAACCGCTACCCTTGAACTGAATTACAAAACAGAACAGAGTCACATGTTTAAAAAACACACTATGGCTGCTTAACGGGAAAGGTGAGGTGGGGTGATGCATAAAACAAGGGTTTCAAATTAGCTCAGATATCGTTCCATAAACCCAATATGTAAGAGACAAGACCTACTCCTTGCTCAGTGAACTGGACTCAACACCCCCTATTCACCGTCCAGGAATATATCAGACTAGTAAGAATCTTCAAACCTATGTATTGATATCTCTCTGTAAGTGAGTCAAGTGGGTGTAAAGCGGCATAAACACAGCAGTGAAAAGCAGCCAAACCCCATTATAAAAATCAATTACTTTTCAAAACCCGTGAAACAAAGACAGTGAAAGAGAGAGAAATTCTTACAAAATTCGTTCAGGGGCTGTGATGCCACCTGGATTGACCATATCTAGACCCACAGCTGATTGAGACATAAGGGTGGACACTCTTGGGGCTGAGAGGTTTGGTGAGGTTGGGTGAGCAAACGCAGACCCTTTAAAGTAATACGGCGTGGTACCCATCCCATGGGTCCCAAATCTCCAGGTTCAAGGGCATCGTCCTACCTTGAAAACATGCATGAGAAACCCCGAAGATGGTACACCGTGTGATCGGGAAAGGTTTCTAAAACGCACCTCATTTCTCATCTCCTTGTGCTCCGGTTCGCCATTCCAGCCGCTTTACTAGCAATCTCCCTCCTTGGAGAATCAGCACCTTTAACCTCCTGTTCCGTACAGGTTGCAATTGGTCCTGAGGATGAACGGGAAGAGGGGGAACCAATGAGAGACTAGCTCTAGGTGTTGGGACAGGCACAGGTCACTCTAATTTCCCATCAGGAAGAAGAATTAACCACAGGCTCAGCCTGCCGCCAGGAAGCAGAATACGGCCTGAAGCAATCCTGCGCTTTTGCGGCCAACTCCCAAGAAAGCGAGTTGAAGAATGGAGCTCATGGGCACTGCAATTCACAAACCTGCAGACTTAGAAATGATAACTCTCGTCCACAAATATATTGAGGGAAGGCAACGAAGAGGATTTGAAAGCAAGGCAGAATTGCAGGAAACAGATTTCAGGAGGTAGATTCGAATCGCCTTTAAAGCAGAGGAAAAGCGGCAAAACCTCGACAATGATGCCCTTGGCCAAAAAGGGCGTATGCGTTTTTTCCTGAATATATTCAGGAAAAAACGCATACGCCCTTTTTGGCCAACCAAGCAACCTGGAAAGGCAAATCAGCGCTACAAAGAAGTCTCGCTTCCCATCGGTCAAAAGGGCCATGCTGAATAAAGTGTCAAAACTAGAAATGCAGGACAGGCCATGGAGAAATGGGAGCCTTGCTACGCTGATGGGCGGGATGTACATTGCCAACAGCCACTCTGGAGAAGTGTACGGTGTGTCCTGAAACATCTAAAAAACTCAGCTTAGAGACCATAGGGCCCTTCCACTCATGGGCGTATAAATTGGGAAAACTAAAACTCAGCAAGACACAGGCACCCCAAAGTTTTGGGCTACTCTGTTGACAAGAACCTCCACTTCGTTACACCTTAAATATCCCAGGAAAGAGAAGAATGGATAAAGAAGTTGCGGTCCTTATGTACAATGGAATATCACTCAGCCATGAAATCAATGTCATAAGGCTAGTAGCAGCATGATGAGTGGATTTAGGTATGACGATTCTAAGTGAAATAAGTCACACAGAAAAAGACACTTATCATAAGATATCACTTATAGAGGGAATGTAAAAACCGCTACCCTTGAACTGAATTACAAAACAGAACAGAGTCACACGTTTAGAAAACACACTCTGGCTGCTTAACGGGAAAGGTGAGGTGGGGTGATGCATAAAACAAGGGTTTCAAATTAGCTCAGATACCGTTCCATGAACCCAATATGTAATAGACAAGACCTACTCCTTGCTCAGTGAACTGGACTCAACACCCCCTATTCACCGCCCAAGAATATATCTGACTAGTAAGAATCTTAAAACCTATGTATTGATATCTCTCTGTAAGTGAGTCAAGTGGGTGTAAAGCGGCATAAACACAGCAGTGAAAAGCAGCTAAACCCCATTATAAAAATCAATTACTTTTCAAAACCCGTGAAACAAAGACAGTGAAAGAGAGAGAAATTCTTACAAAATTCGTTCAGGGGCTGTGATGCCACCTGGATTGACCATATCTAGACCCACAGCTGATTGAGACATAAGGGTGGACACTCTTGGGGCTGAGAGGTTTGGTGAGGTTGGGTGAGCAAACGCAGACCCTTTAAAGAAATACGGTGTGGTACACATCCCATGGGTCCCAAATCTCCAGGTTCAAGGGCATCGTCCTACATTGAAAACATGCATGAGAAACCCCGAAGATGGTACACCGTGTGATCGGGAAAGGTTTCTAAAACGCACCTCATTTCTCATCTCCTTGTGCTCCGGTTCGCCATTCCAGCCGCTTTACTAGCAATCTCCCTCCTTGGAGAATCAGCACCTTTATCCTCCTGTTCTGTACATGTTGCAATTTGTCCTGAGGATGCACGGGAAGAGGGGGAACCAATGAGAGACTAGCTCTAGGTGTTGGGACAGGCACAGGTCACTCTATTTTCCCATCAGGAAGAAGAATTAACCACAGGCTCAGCCTGCCGCCAGGAACCAGAATACGGCCTGAAGCAATCCTGCGCTTTTGCGGCCAGCTCCCAAGAAAGCGAGTTGAATCATGGAGCTCAGGGGCACTGGAATTCACAAACCTGCAGACTTAGAAATGATAACTCTCGTCCACAAATATATTGAGGGAAGGCAACGAAGAGGATTTGAAAGCAAGGCAGAATTGCAGGAAACAGATTTCAGGAGGTAGATTCGAATCGCCTTTAAAGCACAGGAAAAGCGGCAAAACCTCGACAATGATGCCCTTGGCCAAAAAGGGCGTATGCGTTTTATCCTGAATATATTCAGAAAAAACGCATACGCCCTTTTTGGCCAACCAAGCAACCTGGAAAGGCAAATCAGCACTACAAAGAAGTCTCGCTTCCCATCGGTCAAAAGGGCCATGCTGAATAAAGTGTCCAAACCAGAAATGCAGGACAGGCCATGGAGAAATGGGAGCCTTGCTACGCTGATGGGCGGGATGTAAATTGCCAACAGCCACTCTGGAGAAGTGTACGGTGTGTCCTGAAACATCTAAAAAACTCAGCTTAGAGAGCATAGGGCACTTCCACTCATGGGCGTATAAATTGGGAAAATTAAAAATCAGCAAGACACAGGCACCCCAAAGTTTTGGGCTACTCTGTTGACAAGAACCTCCACTTCCTTACACCTTAAATATCCCAGGAAAGAGAAGAATGGATAAAGAAGATGTGGTCCTTATATACAATGGAATATAACTCAGCCATGAAATCAATGTCATAAGGCTAGTAGCAGCATGATGAGTGGATTTAGGTATGACGATTCTAAGTGAAATAAGTCACACAGAAAAAGACACTTATCATGAGATATCACTTATAGAGGGAATGTAAAAACCGCTACCCTTGAACTGAATTACAAAACAGAACAGAGTCACACGTTTAGAAAACAGACTATGGCTGCTTAACGGGAAACGTGAGGTGGGGTGATGCATAAAACAAGGGTTTCAAATTAGCTCAGATACCGTTCCATAAACCCAATATGTAAGAGACAAGACCTACTCCTTGCTCAGTGAACTGGACTCAACACCCCCTATTCACCGCCCAAGAATATATCTGACTAGTAAGAATCTTAAAACCTATATATTGATATCTCTCTGTAAGTGAGTCAAGTGGGTGTAAAGCGGCATAAACGCAGCAGTGAAAAGCAGCTAAACCCCATTATAAAAATCAATTACTTTTCAAAACCCGTGAAACAAAGACAGTGAAAGAGAGAGAAATTCTTACAAAATTCGTTCAGGGGCTGTGATGCCACCTGGATTGACCATATCTAGACCCACAGCTGATTGAGACATAAGGGTGGACACTCTTGGGGCTGAGAGGTTTGGTGAGGTTGGGTGAGCAAACACAGACCCTGTAAAGAAATACGGCGTGGTACCCATCCCATGGGTCCCAAATCTCCAGGTTCAAGGGCATCGTCCTACATTGAAAACATGCATGAGAAACCCCGAAGATGGTACACCGTGTGATCGGGAAAGGTTTCTAAAACGCACCTCATTTCTCATCTCCTTGTGCTCCGGTTCGCCATTCCAGCCGCTTTACTAGCAATCTCCCTTCTTGGAGAATCAGCACCTTTATCCTCCTGTTCTGTACAGGTTGCAATTTGTCCTGAGGATGCACGGGAAGAGGGGGAACCAATGAGAGACTAGCTCTAGGTGTTGGGACAGGCACAGGTCACTCTATTTTCCCATCAGGAAGAAGAATTAACCACAGGCTCAGCCTGCCGCCAGGAACCAGAATACGGCCTGAAGCAATCCTGCGCTTTTGCGGCCAGCTCCCAAGAAAGCGAGTTCAATCATGGAGCTCAGGGGCACTGCAATTCACAAACCTGCAGACTTAGCAATGATAACTCTCGTCCACAAATATATTGAGGGAAGGCAACGAAGAGGATTTGAAAGCAAGGCAGAATTGCAGGAAACAGATTTCAGGAGGTAGATTCGAATCGCCTTTAAAGCACAGGAAAAGCGGCAAAACCTCGACAATGATGCCCTTGGCCAAAAAGGGCGTATGCGTTTTTTCCTGAATATATTCAGGAAAAAACGCATACGCCCTTTTTGGCCAACCAAGCAACCTGGAAAGGCAAATCAGCACTACAAAGAAGTCTCGCTTCCCATCGGTCAAAAGGGCCATGCTGAATAAAGTGTCAAAACCAGAAATGCAGGACAGGCCATGGAGAAATGGGAGCCTTGTTACGCTGATGGGCGGGATGTAAATTGCCAACAGCCACTCTGGAGAAGTGTACGGTGTCTCCTGAAACATCTAAAAAACTCAGCTTAGAGAGCATAGGGCCCTTCCACTCATGGGCGTATAAATTGGGAAAACTAAAAATCAGCAAGACACAGGCACCCCAAAGTTTTGGGCTACTCTGTTGACAAGAACCTGCACTTCGATACACCTTAAATATCCCAGGAAAGAGAAGAATGGATAAAGAAGATGTGGTCCTTATATACAATGGAATATCACTCAGCCATGAAATCAATGTCATAAGGCTAGTAGCAGCATGATGAGTGGATTTAGGTATGACGATTCTAAGTGAAATAAGTCACACAGAAAAAGACCCTTATCATGAGATATCACTTATAGAGGGAATGTAAAAACCGCTACCCTTGAACTGAATTACAAAACAGAACAGAGTCACACGTTTAGAAAACAGACTATGGCTGCTTAACGGGAAACGTGAGGTGGGGTGATGCATAAAACAAGGGTTTCAAATTAGCTCAGATACCGTTCCATAAACCCAATATGTAAGAGACAAGACCTACTCCTTGCTCAGTGAACTGGACTCAACACCCCCTATTCACCACCCAAGAATATATCTGACTAGTAAGAATCTTAAAACCTATATATTGATATCTCTCTGTAAGTGAGTCAAGTGGGTGTAAAGCGGCATAAACGCAGCAGTGAAAAGCAGCTAAACCCCATTATAAAAATCAATTACTTTTCAAAACCCGTGAAACAAAGACAGTGAAAGAGAGAGAAATTCTTACAAAATTCTTTCAGGGGCTGTGATGCGACCTGGATTGACCATATCTAGACCCACAGCTGATTGAGACATAAGGGTGGACACTCTTGGGGTGAGAGGTTTGGTGAGGTTGGGTGAGCAAACGCAGACCCTTTAAAGTAATATAGCGTGGTACCCATCCCATGGGTCCCAAATCTCCAGGTTCAAGGGCATCGTCCTACACTGAAAACATGCATGAGAAACCCCGAAGATGGTACACCGTGTGATCGGGAAAGGTTTCTAAAACGCACCTCATTTCTCATCTCCTTGTGCTCCGGTTCGCCATTCCAGCCGCTTTACTAGCAATCTCCCTCCTTGGAGAATCAGCACCTTTATCCTCCTGTTCTTTACAGGTTGCAATTTGTCCTGAGGATGCACGGGAAGAGGGGGAACCAATGAGAGACTAGCTCTAGGTGTTGGGACAGGCACAGGTCACTCTATTTTCCCATCAGGAAGAAGAATTAACCACAGGCTCAGCCTGCCGCCAGGAACCAGAATACGGCCTGAAGCAATCCTGCGCTTTTGCGGCCAGCTCCCAAGAAAGCGAGTTGAATCATGGAGCTCAGGGGCACTGCAATTCACAAACCTGCAGACTTAGAAATGATAACTCTCGTCCACAAATATATTGAGGGAAGGCAACGAAGAGGATTTGAAAGCAAGGCAGAATTGCAGGAAACAGATTTCAGGAGGTAGATTCGAATCGCCTTTAAAGCACAGGAAAAGCGGCAAAACCTCGACAATGATGCCCTTGGCCAAAAAGGGCGTATGCGTTTTTTCCTGAATATATTCAGGAAAAAACGCATACGCCCTTTCTGGCCAACCAAGCAACCTGGAAAGGCAAATCAGCGCTACAAAGAAGTCTCGCTTCCCATCGGTCAAAAGGGCCATGCTGAATAAAGTGTCAAAACCAGAAATGCAGGACAGGCCATGGAGAAATGCGAGCCTTGCTACGCTGATGGGCGGGATGTAAATTGCCAACAGCCACTCTGGAGAAGTGTACGGTGTGTCCTGAAACATCTAAAAAACTCAGCTTAGAGAGCATAGGGCACTTCCACTCATGGGCGTATAAATTGGGAAAACTAAAAATCAGCAAGACACAGGCACCCCAAAGTTTTGGGCTACTCTGTTGACAAGAACCTCCACTTCGATACACCTTAAATGTCCCAGGAAAGAAAAGAATGGATAAAGAAGATGTGGTCCTTATATACAATGGAATATCACTCAGCCATGAAATCAATGTCATAAGGCTAGTAGCAGCATGATGAGTGGATTTAGGTATGACGATTCTAAGTGAAATAAGTCACACAGAAAAAGACACTTATCATGAGATATCACTTATAGAGGGAATGTAAAAACCGCTACCCTTGAACTGAATTACAAAACAGAACAGAGTCACACGTTTAGAAAACAGACTATGTCTGCTTAACGGGAAAGGTGAGGTGGGGTGATGCATAAAACAAGGGTTTCAAATTAGCTCAGATACCGTTCCATAAACCCAATATGTAAGAGACAAGACCTACTCCTTGCTCAGTGAACTGGACTCAACACCCCCTATTCACCGCCCAAGAATATATCTGACTAGTAAGAATCTTAAAACCTATGTATTGATATCTCTCTGTAAGTGAGTCAAGTGGGTATAAAGCGGCATAAACACAGCAGTGAAAAGCAGCTAAACCCCATTATAAAAATCAATTACTTTTCAAAACCCGTGAAACAAAGACAGTGAAAGAGAGAGAAATTCTTACAAAATTCGTTCAGGGGCTGTGATGCCACCTGGATTGACCATATCTAGACCCACAGCTGATTGAGACATAAGGGTGGACACTCTTGGGGCTGAGAGGTTTGGTGAGGTTGGGTGAGCAAACGCAGACCCTTTAAAGTAATACGGCGTGGTACCCATCCCATGGGTCCCAAATCTCCAGATTCAAGGGCATCATCCTACACTGAAAACATGCATGAGAAACCCCGAAGATGGTACACCGTGTGATCGGGAAAGGTTGCTAAAACGAACCTCATTTGTCATCTCCTTGTGCTCCGGTTCGCCATTCCAGCCGCTTTCCTAGCAATCTCCCTCCTTGGAGAATCAGCACCTTTATCCTCCTGTTCCGTACAGGTTGCAGTTTGTCCTGAGGATGAACGGGAAGAGGGGGAACCAATGAGAGACTAGCTCTAGGTGTTGGGACAGGCACAGGTCACTCTGTTTTCCCATCAGGGAGAAGAATTAACCACAGGCTCAGCCTGCCGCCAGGAACCAGAATACGGCCTGAAGCAATCCTGCGCTTTTGCGGCCAACTCCCAAGAAAGCGAGTTGAAGAATGGAGCTCAGGGGCACTGCAATTCACAAACCTGCAGACTTAGAAATGAGAACTCTCGTCCACAAATATATTGAGGGAAGGCAACGAAGAGGATTTGAAAGCAAGGCAGAATTGCAGGAAACACATTTCAGGAGGTAGATTCGAATCGCGTTTAAAGCACAGGAAAAGCGGCAAAACCTCGACAGTGATGCCCTTGGCCAAAAAGGGCGTCTGCGTTCTTTCCTGAATAAATTTTGGAAAAAACGCAGATGCTCTTTTTGGCCAACTAAACAAGTGGGCAATGCAAATCAGCATTACAAAAATGTCTCACTTCGCATTGGTCAAAAGGCCCATGCTGAAAAAGTGTAAAACCCAGAAATGCAGGACAGGCCATGGAGAAAAGGGAGCCTTGTTTTGCTGATCGGCGGGATGTCAATTGCCACCGGCCACTCTTGAGAAGTGTATGCTGTATCTTAAAACTTCTAAAAAAGAGAGCTACAGAGCATACAGCACTTCCCCTCATGGGCGCATATCTTGGGAAAACCAAAAAATCGACAAGACACAGGCACCCCAAAGTTTAGGGCTGCTCTGTTTAGAAATGCCTCGATTTGGGTACAACTTACATGTCCTTGGAAGGAAAAAGTGGATAAAGAAGATGTGGTACTTACGTACAATGGAATATTACTCAGCATTTAAATCAATGAAATAAGGCCAGTGGCAGCAACTCGTGGAGACTGAGGTACGATCATTCTAAGTGACATAAGTCAGACATAAAAAGAGACTTATCATAAGGTATCACTTATAGATAGTATCTAAAAATGCCTTCACATGAACGCAATTACAAAACAGAAACGGAGTCACACATTTAGAAAACACACTTATGGCTGCTAAAGGAGAAAGGTGGGGCGGGGTGATGCATAAACCAGGAGGTTGAAATTAGCACAGATACGGTTCCATAAACAAAATAGGTATTCGACAGGACCTACTCTATAGCTCAAAGAGCTGGACTCAGCACACTGTTGTCACCAGAAAAGGATATATAAGACTGGTAAGAATCTGTAAAAGAATTTATTGATGTCTCTCTTTAAGTGAATCAAGTGGATAGATGTAGAGCAGGAAGAAACACAGTATTGAAAATCAGCTATACCCCATTATAAAATTAAATAACAAGAACAAAATAAAGACAGTGAGAGAGAGAGAGAAATTCTTACAAAATTTGTTCAAGGGCTGTGATGCAACCTGGACTGACCATATGTAGACACAGAGCTGGATGGGATCTAAGGCTCTACACTCGTTGGTCTGAGAGGCTTCGTGAGGATGGGACAGCAAATGCATCACTTTTAGAGTAATACTGCCTGGCCCCCATTCCATGGGTCCCATACCTCCAGGTGCAGGGGACCCTTCCTACAGCTAAAACATGCATGGCACATCCAGAGGATGGTACACCGTCTGATCGGGAAGAGTTTGGAAAAGTCACCTCATCTCCACGTCTCCTGGTATTCGGGTTCCCCAGCTCCTTTCCTTAGAGCCTCCCCACTTTGGGAAGGCAGCACACTCAACAGCCGGTTTTGCACGGCCTGGAATTTTCCGGTGAAGAAGGGGAATGGCAGGATGGAATGAGACACAAGCCTTAGATGTTTGGACAGGCATATGCTACTCTAGTTTCCTACCTGGGAGAAGAATTTCCCTATCCTTCAGGTGCCCCAGTAACTGGAATGGGTCTGTAGAAATCCTGCCCCTTTGTGTCTGCTTCCCTAAACAAGTTGAAAACCGGTGCTCAGGGGCACTGCAATTCACAAACATGCAGGGTTGTAATTGACACCTCTAATGGAGTCATTTCTTGAGCCAAGTATTCGTAAAGGCCTTGTAAGCAAGGCAGAATTGCAGGAAAGGGATTTCAAGGGGTAGTTTGCACTCGTCATTAAAGCACAGGCAAAGCTGCTGAACATCGCCAATGATGCAGTTTGCCAAAAAGGCCGTATGCGTTATTCCTTAATCTATTCAGGAAAAACCCTTACTCCATTTTTGGCCAACAAAACAGGCGGGCAATGTAAATTAATATTACAAAGAGATATCACTTCGCACCAGTCAGAATGGCCAACCTCACAAACTGTAAAACCTGAAATGCAGGACAGGGCGTGGAGAAAAGGGAACCCTGACAAGCTGATGGTGGGAATGTAAATTGCTAACAGCCACTCTGGAGAAGTGGGTGGTGATTCCTTAAAAATCTAAAAACCAGAGCTTCAGAGCATATGGCGCTTCCACTCCTGGGCCTGTATCTTGGAAAAAACGTAAATTGACAGGACCCAGGCACTCTAAAATTTATGCAGCCCTGTTTACAAGAGCCTCTACTCGGAAGCTACCTAAAAGTCCTTGGAAGGAAGAATGGATAAAGAAATTATGGTAGATATGTACAATGGAATATTACTCAGCCATGAAGTGAATGAAAGAAGGCCATTTAGGGCCACTCAGAAGGACCTACATACATTCATACTAAGTGTCATAAATCAGGCAATGAAAAATATCATATGATATTACTTATCGGTGGAATCTAAACATTGATAGAAAGGTACTGTCTTACAACACAGAAACAGAGTCCCAGACTTAGAACACAAACTTATGGTTACCAAACTGGAAAGGTGTGTTGGAGGCATAAATCATGAGGTTGGAGTTAGTATATACATATTTACAGAGAGAAAACTTGTAATCAACATGGACCTGCTGTAGAGCACTTGGAACTCTTCTCAACACCCTTTAGTAACCTCAATGGGAAAATAATTCTAAAAAGAATATATAGTTATCTCTGTATAAATGAATCATGTTGGTGTATGACAAAAATGAACACAACATGATAAATCAACTATATACTCCATTATAAATTTAAAGTTAAATTAAAGAAAAGAAAAATGATCACTAAATTTGTTTAGTCGCAGTGAACGTACTAGTGTCACATCCCTGGACACAGACACAATTTGGTCCCAAGGCTGGACTGTTGTGGGCCTGAGGACCTCGGGAGGATATGCCAGCTAATTCGCCCCCCTTGAACATGTAGTACCTGGTCCCCTCTGCATGGGATCACTATCTCCAGATCTAAGTGTGCCCTCATACTACTAAACCAACCCTCTGACACCCAAAGGATGGTGGACTCTCTGGGCTGGATGACATTTGGAAAATCACCTGCTCTCAACATATCCTGGTGTTTGGGTTCCGACCTCCTGACTCCTTCGTAAGGGTCATCCCACTCTACAAGACAGCACCCTCAACAGCTGATTTTGCAGGGGTTTATACTTGTTCGGGGGATGAAGGGTAAGGGGGAAGAAGGAATGGGACAGAAGCCCTTACATGTTTGGTCAGGCACATTCCACTCTAATTTAATACCCAAGAACAGGACTTGCCCTACATCTAAGGTTGTGTCAGTAACCAGAGAGGGACAGTAGAAATCCTGCCGCCTTCTGTTTCCCATAACAACAATTCTAAAACTGGACCTTATACGCACTTCATATTCACAATGCCTGGGGAGCTGTAAATGACAACAGCCCTCAAAAAATGTCTTGGGGTAGGTAATCGAAGTAGACTTCAAAACAAGGCAACCTTTCAATAACCCTTTTTCAAGGGATAAATCTTACTGACACTGTTCCAAAAAAAAAGCACATATGAAGATACTCACCATTGCTTTATGTTAGACAAATGCAAATCAGATGTACAAAGAAGTATCACCTGGAACCACTCAGAATAGCCATCATCACAATGTCTACAAACAAGAAATGCTTCAGAGGCTGTGGAAAAAAGAGAAACCTACTACTTATTTTTTTTTTTTTAATCTGCCTTGGCTCTTCGTTGCTGTGCGCGGCTTTTCTATAGTTGCAGCAAGCGGGGGCTACTCATCGTTGTGGTACGAAGCCTTCTCTTTGTGGTGGCTTCTCTTGTTGTGGAGCACAAGCTGTAGGCACACAGGCTTCAGTAGTTGTGGCTCGTGGGCTCTAGAGCGCAGACTGAGTAGTTGTGGTGCACGGGCTTACTTGTTCTGTGGCATGTGAGATCTTCCCGGGCCAGGGCTCGAACCTGTGTCCCCTGAACTGGCAGGCAGATTCTTAACCACTGCGCCACCACTTCTATGCTATCGGTGGCAATGCCAATTGGTAACAGCCACTATGGAGCACAGAATGGAGGTTACCAGAGTAAGGGGAGGTGGGAGGGATAAATTGGAAATTGGGATTGACATATACACACCACTATATATAAAAGAGATAACAAATAAGGGCTTACTGTATAGCACAGGGAACTCTACTCAATACTCTGTAATGACCTGTATGGGAAAGGAATCCAAAAAGGATTGGATATATGTATAACTGCTTCACTGTGCTGTGCAGCAGAAAGTAACACAACATTGTAAATCAACTCTATTCCAAAAAAATTGAAATTGAAATGAAATGAAGTAAAATAAAATAAAATAGAGCTACCAGATGATCCAGCAAGTTCACTCCTGTGTGCATATCTGGAGGAAAGCATAAATCGAAAAGACACATCTTCCCCAATGTTCACTGCAACACTCTTTACAATAGCGAAGACAAGGAAGCAACCAAAATGTCCATCAACATATGAATATAGGTAAAGAATATGTGATACATACATATAATGGAATATGACTCAGCCATAAAATAGAAGAAAATAATGCCAGTTGCAGTAACATGGATGGACCTAGAGATGATTGTACTAAGTGAAGTAAGTCAGACAGAGTAAGACAAATATTGGATGATATCACTTCTAGGTGGAAGCTAAAAATTGATACAAATGAACTAACTTACAAAAGAGAGGCAGACTCACAGACCTGGAAAACAAACTTATGGTTACCAAAGGGGAGAGGTGGGGGGTAGGGATAAATCAGGAGCTTGGGGTAAACATACGAATACTACTATATATAACAGATAAGCAACAAGGACCTACTGTATAGCACAGGGAGCTCTACTCAGTATTCTGGGAATACCGTTATCAGAAAAGAATCTGAAAAAGAATGAATATATGCATATGTGTAACTGAATCACTTGCTGTGCAGCTGAAATGAGCACAACATTGTAAATCAACTATACTCCAATAAAATTTAAATTTCAAAATAAAGAAAATCACCTATATTTCAAAAGAAAAAAAAAAGAATTCCCATCTCTTTATATGGCTTGATAGCTTACTTTTTTAGTGCTCAATATTATCCCATTCCCAGAATATATTAATACTATATCATTTCATTCACCTATTGGAGGACACCTTAGTTTCATTCACATTTTGGCAATATTGAATTAGGTGCTATAAATATCCATATGCAGGTTTTCCTCTGGAAGTATGTTTTAAACTACTTTCAGTAAATATCCATGAGAACACTTGACGGATTGTACAGTAAGGGAATGCTCAATATTCTAGCAAGTGTCAATCAGACTACCAAAGTAGCTGTGTTATTTTTCATTTCCACCAATGACAAATGACATTTCCTATTGTTCCACATCTCCTACAGAATTTGTTCTTGTCATTGTTCACATTTTAGCCATTCTAAGTGTTACATAGTGGTATGTAATTGTATTTTTAATTTGCTTTTTCATGGCAGCATGTAATCTGGATTATTCTTCTGTATACTTATATGCATAGTGTCTATTTTCTTTGGTGAGGTGTCCATAAAGTTTATTGGTCCACATTTTATTTAGGTTGCTTTCATTTTTTTCTACCCAATCTGTATTTGTTTTGTTGATTTTCGTGCCTTATTGCATTAACAAGGACTTGGAGTAAAATATGGAAAAGGAGTCATGAAAGGGGACATCCTTGCTTTTACCTGAACTTAGTGGAAAAGCTTCATGGTTTTGACCATTAATCATGATGTAAGATAAAAGTTTCCTGTAAATCTTTGTTATCAACTTGAGAAAGCTCCAGTCTATTTCTTCAACTGAGAGTTTTTATGAAGAATGGGTGTTAGATTTTTTCAAAGGTCTTCTGAATCTATTGATATGCTAATGATTGTCTTCAAGGTGTTGATATGATGGATATAATTATTTGATTCTAGAATGTTGAACCAGCCTTTCATACCTGGGATTATTTCCTCTCATTCATGATATAAAATTCTCTCAAAATATTGTTGGATTCGATTTGGTAATATTTTGTTGAGGATTTTTGCATTGATGTTCCTGAGAGATACTGGTCAGTTTTCTTTACTATTCATATGTTCTTCTAAGTTTGGATGTTGTGGATTTAGTGTCAGACATTCATTTGGGGAGATTCTCAGTCATTTTTAAAAATATTTTCTGTTCTTTATTATCTTTATTCTCCTCCTGCTATACCCATTATGTATAGGTCACAGCATTTTTCATTGTTCCACAATTATTGATTACTCTGTTCTGTTGATTTCTTTCCTGCCCATTTTCTCTTTTCTTTTGAGATTTAAAGGTTTCTCCTGATATGTCTTCAAGCTCACAGATATTTCTCCTCAGCCAGCTCTTTGACTGCTAGAACAAAATACGAGAGACTTGGTATTTTATAAACAACAGATTATTTTGGTTTTCTCATAATTGCTGAGGCTGAAAAGTTCAAGAACAAGTAACCAGGGGCTTCCCTGGAGGTGCAGTGGTTAAGAATCTGCCTATCAATAAAGGGGACAAGGGTTCGAGCCCTGGTCCAGGAAGATCCCACATGCCATGGAACAACTAAGCCCGTGCACCACAAATACTGAGCCTGTGCTCTAGAGTCCACAGGCCACAACTACTGAGCCTGTGAGCCACAACTACTGAAACCCACACGCCTAGAGCCCATGCTCCGCAACAAGAGAAGCCACTCAATGAGAAGCCCGCGCACCGCACCAAAGACCCAACACAGCCAAAAAATTAATTAATTAATTATCTAATTATTTTTTTAAAAAAAAGAACAAGTTGCCAGCTGACAGTGTCTGGCGAGGGACCAATTTCTGGTTCATAATGTGGGTCTTCTCGCTCGGCAATGAAATCATGGAATGGTCATAAGATCTTCTGTGTGCTACATTTATCAGGTCACTAATCCCATGTTTGAGGTCTCTGGCCTCATAACCTAATCACCTCCCAAAAGCCCCACCTCCTAATACCATCAACATGGGAGCTGGGTTTCAAAATTTTAAAATTAGAGGTACAAAATATTTACACCATAACAGGGACCACAGAGTTAACTGATTTTTCCTTTCATGTTAAAGGTTTGCACATTTATATTTATTATATAATCCCAAAACGCTTGTTTTTTTTTTATAAGATTCTTTTTCCGTATACGCCAGTACAGACCACTGAGTAGAGTTCCCTGTGCTATAAAGCAGGTCTTTATCTATTTTATATATAGTAGTGTGTATAAGTCAGTCCCAATCTCCCAATTTATCCCTTCCCCACTTATCCCCTGGTAACCATAAGTTTGTTTTCTATATCCATGATTCTATTTCTGTTGTGTAAATAAGTTCATTTGTACCTGTTTTTTTTTCTTTTTTAGATTCCTCATATAAGCAATATCATATGATATCTGTCTTTCTGTGTCTGACTTGCTTCACTCAGTATAACAATCTCGAGGTCCATCCATGTTGCTACAAAACCCTTAATTGTTAAGGATAACTCTCAATTTTTCCCAGTATCATCAGCAATTCTTTCTGGCAGACACGTGATAACACTTTTTAAACAGGGATATTGAGACCAAGGCTCCTGACCTGCAAACAGACAAAACATCATTCATATAGTGAAAACTTTGCAAATCAAAGGATGAAAGCACTTGGTCTAAATCCCTTTGCACCCACTGCTGACAGAGGGCAGAGGAGTTTGACTCACTAATCTTCCTTACGTGCACTTCTTCCTAATGGGGTATTCCATCTAAAACTTATAAGAAGCGGGGATGTATCATGGAACACACCAATCGCTACTACAGATTCTGAAGCAGCAAAAAAAAAAAAACAAAAACAAAAACAAAACATGATGAATCCATCCAAAGGGTTCTGTCCACATTGTTACAATAGTTTCCCTCACACTGCGAACCCTTTTCAAACCCTATCACTTGAACCTATTTTTATTTTTTTCAACAAAAATAATGTTAATCTGCAGTCAGACACTCCAGTAATATTACACTATCCCTTGTGCAAGTATGTAGGGATTTGAGGAGCTATGGGAGGCCACCATGAGAGGTTGCCTAGAGTAATTAGGACATTTCATTTAATGTTGGTTCTTCTCCCTAAGATGTCTGCTATCCTCTTCTTTTTGTAGCTACTAGCATTGAGAAAGTGATCAAGATGAGGCCCTTCTCTTTTACTGCCCATGAATGCAACTGTGATTAACCCCACAGAACTTGGTGCTTCCAGAATCCCCTGAACCTACTGACCCTCCATGCATGGCATGACATAGATAAGGATGGTGACGTGTATCCTTGTATAGAGCATGTTATAAAATGTTTGACTCTTCCCTTCCTCATAATTCCAAAGAATAGATTTCTTTGGATTTCTGCTTAATGCTGCTGGAGTTGGTACATAAGTTGAGGGAGGTATCAGGGCACACCAAAAGAGAGGGTAACTGCACAGAAAATACAAGCAGGTACATTTCTGTGTAGTTTCAAGCAGCTTATTTGCTATATCAACCATGGTGACATGTTGACCCTTCCTCTTTCTACTAGTAGTACAACAAACATAAAGGATATTTAGGCTGCTTGTTTTATCCCCACCTCTCACAATTGATCTGCATTAACATATAGGACAATGAAGGGCCCTTTCTACCATCTTAACCAATATTTGAGAACTAGAAAATGTCCAGATTTTGGGGGGTTTATTTTCATATTCCCCAATCAGGCCTATGAAGGAATCTTACCTATTGTGTTTAATGAAGTCATATCTCTGACGGCATCCCATCATCAACAAAACTGGAAAGAAATTTGAAGGGTCTTCGATTTTACCATATTTGAAATAACAATATTTTAGCCTGACACGTTTTTGGATTTTAGAAAAAAATATTTTAAATGAGACAAAAAATCATTTTTATGACACAAAAAGACAGCAATAGTTTTATATTTTTATCTGTTCCACTTGCACACAAGTGTCTCATGGGGTTATGTAAAGCTCTCCTGTTGGGTGCTGTGCATGGTGCAAGTATGGATTAAAGCTTAGGAATCTTAAGCTTCAGTCACCTGAAACATTTAAATTAGGATGCAAGCAATCCTGTCCAACATTTGAAAAGAGCAAGACACTCTCTTTATTTTATTTGTTAGGTAATTAATCTGTCTTTTCCCCAAGGAGAGAAACAAGTGGCATCTTCCATCAATGTGTTGCACAAATATCTTTGAACAGAGAGTGCAAGCAGAGGCTGATACAGGATGTGAAAAAAAAAAATGAGAGACCCTCTTGTGGCATTTTCTCCTAACTTATTGCAATCTCCCATTTAAAATGTGGGAATAATCAATCTTCTGAGGAAAAAGGCCCAAGGAAGGTTTTTGCTTCTGTGGAATAATGGGATTGCTAAAGATTTCAGGAGGCAAGACGAGTTAGTGAGAATGACCATGAGAAATCAGAGAAAAGTCAGATCCATGGATGAAGTGATGTTTACCACTGTGAATCAATGAGAAGTAGGAGCAAAGGAAAAGAAAGCTGATACAACATTTTCTGAATAAATGTAACCTTTCAGCTGTCATAGAAAAATTAATACTCACTATGATACAACATATTTAGTTTAGAAAGTTAACTTAAATTTAAAGCTTAATAATTACATTTATTGAAGAAATGAAAACATATTTGTGGTTTAGAATAAATAATGTGCTCTGCTACAGGTAAGAAGACTACATAAATCAATAGAAATAAGACTAAATAAATAAAGAGGAAAATAACAAATTAGATGTTATTAACATTAAAAACTGACACTCATCTAATGAAAGAGAAGGAGAGACAGAAAGAGAGAAGAACTCATCTCAAGCATGTATTAAAAACTCCTAAATAAGAAGTCTTCAGATGTTAAAAAAAAAAAAGGAAGTCTTCAATAAGAAGATAATGGAATAGCAAAATGGGGGAAATATACCAAAAGATATTTCAAAAAAGAGAGTACAGAATGTTAAGTAAACATATCAAAAGATGCTTGGCTTCTTAGTAGTCAATTAAATGCAAAAGCGTGATACCTGGAATTATCACTCACCAACCAGAAAGTTCAAATGAAAATGACAGGTATTATCAAGTTTGACAAGAATGTGTATAATCCTTGAATCTCATTCACTGCTGCTGAAGATGAAAAATCATACAAATGTTGTGAAAATATTTAGAAATATCTAAAAAGATAAACACAAGAAAGCTATGACTCGAACATTTTACTACTACGTGTATACTGAACAATAATTTATACACACATCACCAAAGCTCAAGTTCTAGAATTTATATACCAGTGCTGTTCTCAATAGACACAAACTGAAAATCACTCATATTGTAATACATATTGGAATAAATTAATTAATAGTTAAATATTTACATTATGGAATCCTATGCAACAGTGGCAATGCATGATCACAGCAATAGACAACCATATAGGCATATTCACAAACAACATAAAATAAAACAGCCCAATCCAAAAGTGATTTTACTGTGCCATAACATTTATATAAAATACAAAATACAGGTAAAGTTATCTTTTTGTTAGATACCAGAACAATATTAAACCTTAAGGGGAGTCACTAGAATGGGACCAGGGGGCCTCTGAGTATCTGGCAATTTTCTGTGTCTTTATCTAGAAGCTATGTTTAGAGTGTATTCAGATGCTGAATTTTCTGAAATTTGTCATTTCCTTACAAACCATGCATGTTTTTCGTTGTTTTTTATACATAACAAAAACTAAAAAAGATAGACCAGGGAAGGTAATTGTATTAGCACTTTAATATCCATGCTTTTCAAGGTGGAAGTGAAAAGTATTAAATACTTGACATTGTGATTACTTCTTAAAAGTAAGGTGAAAATTTGAGGTTAATAAATAAGACATACTTCTTCATATATAATCCTCAAAGAGGAGGGGTAGAAAGGAGTATTATTTTTTTTTTCTTTAATACAGAATCGTTAAGATAGAAAATAATGAAAACAGACTAGGTTTAAAAAAGAGCACACTGGACTTCCCTGGTGGCACAGTGGGTAAGAATTTGCCTGCCAATGCAGGGAACAGGGGTTCCATCCCTGGTCTGGGAAGATCCCACATGCCGCAGAGCAACTAAGCCCGTGTGCCACAAGTACTGAGCCTGTGCTCTAGAGCCTGCAAGCAACAACTATTGAGCCTGCATGACACAACTACTGAAGCCCATGCACCTAGAGCCCATACTCCACAACAAGAGAAACCACCGCAAGGAGAAGCCCGTGCACCACAATGATGAGTAACCCCTGCTTCTCTAGTAACAACTGGAGAAACCCTGTGCAGCAACGAAGACCCAACACAACCAAAAATTTAAAAAATTAAATCTTTTGACTTCTGAGATGACTCACTCACGTGGCTGTAGGTAAGAGGCCTCAGTTCCTTGCCACATGGCTCTCTCTTTAGGGCTGCTTGAGTGTCCTCATGACATGGCAGCTGGCTTACCCCAGGATGAGTGATCTAGCAGAAACCAAAGCAGAAGCTGCAATGTCTTTTATAACTTTGGAAGCTGCACTTTGTCATTTCTGCAATTTCTTATTAGTTAAACAGTCAACCCTTTTCAAGTGCGAGGAGCCACACTGGTACATGGAGACTGGGAGATAATTAGGGGATAATTAGGTCCATCTTGGAGGCTGGCTACCAAAGTGGCTGACTAGCCAAAGTCTGAATTTTGTTTTCTTCACTTCTGGAGAGAAAATGGTCAGTGAACCTCATTGGTGGTCTTTGAGATGTACCAAAGCTACCTCTTGCTCTCACCCCCAGCTGTGTGGCTGACAGGGTCTTGGTGCTCCAGCCGGGTGTCAAGCCTGTGCCTCTGAGGTGGGAGAGCCGAGTTCAGGACATTGGTCTACCAGAGACCTCTGGCACCTTGTAATTTCAAATGGCGAAAGCTCTCCCAGAGATATCCGTCTCAACGCTAAGACCCAGCTCCACTCAGAGACCAGCAAGATCCAGTGCTGGACATCCCATGCCAAACAACTAGCAAGACAGGAATGCAGGCCCACCCATTAGCAGAGAGGCTGCCAAAAATCACAATAAGTTCACAGACACCCCAAAACACACCACCAGATGCGGATCTGTCCACCAGAAAGACGAGATCCAGACACACCCACCAGAACACAGGCACCAGTCCTCTCCATCAGAAAGCCTACACAACCCACTGAACCAACCTTAGCCACTGGGGGCAGACACCAAATACAATGGGAACTACGAATCTGCAGCCTCTGAAAAGGAGACCCCAAACACAGTCCCCAAAGCCAAATGAGAAGACACAGAAACACACAGCAGATGAAGGAGCAAGGTAAAAACCCACCAGACCAAACAAATGTGGAGGAAATAGGCAGTCTACCTGAAAAAGAATTCAGAGTAATGATAGTAAAGATGATCCCAAATCTTGGAACTGGAATGGAGAATAGACAAGAAACGTTTAACAAGGACCTAGAAGAACTAAAGTGCAAACAAACAATGATGAACAACACAATAAATGGAATTAAAAATTCTCTAGAAGGAAACAATAGCAGAATAACTGAGGCAGAAGAATGGATAAATGACCTGGAAGATAAAATAGTGGAAATAACTACTGCAAAGCCAAATAAAGAAAAAAGAATGAAAAGAATTGAGGACAATCTGAGACATCTCTGGGAAAACATTAAACGCACCAACATTCGAATATAGGGGTCCCAGAAGTAGAAGAGAAAAAGAAAGACACTGAGAAAATATTTAAAGAGATTATAGTTGAAAACTTCCCTAATATGGGAAAGGAAATCGTTAATCAAGTCCAGGAAGCGCAGGGAGTCCCATACAAGATAAACCCAAGGAGAAACATGCCAAAACATATATTAATCAAACTATCAAAAATTAAATACAAAGAAAAAATATTAAAAGCAGCAAGGGAAAAACAACAAATAACATACAAGGAAATCCCCATAAGGTTAACAGCTGAACTTTCAGCAGAAACTCTGCAAGCCAGAAGGGACTGGCAGGACATATTTAAAGTAATGAAAGGGGAACAGCTACAACCAAGATTACTCGACCCACCAAGGATCTCGTTCAGATTCGACAGAGAAATTAAAACCTTTACAGACAAGCAAAAGCTAAGAGAATTCAGCACCACCAAACCCGCTTTACAACAAATGCTAAAGGAACTTGCCTAGGCAGGAAACACAAGAGAAGGAAAAGACCTACAATAAGAAACCCAAAACAATTAAGAAAATGGTAATAAGAACATACATATCAATAATTACCTTAAATGTAAATGGATTAAATGCTCCAACCAAAAGACATAGACTGGCTGAATGGATCTGAAAACACGACCGGTATGTATGTGGTCTACATGAGACCCACTTCAGACATAGGGACACATACAGATGGAAAGTGAGGGGATGGAATAAGATATTCCATGCAAATGGAAATCAAAAGAAAGCTAGAGTAGCAATTCTCATATCAGACAAAAAAGACTTTAAAATAAAGACTATTACAGGAGACAAAGAAGGACACTACATAATGATCAAGGGATCAATCCAAGAAGAAGATATAACAATTGCATATATTTAGGCACCCAACATAGGAGCACCTCAATACATAAGGCAAATGCTAACAGCCATAAAAGGGGAAATCGACAGTAACACAATCATAGTAGGAGCTTTAGCACCCCTCTTTCACCAATGAACAGATCATCCACAATGAAAATAAATAAGGAAACACAAGCTTTAAATGATACATTAAACAAGATGGACTTAATTGATATTTATAGGACATTCCATCCAAAAACAACAGAATACACTTTTTCTCAAGTGCTCCTGGAACATTCTCCAGGATAGATCATATCTTGGGTCACAAATCAAGCCTTGGTAAATATAAGAAAATTGAAATCGTATCAAGTATCTTTTCCGACCACAATGCTATCAGACTAGATATCAATTACAGGAAAAAAATCTGTAAAAAATGGAAACACATGGACGCTCAACAATACACTACTTAATAACCAAGACACCACTGAAGAAATCAAAGAGGAAATAAAAAAAAATACCTAGAAACAAATGACAATGAAAACATGAAGACCCAAAACCTATGGGATGCAGCAAGAGCAGTTCTAAGAGAGAAGTTTATAGCAATACAATCCTACCTCAAGAAACAAGAAATATCTCAAATAAGCAAGTTAACCTTACACCTAAAGCAATTAGAGAAAGAAAGAAAGAAAAAAAAACAAAGTCAGCAGAGGAAAGACATCATAAAGATCAGACCAGAAATAAATGAAAAAGAAATGAAGGTAACAACAGCAAAGATCAAAAAAACTAAAAGCTGGTTCTTTGAGAAGATAAACAAAATTGATAAACCATTAGCCAGACTCATCAAGAAAAAAAGGGAGACGACTCAAATCAATAGAATTACAAATGAAAAAGGAGAAGTAACAACTGACACTGCAGACATACAAAGGATCATGAGAGATTACTGCAAGCAACTATATGCCAATAAAATGGACAACCTGGAAGAAATGGACAAATTCTTAGAAAAGCACAACCTTCCAAGACTGAACCAGGAAGAAATAGAAACTACAAACAAACCAATCCCAAGCACTGAACTTGAGACTGTGATTAAAAATCTTCCAACAAACAAAAGCCCAGGACCAGATGGCTTCACAGGCAAATTCTATCAAACATTTAGAGAAGAGTTAACACCTATCCTTCTCAAACTCTTCCAAAATATAGCAGAGGGAGGAACTCTCCCAAACTTATTCTATGAGACCACCATCTCCCTGACACCAAAACCAGACAAAGATGTCACAAAGAAAGAAAACTACAGGTCAATATCACTGATGAACATAGCTGCAAAAATCCACTGCACAATACTAGCCAACAGAATGCAACAGCGCCTTAAAAGGATCATACACCATGATCAAGTGGGGTTTATCCCAGGGATGCAAGGATTCTTCAGTACATGCAAATCAATGTGATACACCGTATTAAAAAACTAAAGGATAAAAACCATATGGTCGTCTCAATCGATGCAGAAAGTGCTTTCGACAATATTAAACACCCATTTATCATAAAAACCCTCCAGAAAGTAGGCATAGAGGGAACTTTCCTCAACATAATAAAGGCCATCTATGACAAACCCACAGCCAGCATCGTTCTCAATGGTGAAAAAGTGAAATCATTTCCCCCAAGATCAGGAACAAGACAAGGTTGCCCACTCTCACCACTATTATTCCACACACTTTTGGAATTTTTAGCTACAGCAATCAGAGAAGAAAAATAAATAAAAGGAATCCAAATCGGAAAAGAAGAAGTTAAGCTCTCACTGTTTGCA
The DNA here is from genome assembly GCF_965194805.1 of Balaenoptera borealis. Classification (NCBI taxonomy): domain Eukaryota; kingdom Metazoa; phylum Chordata; class Mammalia; order Artiodactyla; family Balaenopteridae; genus Balaenoptera; species Balaenoptera borealis. Next base: position 96,271,947 of record NC_138873.1, read on the forward strand.
GATGACATGATACTATACATAGAGAATCCTAAAGATGCTACCAGAAACCTACTAGAGTTAATCAATGAACTGGTAAGGTCGCAGGATACAAAATTAATGTACAGATATCTCTTGCATTCCTATACACTAAAGATGAAAATTCTGAAAGAAAAATTAGGGAAACACTCCCATTTACCACTGCAACACAAAGAATAAAATACCTAGGAATAAACCTACCTAAAGAGACAAAAGACGTTTACTCAACAAACTATAAGACACTGATGAAAGAAATCAAAGATGACACAAACAGATACAGAGATATACCATGTTCTTGGATTGGAAGAATCAACATTGTGAAAATGACTCTACTACCCAACGCAATCTACAGATTCAATGCAATCCCTATCAAACTACCAATGGAATTTTTCAGAGAACTAGAACAAAAAGATTTCACAATTTGTATGGAAACACAAAAGACCCCGAACAGCCAAAGCAATCTTGAGAAGAAAAACAGAGCTGGAGGAATCAGGCTCCCTGACTTCAGACAATACTACAAAGCTACAGTAGTCAAGACAGTATGGTACTGGCACAAAAACAGAAATATAGAGCAATGGAACAGGAGAGAAAGCCCAGACATAAACCCATACACATATGGTCACCTTATTTTTGATAAAGGAGGCAAGAATATACAATGGAGAAATCACAGCCTCTTCAATAAGTGGTGCTGGGAAAACTGGACAGCTACCGGTAAAAGAATGAAATTAGAAGACTCCCTAACACCATACACAAAAATAAACTCAAAATGGATTAAAGACCTAAATGTAAGGCCAGACACTATCAAACTCTTAGAGGAAAACATAGGCAGAACACTCTATGACATCAATCACAGCAAGATCCTTTTTGACCCACCTCCTAGAAAACGGAAATTAAAAAGAAACATAAACAAATGAGACCTAAGGAGACTTAAAAGCTTTTGCACAGCAAAGGAAAACGTAAACAAGATGAAAAGGCCACCCTCAGAATGGGAGAAAATATTTGCCAACGAAGCAGCTGACAAAGGATTAATCTCCAAACTTTACAAGCAGCCCATGCAGCTCAATATCAAAAAAAAAAAAAAAAAAACCCAATCCATAAATGGGCAGAAGACCTAAATAGACATTTCTCCAAAGAAGATATACAGATTGCCAACAAACACATGAAAGAATGCTCAACATCACTGATCATTAGAGAAATGCAACTCGAAATTACAATGAGGTATCACCACACACAGGTAAGAATGGCCATCATCAAAAAAATCTACAAACAATAAATGCTGCAGAGGTGTGGAAAAAAGGGAACCCTCTTGCACCGTTGGTGGGAGTGTAAATTGATACAGCCACTATCGAGAACGGTATCGAGGTTCCTTAAAAAACTAAAAATAGAACTACCATATGACACAGCAATCCCACTACTGGGCATATACCTGGAGAAAACCATAATTCAAAAAGAGTCATGTTCCACAATGTTCATTGCAGCTCTATTTGCAATAGCCAGGACATGGAAGCAACCTAAGTGTCCATCAACTGATGAATGGGTAAAAAAGATGTTGCACATCTTCAATATAAAATGGAAGATTACTCAGCCATAAAAAGAAATGAAATTGAGTTATTTGTAGTGAGATGGATGGACCTAGAGTCTGTCATACAGAGTGAAGTAAGTCAGAAAGAGAAAAACAAATACTGTATGCTAACACATATATGTGGAATCTAAAAAGAAAAGGAAAAGAAACGGTTGGGAAGAACCTAGGGACAGGACAGGAATAAAGACGCAGACATAGAGAATGGACTTGAGGACATGGGGAGGGGGAAGGGTAAGCTGGGACGAAGTGAGAGAGTGGCATGGACTTATATATACTACCAAATGTAAAATAGCTAGCTAGTAGGAAACAGCTGCATAGAAGAGGGAGATCAGCTCAGTGCTTTATGACCACTTAGAGGGGTGGGATAGGGAGGGCGGGAGGGAGACGCAACAGGGAGGAGATATGGGGATATATGGATATGTATAGCTGATTCACTTTGTTCTAAAGCAGAGACTAACATACCATTGTAAAGCAATTATAGTCCAATAAAGATGTTAAAATTAAATAAATAAATAAATAAATAAATGAATAATTTATGCCCCCCCCTCCAAATTAAATCTTTTTTAAAAATAAATAAATAAAAAAGAGCACTCAATGACATGGAACGCTAAACCTAAGTATTTTCAGTACTATAGTAAATGTAAATGGATTAATATCTCCTATTAAAGTGTAATTTTTTATATTATGTGCAACTAAATTTTTTTCACAATATACAGGTAAAATAAAAGAATTACATTAGAAAGGAGAAAACATGCCATGTATTTAAAAACAATAAAACAATAAGCATATAATATGCATCTTAGATATAAGTAGTCTTTAAGTTCAGAACAATTTGTCATTATTGTAATTAGTATTATTATACCAATTTCTTTAAAACATTTCAATACTTGTTTATTTGAAAAAATATTTTAATATTTTTTCTTCTCTCTTTTGTGGTCTAATACATGGTAAGTATTTAGCTGCTAACATAACTTAAAAATATATTTTGTTTTTTTACAGCCGAACAAAACTGAATCAAGAAGAAATAGATAACTTGAACATACTGATCACTAAAAGCAAAATAGAGGGCTTCCCTGGTGGCGCGGTGGTTGAGAATCTGCCTGCCAATGCAGGGGACACGGGTTCGAGCCCTGGTCTAGGAAGATCCCACATGCCGCGGAGCAACTGGGCCCGTGAGCCACAACTACTGAGCCTGAGCGTCTGGAGCCCGTGCTCCACAACAAGAGAGGTCACGATAGTGAGAGGCCCACGCACCGTGATGAAGAGTGGCCCCCGCTCGCTGCAACTAGAGAAAGCCCTTGCACAGAAACGAAGACCCAACACAGCCAAAATAAATAAATAAATAGAATTTTTTTAAAAATAGAATCTGTAATTTAAAAAAACTCCCTACCAACAGAAGTCCAGGATCAGATGGTTTCACAGGCAAATTCTACCAAATATAAAAAGCAGAACTTACACTGATTCTTCTCAAACTCTTCGAAAAGATTGAAGAGTAAGGAATGCTTCCAAAGACATTCTATGAAGCCACTATCACGCTGATATCAAAAACAGATGGGGAGGGGGGCTTCCCTGGTGGCACAGTGGTTAAGAATCTGTCTGCCACTGCAGGGGACATAGGTTCGAGACCTGGTCTGGAAAGATCCCACATGCCATGGAGCAACTAAGCCTGTGTGCCACAACTACTGAGCCTGCGCTCTACAGCCCACGAGCCACAACTACTGAGCCTGATAGCCACAACTGCTGAAGCCCACGCACCTAGAGCCCATGATCTGCAACAAAAGAAGCCACCACAATGAACAGCCTGCGCACCACAACGAAGAGTAGTCCCCGCTCACCACAACTAGAGAGAGCCCGAGCACAGCAACGAATGCCCAATGCATCCAAAAATAAATAAAGAAAGAAATTTACTTAAAAAAAAAAAACAAATAAAACAGATGGGGACTTTTCTGGTGGTCCAGCAGTTAAGATTTCGCCTTCCAGTGCAGGGGGTGCCTGTTCGATCCCTGGTTTTGGAGCTAAGATCCCACATGCCTCACAAGCAAGAAACCAAAACATAAAACAGAAGCAATATTGGAACAAATTCAATAAAGACTTTAAAAAAAAACACAGAGAAAGACACTACCAAAAAAGAAAACTGCAGGCCAATATCGTTGACAAATATAGATGCAAAAATTCTCAACTGAATATTAGAAAACCGAATCCGACAACACATAAGAGGATCATACACCATGACCAAATTTGATTCACCCCAGTTTCACAAAGCTGTTTCAACATATGCAAATCAATCAACATGATACACCCCATCGACAAAGGAAAAACAAGAAACAAACGACCATCTCAATAGATGGCGAAAAAGCATTTGAAAAGCTTCAACATCCATTCATGGTAAAAACACTTACCAACGTGGGTACAGAGGAAACATATCTCAGCATAATAAAAGCTATTTATGACAAACCCACAGCCAATATAATACTCAACGTTCATAAGCTGAAAGCCTTCCCGCTAAAATCTGGAACAAGACAAGGATGCCCACTCTCACGTCTTCTCTTCAACATAGTATTGGAAGTCCTAGCCACAACCATCAGACAAGAAAAAGAAATAAAATCTAACCAAATTGGAAGGGAAGAGGTAAAGTTGTCATTATATGCAGGTGACATGATAATATATATAAAGGAAACCCTAAAAATTCCACACAAACACTACTAGAACTGATAAACAAATTCAGCAAAGTAGCAGGATACAAGATTAACATATATAAATTGGTTGCATTTCCTGGTTTTTCTTTCTTTTTTTAAAAAATTTATTTTGGCTGCATTGGGTCTTCATTGCTGTGCACGGGCTTTCTCTAGTTGTGGCCAGTGGGGACTAGACTTTCTTGTGGTGCGCAGGCTTCTCATTGCAGTGGCTTCTCTTATTGTGGAGCACGGGCTCTAGGCATGCAGGCTTAAGTAGTTGTGGCACATGGGCTCAGTATTTGTGGCTCACTGGCTCTAGAGTGCAGGCTAAGTAGTTGTGGCACACAGGTTTAGTTGCTCCAAGGCATGTGAGATCTTCCTGCATCAGGGCTCAAACCCGTGTCCCCTGTATTGGCAGGCGGATTCTCAACCACGGAGCCACCAGGGAAGTCCCTGGTTGCATTTCTTTACACTAACAATGAAATATCAGAAAGGAAATGTAAACAAGCAATCCTTTTTTTAATGGCATCAAAAAAATAAAATGCTTAGGAATAAACCTCACCAAGGAGGTGAAAGACTTATATACTGAGAACTACAAAACATTAGTAAAGGAAGCTGAAGATGATTCAAAGAAATGGAAAGACATCCCACGCTCTTGGATGGGAGGAATTCATACTGTTAAAATGGCTATACTACCCAAAGCAATCTACAGATTTCATGTGATCCCTATCAAATTACCCATGACATTTTCCCCAGAACTAGAACAAATAATCCTAAAATGTATCTGGAACCATAAAAAGTCAGAAATGTGAACACAATCCCCAGGAAAAAGAACAAAGCAGGAGGCATAACCCTCCTAAACTTCAGAAAATACTACAAAGTTACAGTAATCAAAGCCGCATTGTATTGGCACAGAAAGAGATACATGGATCAATGGAATAGAATAGAGAGCTAAGGAATAAACCCACACACCTATGGTCAATTAATCTTTGACAAAGGAGGCAAGAATATACAATGGGGAAAAGACAGTCTCTTCAGCAAGTGGTGTTTTGAAAGTTGGAGAGCCGTATGCAAATCAGTGAAGTCAGAACATACCCTCACACCATACACAAAAATAAACTCAAAACGGCTTATATGCTTAAATATAAGATAGGACACCTTATAACTCCTAGAAGAGAACATAAGCAAAACATTCTCTGACATAAGTCATACCAAAATTTTCCTAGGTAGTTCTCCCTAGGCAGTACAAATACAGTAAGTCACCTACATACGAACCTTCAAGTTGCAAACTTTCAAAGATGCAAACGTCCATTCGCGTGTCCAATCATGTAAGTTAGTTCACGTGTCTGGCATACATTGTCACGTGCGTGCTTCCTCTATATGTGGTTGTGCTTTTGTGTACTTTACAGTACTGTATAGAGTACAGTAGTACAGTACCTTTATTTCAAGCCCAAGATGTCTGGAAGCAAGCGTAAAAGCAGAGGTGATGTAGCTGGTACTGTTAAGAAGCGCCAAGCGATAATGACGGAAACAAAAGTGAAAGTAATTGAGAGAGTGGAGCGAGGCAAAAAGATGTTAGACATCGCTCATTCTTACAATATGAATCATTCAATCATTGGCACGAATCTAAAGAACAAGGACAAGATCATGGAACATGTGAAGTCTGCTGTGCCGACGATGTTGACACAATATCCAAGAAGCATGGAAAAGTGATGGAGGAGATGGAGAAACTTCTCAGTGTGCGGATGCAGGATCAACATCAGCGCTGAGTCCTGCTCAACTTAACGCTGATTCAAGAGAAAGCTAAAAGGCTTTATGAAGACTTGAAGAAGAAACATGGCAAAGAATCAGAGGGCACATCTTTTAATGCCAGCCATGGCTGGTTTCATCGGTTCAAGGCTAGAGCCAGCCTTCACAATGTAAAAGTAAGTGGAGAGACAGCAAGTGCAGATAGGATAGCTGTCCAGGAACTTCCAGAAACACTTTGAGAAATTATTGATGATGGTGTGTATTTACCCAACCAGGTTTTTAATGTGGATGAGACACAACTGTACTGGAAGAGGATGCCAGACCGAAGTTACGTCAGTAAGGAGGAAAAGTTGATGCCGGGCTGTAAAGCAGCAAAGGATAGGCTAACTGTTGTTTGGTGGCAATGCTTCCGGTGAATTGAAGCTGAAACCTCTCTTAGTTTATCATTCACAGAACCCAAGAACCCTTAAAAACATAGCCAAGGGCTCTCTTCCTGTTGTGTGGAAGCGTAACCCCAAATCCCGGATTACACAGGCCACGTTCCAGGACTGGTTTTGCCACCACTTTATCCCAGATGTAGAGAAATATTGCTTGGAGAAGGACGTTCCAGCAAAACATTCTTTTGCTGCTCGACTATGCTCTGGGCCACCCCCCATTCATGGATGACTTTCATCCCAACGTCAAAGTACTGCATCTGTCACCAAATACTACGTTGCTCATCCAACCTATGGACCAGGGCGTTATAGCGACTTTCAAGAAATATTATTTATGTCACACTTTTTGTCAGGCAGTAAAGGTAAGTGACAAATCAGGAACAACCTAGGGACAGCTTTGGGAGGACTATAACATCTACAAGACCATAAAAAAACATTGACTTTGCATGGTGTGAGGGTATGGCGGTCACGATGAATGGGGTTTGGAAGAACCTTTGCCCACAGTTTGTTCATGATTTTTGTGGATTTGAGAAGGTAGATCAGAAGTCCGAAGAGGTCTTCAGCAACGTAGTGACCCTCAGCGAGAAGCTGGAGCTAGATCTGCAAGAGGACGATTTCGCTGAACTCCTTGCTGTGCAACATGAGGAGCTTACTGATGGAATTGGAGGCCCACAGAAAGGATGAAGAGGGACAGGAGGAAGAAAAAGTAACTGAAGAACTGAAGAGATTCACGACACAGAAAATGGCAAGGGAATCTTCGTTATCTGAGGAAGCACTGTTAGTTTTTGAGGCACAGGACCCGAACCTAGAATGGGACCCAAAGGTGGCAGCAGCCATTCAGATTGCAATCCAGTGTTACCTTGTCATCTATGATGAGAAAAAAAGAGCTACTACCCAGACATCAATGGATCATTCTTTCAAGAGGGTAGATAGAATTAAATCCAGCAAGGAACCAGAACCTTTGCCATCAACGTCAGGTATGAGTGAAATTGCAGCTTGCCCTCTGTCTCCTACTGTTGATAATCCTTCACCCCTACCATCTCCCACCTCCCCTCCCTCCTCCAATCAGTAACTCTGCTCGCCTGTTCCCTCGATGCCAGCCCGAGTATCCTAGCTGTTGTACTGTATTACTGTACTTTTCAAGTTACTGTACTGTAAGATTAAAAATGCTTTCTTTGTTTTTGTGCTTGTTTTTTATGTATTGTTTGCGTGAAAAGTATTATAAACCTATTACGGTACAATACCATACAGCCGACTGTGTAAGTTGGGTACCTAGGCGAACTTTGTTGGACTTACAAACAAATTGAAGTTACAAACGCACTCTTGGAACAGAACTTGTTCATATGTAGGGGACTTACTGTAAAAGCAAAAAAGAAACAGGAACTAATCAAACTTATAAGCTTTTGCACAGCAAAGGAAACCATAATCAAAATGAAAATACAACCTATGGACTGGGAGAAAATATTAGCAAATGATGAGACTGACAAGGGCTTAATTTCCAAACTATACAAACAGCTCATACAACTCAATAACAAAATAACAAATAACTCAATGGAAAAATGGGTAGAAGACCTAAATAAACATTTCTCCAAAGAAGACATACAGAGAGCCAATAGGCACATGAAAAGGTGCTCATCATCACTAATTATTAGATAAATGCAAATCCAAATTACAATGAGGTATCACTTCACACTGATCAGAATGGTCATCATTAAAAAGAAAATCTACAATTAACAAATGCTGGAGGGGGTATGGAGAAAAGGGAACCCTTCTACACTGTCGGTGGCCATGTAAGTTGGTGCAGCCACTATGGAAAACAGTATGGAGGTTCCTCAAAAAAACTATAAAGAGAGTTGCCATATGATCTAGCAATCCCACTTGTGGACATATATCTAGACAAAACTATAATTCAAAAAGATACATGAAACCCTATGTTCATAGCAGCACTATTTATAACAGCCAAGACATGGAAACAACCTAAATGTTCATTGAAAAATGAGTGTATAAAGAAGGTGTGGTATACGTATACAAAAGATATTACTCAGACATAAAAAAGAATGAAATAATGCCATTTGCAGCAACATGGATGGACCTAGAGATAATGATACTAAGTGAAGTAAGTCAGAGAGAGAAAGACAAATACCATATAATATCACTTATATGTGGAATCGAAAACAGGACACAAATGAGCATGTCAGCGAAACAGAAACAAACACACAGATATAGAAAAGAGAGTTGTGGTTGCCAAGGAGAGAGTGAAGGAAAGATTGGGAGTTTTGGAATAGCAGAAGCAAACTATTCTACATAGGATGGACAACCCACCAAGACCTACCGTATAGCACAGGAAACTATATTCAATATCCTGTGATAAACCATAATGGAAAAGAATATATATAGATATATAGATATAGATATATAGATATAGATAGATATATATAAAACTGAATCACTTTGCTGCACAGCAGAAATTAATACAACAATGTGTAAAGGCTGCAGAGGGTGTGGAGAAAAGGGAACCCTCCTGAACTGTTGGTGGGAATGTAAACTGATACAGCCACTATGGAGAACAGTATGGAGATTCCTTAAAAGCTAAAAAATAGAACTACCATATGACCCAGCAATCCCACTACTGGGCATATACCCGGAGAAAACCATAATTCAAAAAGATACATGTACCACAATGTTCACTGTAGCACTATTTACAATAGCCAGGACATAGAAGCAACCTAAATGTCCATCGACAGATGAAGATATAAAGAAGATGTGGCACATCTATACAATGGAGTATTACTCAGCCATAAAAAGGAACAAAATTGAGTTATTTGCAGTGAGGTGGTTGGACCTAGAGTCTGTCATACAGAGTGAAGTAAGTCAGAAAGAGAAAAACAAATACCGTACGCTAACACATATATATGGAATCTAGAAAAATGGTACTGACGAACCTAGTGACAGGGCAGGAATAAAGACACAGATGTAGAGAACGGACTTAAGGACACAAGGGGCAAGGGGAGACAGGGACGTAGTGAGAGAGTAGCACTGACATATATACACTACCAAATGTAAAATAGCTAGTGGTAAGCTGCCGCATAGCACAGGGAGATCAGCTCGGTGCTTTATGTCCCCCAGAGGGGTGGGATCGGGAGTGTGGGAGGGAGGCTCAAGGGGGGGGGGATATGGGGAATATATGTATACATATAGCTGATTCACTTTGTTGTAAAGCAGAAACTAATACAGTGTTATAAAGTAAGTATACTCCAATAAACATGTATTTTAAAAAAACCCACAACATTGTAAATCAGCTACACTTGAAAATATTTCTTAAGTGCAAACAATTTTCTGAATGTAAGTTTTACTGTGTGTGTGTGTACCACAGGTTCAATATATATGAATTATGTCAAATTGATTACATTGCTTTTCAAAATAAAGAGTTTTTGATATTTTACATCAGCCTCATGTTATAAATGCAGAAAAACTATATTATTTTTTTCTAAAGTTCAGAAATAGCCATTTTGCTCATTCGGTATGCTATAAACCATTAACTATTAAAAAGGGATTCGTGACCTCTTCCTTCCAAAGAAATATTTCTCCACTCACACAAGTTTAATAGAATGTTCCACCATGAACTGACTTCCCACCTTAGAGACACGAGATTTGCATCCTGAAATCTCTTTCTTGCAAAAATGTCCAATTATCATCCTAGCATTACAGAAAAGAAATGCTTTTTTCCAGATCTCAAATTCCATACAACTTTAGTCAAGACATCATGTATGTTTTTTTTTTTCACACACACACAGACTGTATTTTATTTTTACAAGAGATAAATCAACTGACACCAAGCACTGTAAATGGATGACCACAACAAAAGCAACAATGATTGCAATTACCAAACACGAAACACACTCATACTATGTCATAATATTGACATTCAGTCCAGTAATCCTCCACTGTAACAGCTCATTTACTTTGCAGTGAAAGACATCATGCATTTTTAAATAATCAGCACTCACCTGAGGTCTTTAAAATTCAACATAAACATAATGTTGTGTTCTCTTTCATTTACTCTGGTTCTAAGTGGTCATTTCTAAACGAAAGTATTTAAGTATGTTAACGTCATCTTATAACATCATATTTCAAATGACTACCGTGTCTCCAAAGATGAAATATGAGGAACTCACAATTAGGCTCTCCAAAGTTTTGCTCTCTGAATGTGTATGACCCTTCTGCTGAACTCCACACTGTTCATTATTCTCTGAGAATATTCTTTTTCTTGTATGGCCATCTCACATGCTCTTTCATTTCATGAAGTTTTTTCCTACAATGTTATGCCTAGTTTATTTCTGAGAATATGCATTATTTCAGAATGATATTTATAGACACAAAGACTTCTCTATAATTCCCTGAGAGTTTCAAGAACTCCTTCTTTTTTTTTTTTTAATACCTAGATTCTGAAGCTCTCCACAAAGCATTACTAAACTTGCATTTACATAAGTATCTACATATTAATCACACATTAATGCATTCACAATTGTATTATGATTTCTTGCTAATTTTGGAGCTGTCTTACATACCACCCTCTTGGAAATCACTTTAATATTTGCACTTAGGACTTGAAAGAGAATGGATAAATAAAAACCTGAAGAATATGCAAATACAATTTATATATTTCTCATAAAATTAGGTGATTATCTAACCTTTATCCAGAAAAAAAGAAGAGCCCAGATACTCTGCAGGCATGATCCTCGAGAATGTGTGGTCTTCCAGCAGGAAAACATGCAGTAATCCATGTGGCAGAGTTTACCTGTGACCAGCTGGGGTTAGTGACCTATGCATTCCTTACATGCAACATATCAGGAGTGGAAAAAGGGAATTTGTCCGTTGTGGCAATAAGTATAATGAAGATTTGTAGCAGGTCATGCTCATATGTTCAACACAGGTACAATCAAAAGTTTGCTCAATTCTGGTAGATCTAAGTCTGTATCTGTTACCTTGTCTTTAACGAGGAAATGTCAGAACTGACTTACCAAAAAAAAAAGTGTTTTGTTTGTTTGTTTGTTTTAATTAGAGTCACGGTGAGTAAGGCAGAGTTCAGAACAGCTAATGTGACGTAGTGATTCTCTCATCAGGAAATACAGTTTCTACTTCCCTGTTGATTCTCCACATCCTGTAGTAAGTCAAGTTTCAATGAAAGATAAATCTACAGCGTGAAAAGAAAAGAAAACTTACATGTGTTGATAGGGTCATTTTGACAGGTTTTACCACGTATGTCAGTGTTTCTGGGGATGGACACAAGCCAGAGCTCCCTACTCTGACATTTTCACTGATGTCATTCCCCTTGATCCTCAATTTGAAAGTGGATAAAAAATTTTCTATGCTTTCTTCTTTAAGAAATTAAATAAAGAATGTTTTCTAGACATGATCCTCTAATGATTTGCAGTCAGTGGTCATCAACAGAGGAAAAGCACAGAATCTCATCCCCACAGAAGGGTGACATTCAGTCAGGTAAGAAAATTCTCCCCGAAATCAGAGCTTCATCTTTAACATGCAATCAAAGGCTTTCACAGGTTCTTCATCACTCTGCACTCAGCCCTACCATATGGGATTGGCTCTGAGAATCTCACATCAGATGACTGACAAACATGTCATAGTACACTGATCTGGTACCAGATCCTGCCTCTCTTAATGATCTCCCACAGGGACATTGGAATATTCTAGGATATTTCCTGGAGCCCTCTATTCTACACAGGTACACTTCCAAGTAGAAACAGAAGCTTGGATTCTCACTGGGACCCCTGCTCTGTCCAACCAACCTCTCTAGAAATATGATGTTCTAATCTCTCCTGATTAGAACATTTCAAGGTCTCTCCCTGTGCTAATTTAGTAAAGGTAAAAGAGAAACAAGAAAGAGCAAACTATGCAGGGAGCAATATATAAGATTCCTTTACTTAACGTATTTATCTGATATACCCAAATACTGAGAAATATAGATTCATTTCATAATGTTCAAGAAAAGAGGAGGAGGAACCTCCATGCCAACAGTATATATAAAATGGAATCAATATTGCATAAGCTCCAGCTTAAGCTTAGCTACGAGGTACTAACCCTTCTCATAAAGAAGCAATAGTTCTCCATCATTTGAAGCACACTGAGGACTCAGACAGCTGGACACTGAAGGTGTAGCCTCCTCACTCGAATTCTGTACCTGCATCACAGAGCAGTGAAATATTCCCAAAGAATTATTAAGGATGAGGGGGGGAGGCGAAATAAAAAAGATGAATCCATCGTCTGTCCTACCGTCTGTTCTGTTGGATATTACCACCATCTTGGCCCAATATGACCTTCCCACTTTTCTCTGGGTCTCCCTACTTTCCACCTCCATCCTCTCATTATATCTTACCTACACTTGGGAACGACTCTAGTTTTTCCACTTATCTTTATCAACAAGTAATCCAAATAGCAACTGTGTATATAACTCCTTAGAAACCTCAGGTCTGACTCAGTAATAATACATGACCTTCAAAGTCCAAAGTTTTCCTAATTCCCTTTATTATTATTTTTTTTCTAATTTCCATGTACTTACACTCTTAAGACCTCCACTGTTCTCAGGTTCGTCTTCCCTGCAAAATCTGTCAACCTAGACATAGACTTAAGTACCACCCTCTAATTATCTCCTAGGGAATCCAGTTTTTTAAAAAGCCTCAGCAAGCCTTATGGACTTTATTAAAGACTCTTTAAGATAACCCATGGGAGATAGCAGCACACCCACAGATATCTATCTAATACACCCTCAGAGTAATTTTTTTTTTTTCTCTTTTATAAAGTCTCTTCTGGCCAATGAAGACTCTCAGCTCTTCTTCTTCAACATATGCAGTGTCTCACCCTTCTGATTACTCTCTGCTCTATCCCAGGTCCACTCCCTTTCCTGATATTACATTCTTTCCCAATTTTGTATGTTGGTAAAATCAAATAACATAAAATATAACATGTTAGTTATAATAAAGTGCACCGTTCAGTGATATTAAATGCATTCATATTATTGGGCGATCAACATCACCATTTATCTTTCTAATTCTTTTCTACGTTTTAAAACTGTCACCCTATATCCTTTAAATATAACTTTCCTTTTTGTTCCATAACCACCTGAAAAGCGTCATTACCCTCCCAATTTCTATGGTTTTGACTACACTAAGTACCCCCATATAATTGAAATAAGTAGTTGTATTGTTATGACTCACTAAAAGTCATAAAAATGGCATTTTTGGTAGCTAAATTTCCTCAAGATTCATCCATGTTGTAGCATATTCCTAGATCTTTTCCTTTTTAACACTGAATAATATTGTATTATATGGGTATACCACACTTTGCTTATCCAGGAACTAGTGGATGAACACTTAGGTTGCTTTCATATTTTAGCTACTGTGATTATTACTGCTCTAAACACTGGAGTACAAATATTTCTTTAAGACCCTGATTTCAATACCTTTGGGTATACCTCATAGTAAAATTCCTGGATCATGTAGTAAGTCTATTTTTCAATATCTGAAAAATTGCCATACTCTTTTGCAAAGCAGCTGTATCATTCTGCATTCCCTCTGACATAGCACAATGGTTCCAACTCCCTCACATCCTCACCAATAGTCGTTTTCTGCTTGTGTGTGTGTGTGTGTGCTTGTGTGTATATGCATGCACACAAATATATAAACATGCATTTAGTGATATGGAGCATCTATTCAAGTGCTTAGTCATTTGTACATCTTTGTGAAGAACCATCTATTCAAGTCTTTTATCCATTTTTGAATCAGGGTGTTTGCTTTTTGTTCAGTTGTAGGAGTTCTCTGTATATTCTGAATAGAAATCTCTTGTCAGATAGATGGCTCTGAAATATTTTCTCCCATCTTGTGGGTTGCCATTTTATTCTGTTTTACATTTCTTTGATACACATTTTTTTTAACTTATGTACTGAAAATTGTTTATTTTTTTGTTAGCTGTACCTTTGTTGTTCCTTCGTTTCATATGGAGGAAAACACTGCCAAATCCAATATCATGAAGCTCTTGTCCTCTATCTTCTTCTAAGACTTTTTATATTATTAGGTCTTATATTTAGTTTCTTGATACGTTTTCATTAATTTTTGCATATGATGTTAGGTAAGGGTCCATCTTCCTTCTTTAGCATGTTGCCCACAAGACTTCTCAGCACCATGTGTTGAAAATACTATCCTTTCTACTTTGAAAAGTCTTGGCAACTTGTCAAAAATCATTTGGCCATATATCAGGGTTTATTTCTGGGTGTTGTATTCGATTCTATTCTATTGGTCTTGAATAAGGGAGAAAATAGTATAACCTATCCAGGTTGATGAAGAACATAAAGAAAGACCAGGACTGAGAATTAGGAGGGCAATATAAAACAGCAGGGAGTAAAAGACAGTGTGAGAGAAGATCTTGTATTTGCGAGTTCATGGAAATAGGATCATGCTAAAACCACTAAACGCCTGCCTTTGAACAATACGGTAAATGTGCCAGCAAGAAACATAACACTTACCCATCTCTGGGAAATATAGTATGGGCATAAAGATAAACTACACACAAATATATTAAAAAGGGAAGGGTTTTCATGGTGTGAGAATATTGTGGCATTTGAAATACAATTTACTTCTGTTCTACCATTGTCTCTAAAATTTATCAAAGTGTGTATACAAGCAATTCCAATTCTGGTAATGTGCTTGACAGGTTTATATATGAACTTCAGTAGAGCAGTAAATGTACATTCATAGTAGGACTGTTCCCTAAACCAAAAAAACAAAACACAAAAACTGCAAAGACTAGAGTTCACTTTGTCAACACACATACAGATGCAATGATGGTTAACGGTCCGAAAACAGAAGGTGAGCATGGGTGCAAGAGGTTAATCCCCAGGCTGGGGTGGGGTGCAGAGTTTGAGGGTAACACAAATAGAAAAGGCTTTTGTCCTATCCTTGCTTTTTGAGGTATGGAAATTCACAGGTCACTACCTTCATTTCAAACTGAATGAATGCACTATTCAATTTTTTTAAACAGGCGAAGTAAACATGAGTGATAATAAATTTCAAACTGTCGCTAATCAAATAAGATACTAAGAAAACTTAAATAATATGATTTAGGAATGAAGTAGAGAGATTGTCCAACATGGTAGCATTCAAAGACCCAGAGCTTGATGCCTCTCATGGGCACACCAAAGTCACAACTGTTTACAGAACAGCAATTGATGAAAAAGGCCGGGACCTACCATAAAAGATGTTTTACAGCTAAAGATATAAGGAAGGCACCTCGACAAGACAGAAAGGAAGGGCAAAATCTCAGTAGAGTCAAGACCCATACCACCAAGTGGGTGGCCCACAAATGGGAGAATAATTACAATTTCAGAGGTGCTCCCAGGTAGCAAGGGGTATGAAGCCAACATCAGGCTCCCAAGCCCAGGGATCCTGTTGTGGAAAGAAGAGCTCCTAGAAAGTTGGGCTTTGAAGACCAGTAGTGCTTATTTTCCAGAGAGCCAGAGGGATGTGGGAAATAGAGATTCCACTCTTAAAAGATGCTCACAAAATCCCACATGATCTGAGAATCAGAACAGAAGCAGTCATTTGAAAGGATCCCGGGTCACACCTACCTCCTAATCTTGGAGAGTCTCCCAGAGAGGCAAGAGGCAACTACAGCACAGCCTCAGGGACAGAGACACTGGCAGCAGCCATTCGGGGGAGCTCCTTCTACCTCGTGGACGCTGGTACCAGCAAGCATAATTTCAGAATCCTCCCTGTAGCTTATCAGCCTCAGGACCGAGCCCCACCCATTTCCACCAGACTACAGACACAAGTACTAGGATGCTGCAGGCCAAGCAACTAACTGAGCAGGGGCATAGCCCCATCCACCAGCAAACAGGCTGCCTTCAGATCCTCTCAGTGCACAGCTGCCCCTGGACATGGGTCCAGCCACCAAAAGCCCCAGGACCAGCCTCCACACCTCAGTGGACAGGCACCAGCCCCAGAGTCCCTGGCCCCTCTGACAAGTGAGCCTGCTCTGGCCTTGGAGTCAGCCTCACCATCAGCAGGTGGTAACTGCACAGGGACTGGATGGAGCTTGGACCTACCCAACAGCAAACCTGCTTTAGCAGTGGGATCAGCCTCATACACCAACAGGCACACACCAGCTCCAGGAATACCACAGCCCAGCAGCCTGTGTAACCAGGCCACTTAATTGCAGGCCAGAAGCAGCCATGGACTCAGCTGGGTCCTGACCCTGCCCATCAGAATGCCAACACAAGATTAGGGATACCCCCGGCCCTGCAGAGAGCTGTGTCAGGAACAGTGATCCAACACCAACCCTGTGGCTCCTGGGCCCTGCAGCCAGAACGCAGAACCTGTCTCTTCCTCCCAGTAGCCAGCATAGCCCCAGAACCAGTGACTGGGCACTAGCCCTGATATCACCTGGACTGCAATTCTACCCATAAGTGAACCAGCACCAGATTTGGTGTCCCCCAGAGTTGTGCAGCCAGCTGCCTTATGATTTAGTCTCACCAAGCAGCACAGACAGCCTCCATACAAGGCAGAGCCTGGCAAACAAGCAGTCTGGGGGCAGCCAAGCCTACCAGACTACCCACAGTAGTCAGCCCACCACAGCAGAAGAGCCCAAGCAGCCCACATAGGGGGTACACCTAGAATATATAGCTCTAGTGACCAGGGGAGAGGGGGCTGCTGGGACCCATAGGACAGCTCCTACAAAAGGCCACTTCCCCAAGGTCAGGGAATGTAACGAACCTACTACACACATAGCAATAAAAACAGGAAGTTAAGAAAAATGAGGTGACACAGAAACACGATCCAAATGAAGGACCAAGATAAGAATTCAGAAGAAGATCTAAGTGAAGTGGAGATAGCCAATCTCCTCAACAAAGGGTTCAAGGTAATGACTGTAAAGATGATCAAAGAACTCAGGAGAAGAATGGACGACCAGAGCAAGAAGTTAGAATTTTTTTTTAAAAAGAGTTAGACCATTAAAGAACAACAAAACAGAGATGAGGAATACAATAACTGAAATGAAAAATACATTAAAGGAAACTACTGTAGACTCAATGATACAGAGGAATGAATCAGAAAACTGAAGGACAGAGTACTGGCAATCACTGAAGATGAACAGTAAAACAATAGATTAAAATGAAATGAGGAAAGCTGAACAGACTTGTGAAACAACATCAAGTGTACTAATATTTGCATTATACTGGTCCCAGAAGCAAAAAGGAAAGACAAAGCAGTGTAGAACATACCTGAAGACATAAGAGTTGAAAACTTCCCTAACCTGGGAAAGAAAACAGACATCCAAGTCCAGTAAACACAGTAAGGCCAAAACAGGATCAACCCAAAGAGGACCACACCAAGACTCATTGTAATTAAAATGGAAAAAAAAAAATAAAGATAAAAAGACACTATTAAAAGGAGCAAAGGAAAAGCAACAAGTTACAAACATGGGAAATTGCATAAAGTTATCTGCTGACTTTTCAGTATAACCTCTGCATGCCAGAAGGGAGTGGCATGGTATATTTAAAGTCATGAAAGGGAAAAGCCTATAAGCAAAAATACTCTACCCAGCAAGGCTCTCCTTCAGATTTGATGGTGAGATCTAAAGTTTTACAGAGAAGCAAAACTAAAAGAGCTCAGCATCGCCAAACCAGCTTTATGAGAAATCTTAAAGGGGCTTTTCTAAGTGAAAAAGAAAAGGTCACGATTGAAACATAAAAATTAGGAAAGGAAACTTACTAAAGGAAAAACCTCATTGGTTAAGGCAAATATTCAACAAAGGTAGTAAATCAACCATGGACACAGCTAATAGGAAGGATGAAAAAAAAAAAACAGTAATAAAATCATCTATATTCACAATAAGAAGTTAAGGGACACACAAAACAAGTAGATGTAAAATATAAGGTCAAATTCAGTAACTGTGGGGGAGCAGAGTAACAATACAGGGTTGTTAGTGTCCATGTGAAATTAAGAGCTCAGCAACTTAAATAATCACACACACACACACACACACACACACACACACACACACACACATAAACAAAACTGAAAGAAATCCAAACATAATATTAAAGATAGTCCTCACATCACAGATGAAGGGAATAAAAGGGGAAGAAAGGAACACTGAAGAAATTAAAGAGGGATTCTAAAAATACCCAAGACAAATGAAAATGAACACAAAATGATCCAAAATCTATGGGACACAGCCAACGCAGTTCACAGGGGGAAGTTATAGCGATACAAGCTTATTCTTAGGAATCAAGAAAAATATCACATAAACAACCTAACATTACACCTGAAGGAATTAGAAAAAGAAGAAAAAACAAAACTCAAAGCTGTCAGAAAGAAAAATTAAGAAAACTATACCATATGCAATGACATCAAAAAGAATAAGATACCTAGGAATAAACACACCTAAGCAGGTAAAAGACATGTGCTCAGAAATCTATCAGCCATTGGTGAAAGAAGTTGAAGACAACACAAAAAGATGGAAAAATATAGCATGTGCATCGACTGGAAGAATTAATACTGATAAAATAACCATACTACCAAAGACAATCTACAGATTTAATGCAATCCCTATCAGAATACCAAAGCATTTTCACAGAACTTGAAAAAGTAATTTTAAAATTTGTATAGAAACACAAAGACCCCAAATAGCCAAACAATCTTGAGAAAGAACACAGCTGGAGGCATCACGCACCTTGACTTCAGACTATACTGCAAAGCGACAGTAATCAAAGAGAAAGGTACCAGAGCAAAAACAGACACAAAGATCACTGGAATAGAATAGAGATCCCAGAAGTAAGCCCACACACTTATATTTAATTGATTTATGACAAAGCAGGCAATATGGAGAAAAAACTGTCTCTTCAATAAGTGGTACTGGGAAAACTGGTCAGCTACATGGAAAAGAATAAAATTAGATTATTTTAGCACACCATATATAAAATAAATGCAAAACTGAATAAAGACCTAAATGTAGGACCAGAAACCATAAAACCCCTAGAGGAAAATATAGAACATTCTTCAACATAAATGATAGCAACAGTTTTAGGTTCAGTCTACTAAGGCAAATGAAACAAAAGCAAAAATAAACAAATGGGACTTCACTAAACTTAAAAGATTTTGCACAGCAAAGGAAACCAAAGACAAAATGAAAAGACAACCTGCTGAGGGAGAGACAATATTTGCACATGATAAGAGGTTAACATCAAAAAAGATGACCAAGCAAGGGTTCATACCTAAACTACAGAAACAGCACATACAACTCAATATCAAAAAAACACCCAAAATCTTTTTTAAAAAAATGAGAAGCCCTAAATAGACATTTTTTCCAAGGAAAAACTACATATAGACAGCCAGAACTCACAAAGATGCTAAACATAGCTAATCGGCAGTAAAATGCAAATCAAAACTATGAGATATATCACCTCAGTCTTGTCAGAATGGCTGTCATCCAAAAGATCACAAATAACAAAGGTTAGTGAGGATGTGGAGAAAGGGAAACTCTTGTACACTCTTGATGTGAATGTGAAGTAGTGCAGCTACTGTGGAAAGCAGAATGGAGGTTCCACAAAAAACTAAAAATAGAACTACCATAATATCCAGCAATTTCACTGTTGGGTATATCAGAAGAAAACAAAAACACTATTTCAAAAAAAAAATAACTGCACACCAATGTTCATAACAGTTTTATTTGCCATAGCCAAGATATAGAGTCAAACTAAGTGTTCATCAATAGCTTAGTGGATAAAAAAGATTTTTTATGATGACTTCAGCAAAAAATGAAATTTTGCCATTTGCAAGAACATGGATGGATTTGGAGGGTATTATGCTTAGTAAAATAAGCCGCAGAGAAAACAAGCATGGCATGTTATGAGAAAAAAAGCATGGTATGGTATGAGAAAACAAGCATGGTATGTTATCACTTACACGTGGCATCTAAAAAATTGAATACAATAACAACAAAAAAACAGACTCACAAATTAAAGAACAGACTAGTGGTTACCAGCAGGGAGAGATAGGGTGGAGGAGCAAAATAGTGGTAGGAGATTTTGAGGTACAATCCACTATGTATAAAATCAATAATCTACAGTGATGTACTGTATAGCATGGGGAATATAGCCACTCTTTTATAATAACTATAAATGGAGAAGAACCTAAACATTTATGAATCACTATGCTGTACCTCTGAAACTAATATAATAATGTAAATTAACTATAGATCAATAAAATATAAAGTAAGAAACTATAAAGGGGAGACACAGATTATTAGATAGAAATCAATTAAATAAACACAAGTTTTGGAAATCAAGGAATTAAAAAACAACACGTAAGACACAACATTGGCATTTAAAGTGTACAATCTATTCATTTAAAAGAAATCATTTAAGTGGTAAAAAATGGTACCCATTCTCACAATTTTGTATATCTAGGATAAATTATTATCTACAAAAATATGTTACAAATATTCGCTCAAAAAGAAAGAGAAAATTGGGATAAACCCATTTTAGTATCCAAATTTAATATCAAAGTCTCTATGCAAAATTGATTTGAATAAGTTCTGTTAGCCACTTCTAGTTTCTTTGTGATGTAAAATCTTTTAAAGCATAAAAATCAGCCTTTCTACATTATTCCATTAGACATACATAGAAGTTAAAAGAAATGAGAAGACAGAACAATCAACCAGGAAGGTGAATTTACTGAGAAACAGTCATTCGTTCTCCCTCTTCCTTTTCTTTTCCTCCTTTTCCAGGTCTCTTTCGGTTCCGATCAAGACAAATCTTGAGAGTTCTGAGAATATTTCTTTGAGGGCTTCAAATCACCATACCTACATCCTCTGCCACAACTACACACACGGGAACAAAAATAAACCTCTGCTATCTACTCACGTAGGAGGGATTCATGCAAAATAAACTCCTACATGGAGACCAACAGGTGAGTTTTCTACCTGTTCTTTCTAATGTCCTTCCATTATAGTAAATCCCACACATTATGAGGAAGAAACGGTTATGCGAGCTTTTCCTTGAAGTCAAAAATCTTGCATTCATTTCAAGTACCTGGTGATCATAGGGTACAGCCAGGGAAGGTGCCATCCCCCTTGGGGGGAGGGGCGGTGGATGGGCTCCCGCGCCCATGCACCTCCTGATGCACAGATTCTGGAGAAACAAAGGGCGGTCACACCGCAGTCAGCCTGTCAGGCTGTCGGGCCACTGGGCAACCCGACCAGCCTGGAAGTGCCCCATCAGTTTGCTGAAAGCAAAACCCTGTCCCCCCTGTGAAGCCAGGCAATTTGGGTCAGAGAGTCAGAGGAGACCGGTAATCAACTCCTCCTCTCTGCTCACCTCCTTGGGGTTACAGCAACCCCATCTCCAAACCCAAATCTGACCCTGGAGTGCCAAACTGGGAGTGGCAGGTGGGCTCTGCCGGTGCTTCAGCGCCCTCTGGAGGTTGTCTGCTCTAATGGCAACTCTCAGCCCTTCCTCCTCCTCCTTCCCTAGTCCTGGGGGCTGCCTTGGCCTCCTGCAGCTGCTGGCCTGAATTCATTCTTCTTTTTTCTCCAATTACAATGAAGTGTCTTACAGAGGTTTGGAATCTCTTGAAGAAGGAAGATCTTTTAGCCAATACACCTTAACCGTGAGAAGTTGGTTTCAAGAATGAACCTGAAATACTGTATTTTTCTCCTGATGATTCCAAGGAGAGACAGCTCAAGTTTTCTAAATCATAAGAAAAACCAAGGTAAATATGATATTCTGAGCCAGAGATGAAAAAGCAGTTTTTAGCACCCCCTCCTCATGTCATATGACCGGGATTTAAATCAATCAACTGCCACTGGTTTTTAGATCAAGCGACCCAACTTTAAATCCATCAGCTGCTTCCCTGTAACTCACGTGACTTGGCTTTGAATAGTAAGAAATGCAGAGGTATAAAAATGATGTTCTGAACAATAAATGGAAAGACAACATTTTAGAAAGTTTTTTTCCTTTTCGAATGGACCATTCATTGCCTACAGAATAAAGGATTCCCTTGTGGATTTCTTGAACTGTAAACACTTACATTGTCTCCGTTGGCTTGATTGACTTAGATTTTGGGTTTTTTTTGTTGTTGTTGTTGTTGTCCTTAACATCTTTATTGGAGTATAATTGCTTTACCTTGTTGTGTTAGCTTCTGCTGTATAACAAAGTGAATCAACTATTCGTATACATATATCCCCATATCCTCTCCCTCTTGTGTCTCCCTCCCACCTTCCCTATCCCACCCCTCTAGGTGGTCACAAAGCACTGAGCTGATCTCCCTGTGCTATATGCAGCTGCTTCCCAATAGCTATCTATTTCACCTTTGGTAGTGTATATATGTCCACGCCACTCTCTCACTTCATCCCAGCTTACCCTTCCCGCTCCCTGTGTCCTCAGGTCCGTTCTCTACATCTACGTCTTTATTCCTCTGCAGCGACTCCTGCTAGGGACGGATACTTCCTTTTATGCTCAGGGAAATCCCCTAGTTTGAATATGATTTGAGTTTGATCCTGTGAAACCATCAGAACTTCCCACCAGAGATAAATGAGGAGATTCTGGCCTTTATTAGTATGCATGATGAACACGGGTGTCCTGGCTGTACTTGCCAACCCTCCTATTTTACCCACCTATTTTTATCCACCTTCCTCCCTGTGAGTACCTTTGACCAACCCTGAGTTCAGACTCCTGACCTATTACAGTGACTTTGTCAGCCTTTCTTTAAAAATGGACAGGTAATAAAACGAATTTAACCTAGAAGCAGCAGCTCAGTAAGGGAAATAAAATCATCAGAAGTTATCTAATCACAGCCACAGCCATCCAGGGCTCTGTCTTACCTGCTGGGTCATAAGAATGGGACCTTCCTAAACTTGAAGGGCATCCAATCAAATAAGTAAAGGTCTGCTCACCTCTGGCTCTTGGAGGGATTGCTAGGCACTCTACCCAGTGTATACTAACTGCAAAACACTGTCATGGTTGTGAAACACCTATGTTCCAGGAAAGCTTTTTGGGGTGCATGGGGAAGGTTTCTTTTTGACATCAAGCAAAAAATAAATCACCAAGCTCTTTGAGCACAGGGGTTCTTAAGAGGGCAGTAGAAGGAAGGAATGGGCAGAAAAGACGATCTCCAGTGAAGTGAAGGCCGTTTTTCCAAAAGAGTAGGATTTAGTCTCAGTTTAAGGAGAACACTTTTAAATAGCTGGGACAGCTCCAAACTGCAGTTTAGGGACCGAGTGCTTCAAAAGAACAGTGCTTTAAAAGTCCTGGCAAGGCAGCAAGAGGATGAAGAGTTGGTTTTGCATAGTTTTGAACACAGGAGTAAAGAAGCAGAGGCATCTCTGACTAAAAGGCCCTGAGATCCTATGGCATCAATGGGTCAGTTGCAGGGGCAGGGGGTGTGGGGGGCGATATTTCTCTCTCAACGTCTCCCAGGGCAGCCACCCCTCCCGACCCCACACCCCCACTCCCTTCACCCTTCCTCCCTCCACTGTTGGGTCCCCAGGGACAGCACTTTTCAAGCTGGAGCCCTCAGGCACCATCTCTGCTGTCTGGATTCTTCCTGGAGCCTGGCAAGTTCTGGGACAGGAAGGCGGGTCTGCAAGGCCGCTGCGGTGCAGTCGGACCTGGAGGCCTGGAGGGGAACTGGAGCCCTGAAGCCCACCCACGTCCTTGAAGCCGAGGGAGGAACACATCCTCCTAACAGTACTTCTCAGGGGTCAGCGTGCTCCCCACCCAACGGTGATCCATACTCACTTGAGGCAGCAAGGACTGCCTCTAACTGGCCCCCTCGATTCCGCCTTAAGGGTCCTCGCACATGTGTGATAGCGCAGGCCCCGGATCTCTTTAGTCAGCTGAGGCCAGTGCTGCCGGCATCCCTCCAGTCCCATCCCCCAGCCCCTCCCTCTGGGACTGTATCTAATAGAAGAAAGAGCACAGAGGAATTGGCTGAATCAAGGGACCTGGGAGCCTGGGGATGAGTTTGAAGACCGAGAACCTAAGGCGCAATTACATATTATTGGAAACTCTTGTGGAGTGTGTGGGGGGGAGGTTAGGAGGCTGAGAGGCTGAGTCGACCTGGTGAGTCCAGCCCCAGGACACCACACAGCCCTGTCCCCCTTTCCCTGCCATCAGACAAGCGGTGCCGCAACTCCAGCCGGGACTCTGCACTTCCCCCTCCCTGATTCTCCAGAAGAGCAGGTGGCCCCCCTCTGAGGGCAGGGGCAAGACAACGGACCAAGTCCCCCTGCACTAAGGCGCTACTGGAATCTCTTCCTGAACAGCAGTGCTGGCTTGGAGCGAACCCGTGCACTGCCAAAGTTGGTCTCGTCCTGCAGCTGAGGGACGCAGGCTTTAAGTCAGCTGCCTTGGCTTTAAATCAATCAGTCCCCCCTTTAAGTCAGGTGACCCGACTTTAAATCACTGTGTGCCCCTCAAGCCTGCCACTTCAAAAGTTGGGAACTTCACTTTGATCCCAGCACCTCACACAGCTGAATGCACACTGTAGTCACCCCCAAGCCTGGCTTACAGGCAGGATATAGGTAAGGGGATGGGCTGCACACATGGTGAGGAGGGTGCACTTCATGTTCCAGAAGGGTCCAGGTACTCTGGGTACAGCAAGCAGTGCACGATACAGCAGCTCCCTGGCAAAGCTGGTGATGCACAGGGGGAGCAGGCACACCCAGGCACGCAGAGGTTTCAGGCCGGGAGCTGGGGCACAGCCAGCCGGCAGGGTGTGAAAGCCGAGGATCTGAGCCTTCTTGAGAAAGGCAGACACAGAGGATGGATGAGAAACAAAGACCAGATGAAACATGGATTTGAAAAGCACACCCTGCTCTTGAAATTGGGGTGGGGTCACCCCAGATTTGAGTCTTCTTACGCCCCAGTATCTAGTGCTTTGGCATTTGCCCAATTACTTATAAAATGTGACTGATAATATCTAAACCATAGAATACTGCATTTGGAGTGGTTTTGCGTGTTTATGTTTCTATAGTAGAATAATCTTTTCTACAAGAAAAATGTACACAATCTGAAATAAATTCAAACCCCTCTTTAAAAAGTACTATATCGGACTTCCCTGGTGGCGCAGTGGTTAAGAATCTGCCTGCCAAGGCAGGGGACATGGGTTCAAGCCCTGGTCAGGGAAGATCCCACATGCCGCGGAGCAGCTAAGCCCATGGGCCACAACTACTGAGCCTGCAGACCACAACTACTGAAGCCCGCGTGCCTAGAACCGGTGCTCCACAACAAGCACAGCAAGAGAAGCCACCGCAATGAGAAGCCCGGGCACCGCAACAAAGAGTAGCCCCCGCTTGCCGCAACTAGAGAAAGCCTGTGCATAGCAACGAAGACCCAACGCAGCCAAAAACACATTAATTAATTAATTAGTTAACTATTTTTAAAAGGTACTATATCCTTCTGTACAGCTTCTCTGGGAAGAACAGAGAGATGGCGTAGGAGAGTGAGAAAGACCAATATTTAGTGCACATCTCTCATGCAGGTGCTCTGCTGGCTCAGATAGATTTATCCCCACTTTACAAAGGAGGAAATAGTCTCAGAGAGGCTTAGTAATTTTCCCAAAGCCAAACAGCTATGGAGTGGCAGAACCAAGATCTGAACCAAGTCTGTTACCTTCAAAGCCTAAGTCCTCATCACAACAAAACTCAATTAATATTTACATTTATCGAATTACATTGCAACCTGGGGAGTTCTTGGCACAATCCTGAATAAGAGTGAGAAAGAAAGAAATAGCATTGTTCCTACAGTCAACCCAAATTTTTGGAGCAGCTGCTAGATGGCTGGCCCATTTTGGGGTTCAGCAGTGATGAAGACAGGAAGAGTCCTGCTTTCATGAACCACGTAGTGGGGAGGAGAGACGGGTGCAACTTGGGTGAGGGATTTCACCTTGCTGGACCTCTGTTTTGTCATCTGGAAAATGGGATGGCTGTTCCTCATTTTCTGGGATTGTCCAGCCCTCACATTCTCTGATTCCATAAGAAGCATTTGTTTTCCTGTTTCTTTAAAATTCATTCAGGCTGTGAGCTGTGATGAATGTTGTTAGCTGCTCCCCAAAGCACTCTATTCCCACCCTTTTCCTGTGATCAGGTCTTTCCCGAAACATGACTCACAGTCAGTCAGTCAAGTCACAGAACCTAAGGGGCACCCAGCAGAAAAATTCCAACCCTTGCTTCCCAGGAGCTCTGCGGTCTACCTGCCAGGTAAACTTAACTCACCTGGCACAAGGTGGCCATCCCTGGTTTCACATCAACATGATCTCAGGCACAAACCTCCTTGTTTTTCCATTTTGTCTTTAAGTTACTTGTTGAAACAACTGCACAAATATGACACAGATATAAAATCAGGCATCTTCTGCCCCCAGTGCCTACTAATAAATGATTTTCTGCCACTTTAGTGATAAAGATAGAAAATTTCAACATTCTGCTACCCTTATTATTTGTCATTTTTGTTGATATTTCTATTGACTACATCTTTCAATATTTTAACAATGGAACATTTATTTAGGTTGTTCCAGACCCAGCCTTTAGTGGTAAAGGTTTTGTTGTTATATTTCTATTATGTTTCCTTTAAAAATCATTATCCTATTTAAATGGATTAAGTCAATTCTATAGGCATTTATCTTATGATATTGATGAAATTGATACATAGAGGGCAGTAGTACAAGTTGATTGGACTTGAGAACCTCTATTAGCACAGTTAAGTATAAATATTATCTATATGTAAACCAAAGTACATGCCGAGTGAGATTCTCTGACTTTTTTTCACTGTCTGCCCCTCAAGCCGGTGGGAAATGGAATATTTCTTGCCCTATCAGTAAACAAAGGATGTCACAGTCTTCAGCACTTGCAGCCCTCCAATGTGAGCCGGCGGGCCCTGAGGCACTCAGGATATGCAAATACGGAATGCAGGCCCCAGAGAGCTGAGGTGCATATCAAAGGAAGGATTTCAGTGAGCCCATGCAAAGAAAAGCGCCGCATTCCTCACCTTGGGAGAGCTGGTTTTCCTTAGTTAACAATCACCTTTTGATGTTCCCCATTACCAGTCCCCTGCCCTGTCCCCTCCCCCCGGTACTTTAGCTCAGGGAGGAAGGAGCGCAGAGGGACTCGGCTGAATAAGGGGCCTGCGCGCCTCGGGAGGAGTTTTCAGCCGCTTTCCCCGCAGTCGGGAGGAGGGGCGCTGACGCTGCAGCCACACCCTGCGCCTCCCTTGCCCCGTTTCCCCTCAGGACGCTCAGGCCGACCCCCTCCCCACGCCCACCAGGCCTCGCGAGCCAGGCCGAGGGCAGGGGCGAGAGGAGGGACCGTAGTTCCCGGGGACCAGACGCTGGAGGCCGCTCTTTCTGCACAGCAGCGGCGGGTGGCAGCGAACCCCTGCCCCTCAGAAGCTGGTCTTGTGCTGCCGCCCGGGCACTGGACCAGGCGGAGGGTCGGCGCCCACTTACCCGGCCCGCCGTCCCCGCGACTGTCACGGCTTCGGCCGCCGGGGCACCTCCAGAGCCGGCAGCCTCAGTGAGGTCGCCCTCCCCTCGGGCTCTGGGGCAGTTCCGTGAAGGCGGAGGGAAGAGACCCCGCCCGAGCCGGGAGTTCCAGCTCTGAGGAAACGCGGGCTCTGTTCAGCGCGCAGTGGGTGGGACCGCTCTGCCCCGAGGCCTTCCGGGAGGGAGCGGGGCGGCGGGGGAGGGAGCCGCCAGGAGCGCAGGGCCCCGTCGGGGGTCCTGGAGGGGCGGCCCGGCCTGGGGGCCACGCCCACTGTGGCCGCAGCCCAGGCCTTTCTCCTGGAATCCTACACGAAAAAGTTAGAAAGATACACAGTCTATAGTAAATATTCACAAATGATTGTTGCTGCTCTGCTCACTATTCTATTAAAGGTGTAAAATCCATAAAACACTTTAAGTTCAAAATTAAATATGAATTTTTACCTTTCTAATTATGTCTCTGATATTCACAGTTGTGGTTAATGAATCAGAGACTGTGGCATCACTAGTTAAAAATGAGCTTGTTAAAAAAATAGAATTCAGGCCCACCGGACCAACTGAATCACAATCTGCACTTTTACAATCTCCCCAGTGTACTTGTGTACCCATGAATAGTTGAAAGGTACATTTCTACCTCGACAGGTCTTTTCTGTATGAGAAATACACACATTTTATCCAGTTTGATATAAATAAAACACTCAAAAATGCATATGCCTGTGTTGAAACCATCATTTTATCATTTCTTTTCCAGACAAGTATAGTCTCTATACTGGTTTTGTGGATCACATGCCATACCGTTTTCTTGTAGTTAGAAATAAGGTAGAGAAAGTTACTTTGTAAAAAAAAAAAAAATATATATATATATATATATATATTAGTGGATAATTGAAGACACTCTTCTAAATTAAAAGCAGTTCTCTTAACTTGCTGTTTTCTTCTTGGGTCACATTATGAACTCTTCCCGTGGCCACATGGCATGTGTACTTTTAATTTCAGGGACTGCTGACATTCCAGGATGTGGCCATAGATTTCTCTCAAGAGGAGTGAGAATGCCTGGACCAAGATCAATGGGAATTGTACAGGGATGTGATGTTAGAGAAGTATAGGAACCTGCTCTCCTTGGGTGAGGATACCTTCCTTCCAGAATTCCTTATCCAACCACAGGGTTTGGAGTCCTTCATTTGTAGAATGTCTCCTGAAATCTTCTGCTTCCTACAATAGGGTTTCAGATTGCAACGTTTCAGGAAAGATTGGGAGTTTGTGGGTATAATTTTTCTTATTCTTTTAAAATTGCAGCCTCCCTTTTAATATACTTTGTAACTGCTTGGGATGTGTCTATATGAACTGTGTACTATATGCTTCTGTTACAGTCCTTACAATATTTTATTGTCTTATTTTCTGTAACCATTTTCCATGGATTCTTTGGGCTTAAGGTATATTAAAAGGGAGACTGCGATTCTCCCTTTAAAAGGGGACTTATTAAAAGGGGACTTCCCTGGTGATGCAGCGATTAAGAATTCGCCTGCCAATGCAGGGGACCCGGTTCGATCCCCGGCCTGGGAAGATCTCACGTGCCACGGAACAACTAAGCCAGTGGGCCACAACTACTGAGTCTGCACGCCACAACTACTGAAGCCGGTGTGTCTTGAGCCCGTGCGCCATTTATTTTTTGGAGAATAAAACCACTTCTGAGTGATTAAAATTTAGGCCAGCTAGTCAAAATGCTTTATCACGTGTTCTTCTAAAACACTGATCAATGGAACAAGTTTTGCTAGGGATAACAGTGTAATTGTATTCTGGAGTTCATATGGGCAATATGGTTTATGACCTTGATGCTGGATCACGACATTTCAATGGTATAACTGCTATTAATTGTCTGTTTGTTCAACGATTAAAGTCTCACGTGATCTGAGTTCAGACTGGAGTCATCCTGGTTGGTTTCTGTCTATTGCAGATTTCTTCCAGTATGAAAGAAAGGACAAGGGCAATACGGCTTACTTTACAAAATGTCTTCAAACTAAATGATGATATAATCTACATTCAATTAATTTATACATACCCTACTGTAGAACAGGGTTCGTTACGCTGGCAGAGCCCGGTAATTATGTAAAACTGAAACTTTTTCTGCACTGGTTCAAGTCCTCTTCCTAAGAATGTGTTTATAATCAACATTCTTTCACAAATTACCCAATTGAATTCACCATAGCATTCCTCATATTAACTAAATGGAAAATCCTAGGCCATATACAAGTCCAGAAAGGGCCCAAAATCATCAGCCCCCATGGATGATTACAACCCATTGCTGAGGCATTCAAATTACTTATTAAAGAACCACTATGTCCATCAACATCATCAATTTATATATTATTGCCCCAATGCTAGCCTTAACCCTGGCTCTCACAACATGAATTCCTCTTCCCATATCTTATCCACTAATTAGTATAAATGTAGGCATATTATTTCTATTAGCCATATCACACCGAGCCATTTATTCCATCCTCAGATCTGGATGAACTTCGCATTCCAAATACTCACTCACTGGAGCTCTAGGAACAATAGCAGAGACAATCATCTCATATGAAGTAATGTAGCAGTTATTCTCTTCTCAGTCTTACTGATAAATGGATCATTTACACTTTCAACAGTAATTATTACACAAGAACACCTATGACTAATTTTCTCCTGACCGCTACCCAGAATTTGATTATCTCCGCAGTAGCAGAAATCCAATGAAGCCCCACTTGATTTAACAGAAGTAGCATCAAAACCTGTATATGTCTTCAATGTAGAAAATGTAGCAGGCCCATTCACCCCGTCCCTCCTAGAGAATATGTCAATTTCCCTATAATAAACATTTCCACAGCAATCTATTTTTAGGAGCATTCGACAATCCCTAGGTGCCAGAATTATAGATTCTTTCATCTTGTAAATATCGTTTTTTTTAAAAAAAATAATTTTTATAGTTTTACTACCTGTAAACAAAATGTACTCCATTGCTGTGGAATATTCCTTCATAGGAGCGTGCATGGTTCATTTCTGCATCCGCCTGTGATGGCCTTCAGGTTCTTTCAGGTTTGGCTCCTGTGGCTGCGAGTCCATGTCCGTGTGTCCTGGTGCAGGGCTGGTGGGTTTGTGTTCACCTGGGAGGAGCACTGTGGGTCTCTGTGCAGGGACTTCGCTATCTGAGGCCCGATTGTTTCAGAAGTGGTTGCATCCCCCCGTTGCGTACCAGGCTTTCCATTGCTCCACATCCTGCTGATATTTGATACTATGTCTTTCATGTCTGCCATTCTGGTAGGTGTATGCACAGTATTTTTCTTACGGCTTTAATCCCTCTGTTGTTAGTGAAGTTGTGCATCTTGTGGTATTCATGGACTATTTCCTGTTGTTTTTTAAAAAGTTTTAAAAATTGTGGTCAGATATACATAACATAAAATTTACTATCTTAACCATTTTTAAGTGCACATTTCAGGGTCAAGAAGTAATTCACACTGTTGTGCAAACCTGACCACCATCATCCTCCAGAACTTTTTCATCTTGCAAAATTGAAACAGTCCCCATTAAACACTCACTCCCCATTGTCCCTCCCTCAGCCCCTGGCACTCAACATCCTACTTTATGTCTCTATGTTTCCGACTGCTCTAGGGGCCTTGTATGAGTGGATCAAGCACTGTTTGTTTTTTTGTGTCTAGCTTACATCACTGAGCATAATGCCCTCAAGGTTCATCCCTGCTGCAGCCTGTGTCAGAATTGCCTTCCTTTTTAGGCTGAATAGCATCCCCTTGTATTGATGGACCGTGTTTTTCTTCTCCATTCATCCATTAGTGGACACATGTAATATCTACATTCATTTCTCCTGTCATAATATTTGTGGAATAACATCAGAAAGTCCTATGAATCAAAAGTCATTTGCCATTAACTTTTTTCTTAAACTTTTTGTTGTGGAAAACATCAAGGCTAAGAAAAGGGAAAAATACATGTCAGCTTCACTTGTGTTCAGGAATTAATGCTTTACGGATTCACTTTATTCCCTGTGTGTGTGCTATGCGTGTGCATGTGCCTGTTTGCATACCTATGCTGTGCATGTGCATAGGTACGTGCACTTGCACACATTAGTGTGTGCATGGGCATATGCGTGCATGTGTGTTCACATGCTAGTGTGTGAATATATTTGTGCCGTGCACGTGCATATGTTTGTGTGTGTGCTGTGCCTGCCTGTGCGCACACCTGTGTGTTTGCTGGAACCACTTGCAAGTTGGTTGCAGACTGAATTGTGCCCCAGATATATCCGCACGCAGCTGCTCTAACAATCCTGCGTAGCCACGTAAAGGTCACAGATCTCAGGGATTTAAATGGATGGAGCAGGATATCCTGACACAGAGTTTGTCTTCCAATGACTGTCACTGTCTCAGTAACATCCTTCACACCTTCTTTAAGCCCCATTCAGGGTCCAGTTTAGACTCCCATTACATTCAGTCGCCTGCCCCAGGTCCCGTAAAGCAACAATGTCACCGTTGGAGAGCCCGGCCAAGGCTGGGGGTGCCCCTCCTGTTGGCCTGGCCTCCAGGCCCTGCCCTTGGCTCCTGTGTTCCCATCTCTCAGCCAGGCCCCGACTTGGATGGGGCCGCCACCTCTTTCCACACAGGGTCCCATCGCCCAGTCAAGGCGGTTCATTCTCCCCAAACACAGCATCAGGAGTGGGGTGGGGGGGGTGACAGTCCCCACTGGGTCTCCTTCATGTGAGACACTGTGCTGTTGAAAGAGCAGGCACCCTGCCCTCGGGGGTGGGGGGCTGGGGGGTGACATGCGGCCCACGATGGGCAGGCGGGTCTCCGGGTGGGGCGAGCCAGTGTGCAAGGAGTTCCGCGGTGGGTTCTCCTCTCCAACGGCTTCTGTGCCCCTACCTCTCCCCGTGCCTCCCCTCGAAGACAGCGCGGTGCCCGGGACGGGAGCCATGGGAGCCGTCAGCCACCGCCCCCTCTACACACACGCACACGCACACGCACACGCACACGCTGCAGGGAAGCAGGACCTGAGTGCAAGGCTCTCAGCGGCCCTGAGCGCCCCGCCCGGAATCGGCCAGCCGAATGGACAGACTGGATCTCCCGGCCCGGACCATGCAGGACTCTCCTGCCTGGGCTTCCAGTGTGGCCGCCTCCTTCTGGAAGCCTGGGAGGCTGGAATCAGGCCACTTCTTGTCTGTCCTGGCAGCAGACTGGGCTGCACTCTAAGAAGTTCGTGGCTCGCCCGTGGATCCTGACCATCAGGTGGCCAGAGAAATTGGGAACATTTCTGTTTTGCCTGTTGAAATGTTTAATGCCAAAGATTTTGTTCAGTTTCCTGATGTGGGTGTCCAAAGATGAGAGACCCATGTGTGTGATCTGTACCTCCTATGAGATCAGCCCTAAGCTAGTTTAAACATGATCAAGTTGTGTCTACATGGTAGATTTAGACCTCTGCATGTCCTGTCTACTGATTATGTTTAGAGCTGACCATGTGTTGTCTATAATAAGAAGATTTAGACCTGACCATGTTCTGTGTACGCTAGGACTATGGGGACCTGGGTAGAGACCCGGCCTGGCCTCAGTACTGGGAAGCTCCGTGCCTGCATCTGAATGTCAGGGCTTAGATGTCTGGGGTCTGGAGCTGAGGTGGGCTTGTCTACGTAACAGCCTCTCTTCTGAGTGTGGTGACCTGGTCCTCCCAAGGGTCAGTGCTATGGTCGGGGCCTTAGTCTTAATCCCTGCAGGGTTCACCTTCCCTGGGGCTCATGGAGAATCCTCAGGAGGACTACCTGGCAATAATTCCAATTTACCAGCACGTGCATGGTGCATAGGGAAGCAGGTTTAGCTGGTGAATTGATTGCAGGGCACGCAGATCGGGCAAAAGGCCGATGGGTGACAGCTGAGGCTGCTGCTGAGCTCTCCCTCCAGTCTACCGTCCCTACTCAGCAGAGTCCAGAGCTGCCCCTCGGCTTTCAGCCCTGCTGTCCTGTGAGTTTTCTCAACATGTAAGCGAGACGAGAAAGGACTGAGCACGCCAGCACCAGGGTCGTGTGTTCAACTCTAGTATGAAAGCTTTAAAAACAGTTAAAATCACACAGAACCAAAGTGAGAAGAGGAGGACTCCTCGGGGAAAGGAGACCCACCTGACACTTTTTCCCATCCCAGGAGGTCCCAGGGACCCAGCTTGTTTCCACATTGGGGGAGCCCCCTGCAGAGCCATGGTGTCCTGACCAAGGGGACGTGTGACCCCAGGTGCAGGGTCTGGGGAGGTGAGGTCACCCTGGGACTGTGGACATGTGACCCAGGTGGAGGGGTCTGGGGAGGTGGGTCACCCTGGTGAGTGTGGATGTGTGGCCCCAGGTATAGGGTGCGGGGACTGTGTGGGTCTCACCATACCTGCATGGGTCAGGATCACATGTATGGGGAGACCGCATATGCGCTCTTTGCCTGCAGTGTGTCCTGTCCTCTTTGAGATTTCCAACCTCTGCATTAAGGGTGTTGTCCTGATTAACCTGTGGTTCCTTTTCTTCTCTTCATCTTGTCACAATCATATGAGGTCAGGCATGTTTGAGTGGGTTGATGCTCTGTGTTCCGGTGAGTGACAACACTTGGTGGTATCATATTAATACTATAGCATATCATATGTCTAATCTATGGGGGTCACCACTGCCTGGGTCCCCCTGGACAGAGGTCAGGTGAGCACAGACTAGCCCCCCACCCCAAGAATGGTCTCCCACGTGCTCTGTGAGGGTACCGTGATGG